>NC_090886.1:21282432-21329932 GCF_036669925.1 Montipora capricornis
CTCATGTTTTCAACTTTGACTCTAAGTAACAATTCTTTCAAAAATCACGCAACGTATCCGTATGGCAAAGTGTCTGCTGTGCCTGGCACAACAATTCGCTTGTCGTACACTAGACGATAATCTTTGTTTTCTGCTTCTGTGATCAACTTGTATACTTTGGGTTTTCGTTTGATAGCTTTCTTTCTTTCAATGGTTGTCTTTCTTGGTTCTTGCAATGGGTTGTGCAGCTCATCCAAACGTGTTTTGTTTTGAGAACTTCAAACGTTAATTGATCCGCTCCTTCTTTCTTGTTGAGCTGAATTCCCTTGACTTTGACTTCGGTTTTGTTGGTGTTGCAAAGGTAACCATAGTTCTTTGGACCACCGCTCACAAATTCAATGATGTGCTCATTCTCGTCTAACTCATTGGTGAAGTCTCCCAAATTTCGTCCAAGTGGTGGATCCATGGGTGGATCACCTTCATTTTCAATTTCAAAGACACTGTCTGTGTCGCAGTAGACTGCTCTTCTTGCAAGTGATCCAAAGCTCGGTAAAGACGAAGTCTTGCCCAGCAGGTAGTGAAGGCTGCGACAAAGATGTTAGTGTTGACCCCTGGTAGGATCTCGTCATCTTCCATCTTGAAGTGCACTTCAACGTTATCTTCATCGAGGACTGAAATGTAGCGGATGTCGATGCGATCGCTGTCCAGAAACTGACATAGGTCTTGTGGTTCGGTGAAAGTTTTTGACCTGGGTCTTGTTCTCTTGTTGACCGAATTTCCCCCCACATTGAGTTTAGTATGAGTTTAGACATTTTGGCTTGACTGGATTCTCTTCTATCTTTTCGTACTCCATTTGAATTCCTTCTGCTGCAAAGAAATCAGCGATGTATTCTTGTTTCTGTTGTTCGGTGTTGCATCCTTGTGGCCACCCTTTTGCTTGCTGTTTTAGCTTGAGCCAGGTGTCAACGTACTTGGCAAATGCCACACTTCGTAAAATCTTTTCAATCTTGTACCCCATTTCGACTGCTTTTGAGGATTTCTGGAGTGCACCAAGTTCCAGTCAAACATCTTTCTTCTCTTGTGTGATCGCATCCGATTGGTTTCTGCAGCAATGGAAGATGGATCTTTTCTTCTACGCATTTGCGACACAATGGGAAGATCAACTTTTTTGTTGTAGCGATGAGGCAGTACTGGAAAGTAAAGTTGCTTGGGAGGATGGATCTTGACTTTTGCCAACCCAAACCAATGATGAAGTTCTGTGGTGTCAGGATCCAGGATGAATTCGGGATGTCCGAGAGGATAGATGCAATATTTGTTGACCCATGGATATAGAGACATGTAATCACTGTAGTTGATTTTTTGACCTGGTTGGCAGCGGTGATGTAATTTAAATGCATTGGTTTCTTCCACCAAAGAAGCAATCCCATCCCGTGGATTGAGTGGATCAGTCAACTGGAGGTGTTGGACGAATTGCTTAATTTCAGGATTTTCTTGCTTGTTCTTGTTCCATTGGCATTCCCACATTTCAATGACTTGATATCCTCTGGATTTGATGTTTGCTATCTTGGATGAGTGTTGTTGTAAACATCACGGAAAGGAACGATCGATGAGTTGGGATGTGTTTCTTCACGTTAAGGAAAGTGGGTTGGGCGCGCCCATGCCAGAAATCACCATGGAATTTGTAGACGGTATTGGTTTGTTGACAGTAACCATCGACTCGGTAACGTGTGCCTGGAATTTGATATTCGCCTTGGTTTCTGGCATGTTGAATGGGTTTCTGCGACATATGTTCCATGAACATTAACCATTCTATGGCTTCAACGGAGTGATTGATCTTCATTCGCCAGTCGAACAGGGGTTTTGGAGGCAATGGAAAATGGGTTCCATGCACCAGGTTCTCAAGAAGCGGTTGTTGGCGGCGGAGGCAATGGTCATGTGTTTGAAGGGGGTTGAATTTGGCTATCTGTTCGAAGTTTTTCTTGAAATTCATGCAACCTTGTTGAAGGAGGAGAACATCGGACTTGCAGTATGTGACAAGCTCTTCTTTGAAATTGAAGTTGACACCCTTGTCGAGTTGTTCTTGATACCATCTTTCAAACTTGTTGAATTCTTTGACTGGCATGGTTAGCGGTAGGTAATCTTCTTTTGGGTGGAAGAGGTCCTACATAGGACTGATTTTCTGGCGTGTTGAAGAGATGTGGGAAAAAAACCTTTTGCCATTTCTGTGAGACCGAAGGTTTTTGGGAAATTTCGCAGTGGCATTTGGAAGAAGGATAGACTGTCAATGAATTTGATGGTGTCGTTTGCAAATTTCATTTCGAGAATTTTTCCTCCGTTTCGGACTTGATTGAAACCATAGCTCTTCTTTCTCATTTCATCAATGATGGAGTATCCATCGTAGCCTTGAAAATTGTGTGCAATGACAATCAGAGGTTGGTCACCTTCCTCATTGATGAATTCGAGGAAATGAGATGAAGTCAGCGATGCAATCCTCTCCATGCCATATGAACATGTCATCGGTGTTTTCACATTCCTCGTCACATGCAATGACCAGATTGGCTTCATGGTGATCTCCACATTGCATGGATTCGATGTCAAAGAAGATTAACATGGGTGGTACGTCATCATCCTCGTCAGCGGCTTTTTTTTTCTTCTTTTTGTTTTTGATGTGCACCACTTGCAGGTAGCACTTGTGTGTGGAAATGGGAACGTACTCTCCGCAGCATCGACAATCAGCAAAGCCACATTCATGTTTTCCAATTTCTTTTTTGCCAATCCTGTATTTTTGACATTTGGACATTTGCGTCTGGTGTCACACACACAAAGATCTTTTTCATTGGCCACAGTTCCTTTGTAAGAATATCTTCGATGGTTTTGCAGACATTCAATGCCAAAGAAACGACGGTTGCCAAATCCCACAGAGCTCGGTGGGTGATTTGTAATCTTTGAAGGCTTCCGCGTGTTCTTGACAACCATTCTGTAAACAGGATGTGCAATGGTTTCCTCGATTTTTCTTGCATCGGTGACGACCAGGTCATTGTAAGGGTAGAAGCATTTGAAGCAGAAGTATGACTTTCCAAAGAAGGCTGGAAGGGATGTGATGACATCGTAGTGATGATCATCATACAAAAGGCAAATGTGACTGAAACCCTTCAGTTCCTTGTCCGTAGACGAAACGCGCGTAGGCACGTGATGCATCCACTACAATTATTCCATAGTAGTTCCACAAGGATGATGGGGATTGGGCAAAAATTTCTAATTCAGTTGGTCCGCAGGGTTTGGGTTCCATTTCGACTTCGCGCAACAATTGCATGGCTGCTTGATCTCGTTGTCTTTACCTCGACTTTGTTCGGTCATTTTTCTTCTTTTGTTTCGGTCGTTTCCTGCTTGCAATATGTGTTGACAGCGGTCACAATGGCTCTGGCGCAGCACATGTTGCTACCGTCTTGCGGAATTTTAATGACTGACTTGATATTTCTGATGCGTTTGTTTGGCATGATGACCGGGCAAAAGACGGCGGTGCTTGCCTGCTCCTTTTCGTGGACCTTTTGCGTCAATGAAAGATAAATTGAATCCTTGATTGTCTCGAAACTTTTCACTTGAATTTAATTTTTGCGCCAAGGAGGTAAGCAATGCTTGTGCGCATCCTGTGTGTCGTCGCCATTCTTCTGCTTTGAGCTTCATGCTGTCATTGCTTTTGGGTTGTCTTGCGCTTGTAAATTAACAAAGATATAATCTTGGTCATGAATCTGTTGATTGCGCAGCAATGATTCTAATGCATTTCGCAATGCATGCGTGAGTCAATCTTCAAGATTCTGACGCGGGTTGAAATTTCCCTTGCTGTTTTAGACGGAGTTGATATTCATCTTCTTGAACTCCCATTTTTCTCACTTGTGCGATGAACTACTTGTTTGATTTCAAAGGTGATCTTCCCGCGTTCAAGCATTCCCTCTCCCACTTGTTGTTGATCTTAGAAGTCGGAATCGAGAATCGACAATAATTGCTCCGCATCATTTTGGGGTGAATCCACTTGCATGAAATGATCCTCCTCATAATCGTCGTCGTCTGAGTCAATCAGTTGCAATGCATCCACTGAGTGATAAAGTTCTTCGTCCGAGTCGCTCGGTTCCATCCATCTTGCTATCCATGCAGGATCCATCGATGAAAGCAATTGAAACTTGGGTCGCGCAATGCGCGCATTTATAATGTAATTTTCCCGCTCTTTTTTTAATTTATGCATGAAGAGGGGAGGGATAGGGGGGATGGGTCCCCTCATTTTTGGATGAGAAAAGCCTGGAACTAAGGAGGAGGACTGGATATGATAAGACTATAAATTGCGGCTGCACGCGGGAAAGAACTTAATGAGACATGGAATTGAAAGGTGAAGCGCGTTTGTTTGAACAATCGTGGCACTTCACCGAGAAAATCTCCTTTGAGAAAAAAAAGTAAGAGTTGAAAATGAATTGGCCTCTAGTGTTTGTCAGCGTCTCACGTTTGATGATGAGAAAGAGGACCAGACCGTCACTCAAACAAAAACGATTCCGTGGTCGTATGTTGAAACCAACAAAGCACGATGTCGTCGATATCAGGCTACGTGTCGTGCACGAAGCGTCGAGAGAGCAAGCGATCGCTGCCATAAGGAATGCTTGGAGCGAGATCAAGACGAGATGGATGATTTGATTGAACAATTGACATGGATGAAGATTGGGACTGGCAAGTGGAAATGTGAGACAGCATTTGTTCCCGCTCCAAGTCGTGTGCAGAGTAAATGCCCCAGAGGATGTGTCAGTGATCAAGAATTGAGCTATTTTGATGTTCTTCCACCTGAGGTCATCGATAGAATATTCGAGTGGGAGGAAATTGCTATTGCTAACGAGCGACTTGCAACTGGAATGGAAAAGTGTCACGAGGAAATGGGACGACTTCCACGCTGTGATGATCATGGAACGGTGAGTGATTTTTCATTGTGGCGATTTTTTATCAAAATGCAAAGTTTGGTTATCGCATGTACGACTGTGATGACGGAGAGTATTGTCCTGTCTTGCAGATCACCACAGAAAGTTGTGTGCGCCTCGGGCGTGAATTGATTGCACGCGGATGTCCTTTGAAGCATCATTGTATGATTGTTTTGCACCATTAATTCTTTGCAGATGACGGGGTGAAAAATGATTACTCGAAATACTGTCAGTGTTTTTGAAGTGTGGTCTGTGTGTTTTGAATGATCCATCACCATCAATTTCATGTTATGGTTGTCATGGATGTGATACTTGTCAAATCATGGATCAGAGATTAATGAAGATGAGAACACCATTTTGTCCCATTTGTGTTTTGGCTGCTCGCAAAGTGGGGTCAAACTATCATTAAAGGAAATCGGTGCTGTCATGTGAGAAGGAAGAGAGGGCGAATAATTTGTAGACAATGTCGCAGACCTGTTTCGAAATGAAGCAGTGTGGAGTTATATTAATCAGTCTGAACTGCCATCAACTTATGTTCATTTCCCCCTTTTGCAACCTGTTCCTTGTGATGGGAGATGTGGAACAATGACAAACAACAATCAACAATGAATGTTTTTTTATTGATCAAAATTCAGGTGATGATTGTGACACAAAAAATTCATGACTGTCTCGTCTGGAAATGCAGTGAAGATTTACTGTTGGAAGGAAAAAGATTTGCTGTGTCGCGTGTTTTTCGAGAAAGCCAAAACGAAGATAAATATCTTGTTAGATACACTATTCGTTCTCACTATTGCTGTTTTGATACGATTAAAATGGAAGAATTTAATCCATTATGTGTCATGAGAAAAGGGAGATCCAAAACTTAGGATAAGATATGGGACGATGTTGGGTCCACGAAGACGTTGAAGGTCTGTCTTGAGTGGGATGAAAGTCGACATCTCATTTATGACCACCATGTTAAATATCATAGATACTGGTATCCTGCAACAAAAGATAGTGAAATCAGATGATGATGAAGATCTTATTTGTATGATAGTAGTGATAGTGATGATTATTTTTTGTTTTTTAGCTTTTTGGTTGCTTACTCATCCCTTCTGCTTTTGAGAACTGTAATGCCATGGTTTTTGTTGATTTTGCAAAAAAAATTAGTTTGGAGATGCACTCTTTGTCAAAAACATCTTTCCGGCAGAGATTCTTTTTTTGTTGATATGATTCCACATTATTGCGCAATGAATAAGAAAAATGTTCATTTGAAATGTGTGTTGAATTCACACCTCAGTATTCGAAAAAGAGAATGTTTCATGATGAATGTCATCCTTATAATTATTTCAGATCATGATTGTTTGTCACGCTTTAAGTTATACGCTTGGATGGCATTGTCGGTTTTGCTGTTTTTACGTGATTACATGTCTGCGTTGTTTGGAACGTTTGAAGGTGTACGCAGATGGAAGACCCGTAGAATGGCGTGGATTGCTGATGTTGATGTGAAATGATCATTGGAACGAAAAAATTTGTCGTTGGACCTATCGAAGAAAGAATGAAAATCCAAAGTTTTGAACATTTTTTGAGATGCATCTCTTGGAACATCATTTTTTATGTGGGATGCGCTAAAGAACATTTTGTCATGAATTCACCTGATCGAATAGCACCTTTTCAAAGTTCTATCCATGAAATTTGTCACAGTGAATTGCATTCTAATTGTGATCATTTTTTTGATTAGATGATTGTTGGACGTTCCTTTTATTTTGGGTGTGACATCCCCTTTTGCGATTGAAGTGGGACAATGGTTTGCTCGAATTTTCACTGTCGATGTTCCTTAATGAAAATTGTTTGCTCAAACTGCTATGGGCGGTTCACGTGTTATCCAGGTTGTGGTCGTATTGGAAGCATGCACGCAGACCCTCAGGGATCCTTCGTTGTGATTGCGTTCATTCTCAAGGCCGCTGTGTGTCACATTTGTCAACCGTTGTACTGTTGGCGAGCCAAAAGCCATGCATCGCCGAAATGTCAAATGATGTTTAAGAACTGAACTGAAACGTTTTTTGTCACTTTTTTTGCACTGCCTGTGAAGAAATGCATGGTGGTTATTGTCCATTAAGTGAAGTTGGTTTGCTTTTTTCATAGACTTGCATGTTTACACCAGAAGATGGGAAGTGTGTCCCCAGTTATTCTTTGACGTGTGAATGCGGCGGATGGCGCTCAACCTTGCAACAACTTAATATGATCGATGAATGTGTTTATCACGCGGGTTATTTTCGTTATGGATGCATGTTGAACTTGAAAGAAATTGGTTTTTTTGTGAAGATTCTATAGCAATATCATGACATATGTTTTAAGTATTTTTATATGTGTGAAGGAAAACCCTACTTTTAGAAAACAAAAGACTCTTAAAAATGATTGATTTTGTGTTCCCTTCCATAGTTGATGATCCGACTTGAATTGTGGCAAGATACCCGTACAATTGTGGGTGGTATAAGTGGAGATGTCGATTTTGTGACTCATTGAAAATGACGTGGATTCAACCCAAAGAATATACTGCTAGAGATTTCGAACTTTGGAAAGAGAGCGGAAGTTTAACTTAACGCATTTGATGTATTCACAGTGTGTTTAATCACAAGCTGACATTTGTGCAAATGAATAGCAGTAGAATAAGGCTTCGCTGTCGCCATTTGTTTAATTCTGAAGTGCATAGAGAATTGCATCCTTTTTGCAATTTACATTTGCATGCATTTATCTTGATTTCAAACTTTTTTCAAAATTTAGATTTCAAGTTGGTGGACTCATGTTATTAAGGAAATGAAAATGGAGTCCCAAAACGTGTCTCCACGCATCAAGAGATCAATTTTGAGAAAAATTTGGCGAGGATCACATGGATTTTATAACTCTTGCGATAGACACATTAGACGATTTATGCTGTGTCGCAGATGTTGGAAACAATTGATCGAATTTTCGAAGTTGTGTTACTTACAAAGTGTATGTAGAAGATAAAAAAACTTACTTTTGCAGACATGATGTTCACGTTCATCGCATGTGCATGACATGCTTAGGTCTGACCTCAAAGGCAGCATGTTTGTTTTGTACGCATATTGATAGACCATCACTGCTATTTATACTTTTTCAGTATCAACTGGAATTTAAAGATCAAAATGAAATCAAGATTTCCAAACTGAATCAAGGACGTTTGGATCGATTTTGTTGTATTACTGTTCAATGTCTGCAACGGAACCCCAATTTGTGGAAGAAAGATATCATTGGGCTTTGGAGCAGGCGCTCTTAAAAAAAAAAATCTTTAAAAAGAAAATATATATTGGAGGGTGGATTCCTATTGAGGAAAGAAAATATCGAGATATTCCCAATTATCCTGAAAAACTTATCTTTTTGTATATGTAATTTTAGTTTTTAGGTCAGAATTGGTGGTCTGTGCTTGTTCCTTTCCAAACCAGAAGTCCGAGGTGGGCGAGATGGACTCGTTGCGTGTACAATGAAGTGGTTGCGTTGCCATGCTGTGTCAGCGTACATGCAGAACGAGAAAAAAAAGGTTTTTAGATTTGTTTTGGACCATGGAATCGACCTTATTTAAGGTTCGACCTGATGGCAAATCGCTTCACCAACATTTTACTTGCGTAATGGTTCGACGCCGTTTTAAACCCTTTCATGTGACCCACACAGTAGTTCAATGAATGAACCAATCGTTTTTATCAAAGATTTATTGAAGGCAACTTGTTGAATGAAGAAGATTCACAAATTACAATACGTGAACTAAGACACTGGCTGGAAAGTCAATTCAAGCACATTCCATCTCTCTATTTTGATTGCACTGGTTTGTTTGATCTATAATCCTACGGCTACTTTGGCACGCATAATGTAAGGTACAAGTCGTTCAGGAATAGAGCGTTTTCCTTTCAGTTTGTTCATGCGATCAATCATGACGCGATCAGCTTTCCATTTATCTTGTAAGGACTTGGCTTTGGAATAATCAATGTCATGCTGCATGGCAATGGCATCCAATCGATTTGCTGGTTCACACACCACGTGTTAGATTTTTCTGTGTAGAGGGGTTCCAGGACCCATGTAGTTTAAAACCTGGCCAATGTAATGGAATTCCAAGTTTTGTGATAGCATTTTGAATGTCAAATCCACCACCTTGTTGTTTTCTTTGTCTCCGTCTTTTTTTTTTGTTTTGTTGGGGTTTTTTCCGGGTGGGTTGCCTTTGCTTTTGTCTTGCCATCACTGCCACACGTACCACCCTGGGTCCTTTTTTTTACCAGATGAAAACAAACCCCGGTTGCTCCTTTTATAATGGATCCAAAAAACGATTCTGACTTGGGAGCACTGAACGAACCTGCTGGTTCGGTTGTGCGTGGTTTTTTTCTTCGTGTCGATGACCCAGGGCTGGGTGCATCTAATTTCAACACCTTCAATTTCTTTTCGCCATTGTTGACGCGTCTTGGGTTTTTTTTCGAACAGAAGGAACCACGTAAGGCACGGGACAAACTCCTTTTTTCCCTTTTTTCCCTTTTTTTTCCAGCAGGACCTGGTGGACCAGCTGGACCTTGAGGACCTTGTTGCCCTGGTTGTCCCTGGCGTCCTGGGGTGGCAAGATTTTCCAACAAATTTTGCAAAGGTCCTTGAGCTTCAATCACTTCGTTGGGTGGGTTTTCATTCCTGGCAGTAATGGGTTGTCTGACAATTTTAGTTAAGTGATGAATACGTCGTGACATAGGATCGGTGATTGCTTTTTTTGGTGTGAGGTCCAATGTTGGGATTTTCCAAAAGCATGGATTTTTAGCAGCATTCAATTCCACTGCTTCGTCAACAATTCGATTTGATGTCAATTGCCTGCGAAAATAGTCTTTCATACTGACGAAGACGATTGGCATCGATGAGAATTACTTTTTCTCCTGAAACCCCCGGAATCGCTGTCATCCTTCACGTCAAAATCATCAAGTAAAAGCATCCAACATATTGTTGAGCCTTTTTAAACCTTTATTTAATCGATTCAGTTTTTCTTCACAGCGTGCTAAGGAACTATCCATAGCATCCAAATTGGTGTTCATTGACTCCATCCTAAAACTGCTAAACCGCGTAAGAAGCGGTTTTTATACCTTTCCAAAATCCATCGACCTCCAGTACTTCCATTAAAAGCAACTTTTTCCTGTCAATTTCCCTTTTGTTGTAAGGTGATTTTGTGCGTGGAGGTAGCATCGGTTCAGCCATTTTCTTCCTGACTTCTACAACCTCCCAGGTTGGACACATTTTGTTTTCCGTGTGAGGGGAAATGTAAATGCTATGATTGCAAATGGCTTCACAGAGATCACTGAGATTTGCCACACAAGAGGGTCGCATGTCGTTCAGAAGATCCAATCTTTCATTTTTTGTTTTCAGTTTCAAAAGTTTATCCACAAATGTGACAACCTCGCTATGATTTTCGCGATGAAACAAACTTGTCGGTCTTTGGAGAATTGCTGGAAACGTTGTCATCTTGAACTCAGTGCAATTTGTTTGGCAAGACGTTTGTAAACTCTGTTTAGGTGAGGATACAATCCTGTGCCCGACTGATTCATCATTTCAGCGCGTCGGGTTTTTAAAGATGATTTGCGGTAGGCCATGTTTCGCAAGGCATGTCGATGTGGAAATAATTCTTTTAAGTGAGACGGTAGCATTGGGATTTTCTTTTTCAAAATGTTGGCCAAAATTCCACTGATGGCATTAATTTGATCTTTGTTGGCCATTTGCAACTGCTGTCGTTGTCTGGCTGCATCTGCTTCCGACAAGACGGCGCACAAAAAGTGTTTTTGTCGAGATAAGCGCTCCATACCTTTCCAAACGAATGCCATTGCTTGGGTGAAAGCATGTCTTTATGTAAGCTGACAAAAGTCAACCAAGTTTGAACTAAATCCATCCATTCCAAAACACGATTGATTTCACCGTTTCGTTGTGGAATCATTCTTAACGCCTTGCGGATTTTCTTTTCATTCTTCCAACTATATTCATCATACCGCCTAGTAATCCTCCTATGGCTGCCATTTTGCCTGCTCCTTTGAAAACGGGAAGAGCGTTTTTGGCGATGGGGAGAAAAGAATTTGTCAAAAGTGCGGTGGGCAAAACCCCACCTCTTTGACGTCGACGACGTCTTCTTCTTCTCCTTCGTCGCTGTCTCCGCGCCATGGTTCATTTAAATGTTTACAGTCCTGGGTTGCACATATTTATAGTAACAGGAAACCCCCTGCTTGACGCAATTTTCCTTTGTTTTTTCCATGCAAGTAATATTTACACAATTTTTCATGCAGAGATTGTTTTCGTGGTCGACGAGTTCTTCTTTTTCTTCCCCCTTTGCGTCGTTTGGTTCTTCCTCTGCGTCGTACTGCAGCAACCACAGCTGCAGGAACCAGTGCACGGCGTTGAGAACGTGTTTGAGGCATGTCGATTGATGAAATAAAGTGATTGACATGCAGTTTATATAGATCTGAGACGATGCGGTCGTCGATTCAAACGGCGACACATGCGTGCTCTTCTTCTTCCACCTGTGGAAGCAGGAGATGGGTTGCGAACACTTTGCGAGGTTCGATGCACTGTGGGTGGACCGTTGTCCGTATACACTGTGGTGACCGTATTGGTATGCGTCACTTTATTAATTTCTCGTCCTTGCGTTCGCATGAGTGCATCACTGTTTAGCAATCCCAATTGACGACGCAAACCACCCTGGGTCAAACGTCGTCTTCCTCCTCCACCACCACCTCCTCCGCCTCCTCTGCCTCCTCCACCTGGTGGTCCTGGCGGAGGTGGAGGTGGTGGTGGAGAATTACCGGAAGGTCCAGCAGGTGGAGAAGGCATGGGTGGTCTGAAACCTGGTGGTGGAGTTGCTCGAGACGATGCAGTGGAAAGCGATGCATAAGAGGGTGTATTTCTCACGGCATTTCTGTCAGCTTCAAGTAAACCCAAATCTTTTCCACTGGTTGAAGGACGTGGAAAATGAAGACTCATTTCTCGTCGAAATTCATCGAGATTTGCGCTACTCAATGAATACTGTTTGCGTGCTTCTTTTTCCTGTGCTTTGGTCATTAAACCATTGATAATGTCAAAAGCGACTTGTCTGCGTTGAGTAGCATAGAGATCCGTATCTAATGTGATAGCATCAAAATCAAAAGCATCTAAAGTGGCCAGAACTGATGTGGGAGGTGATCCTGGTTGTGGAGGTGTACTAAGCGCGCGTGGACTTCCTCTTCTTGGAGTGTCTGTGGGAGACCTTTGCGGTAGGGACATTGTCAAGTACTTCTTCGTAACACGTTAGAGGACCCTCTTTTTTTGTCAGACACGTCCAGAGTCGACGTTGATCACTGGAACGAGGGTGTAAGTCCAGCATTAAATAGCCAAATGGTTTGCGTGTAGCTTTTCGAAAGATTTGAAAGACTTGTTGCCATTTTTCGGGAAAAGCTTGAATGAATAAGGTTCGAACAGCTGTGTTGTCACGAGGTTGTTTGAAAAGAAAAAATTGATGCACATTTCTTGATATGGTCTTAGAGTAACGCCCAGGCGGGTACAAATCTTGAGATACAAAAATGATGGTGATGTTGCGATGATGTGAATGTTTGGTGAATAAATCCAAAGTGTTTTTGTCACTGACACATTCGTCCATCAAATCGTCCAAAATCAATAAACCGCCATTGGGAAACCATTTTTTCAACAGCTTTTCATTGGGAAGTCCTTGATGAAATTTCACGTGACATTTCCGTTTCAATTTGTTAAAGACTTTAGGTTGCCAGTCCGAATAACAATAAATGGTAGGTTGACGTGTTTTACCTCCTTCAAAAACAGTCCCTTCACATAACAATTTTTCTAACAATTGAGTCTTTCCTGCACCTGAAGGTACAGCAATGATCGTACTGCTTGGAACACGAATCATGAGGTTAAACTGATGCACAGAGTTTCACCAGCTTTCAGTTCACCGTCAAAGAGAGTGGTTTGAACAATTCCCTTTGGTTGGTTGCTTTTATCTTCCTCTTCTTCTTCTTCTTCCTGGGATCCTTCCATGTCAGGTACATCTTGGACTGGTTTCAAATTGAAGGGTAAATGACCCAACAACAGATCTAGGTCTGCATCATTGAGACGGGTACGTTTGCCAACGCCTGCTAGATTTTCACCTTCACATGTGCCACAATGACCTCGTTTCCTATTGCAAAATCCAAAATGAAATGGGGTGGGCAAATCATATTCTTCATGGATCTCATTTTCCATGGTCATGACTTGTTCTTGAAAGGCTGTTTCTCCTGTTCGCTTAACATATTCATCCCAAGAAGCTGGAAGAATGATTTGCTGGTTTTTGCAAATGCGTTCAGTCCAACAAACCTGACGACCCAAAATGTACGCCAAAGCACACAAAAATGGAATGTCAATGCTATCGACTTCTTCTTGTTCTATGGCTTTCAATACTTTTTCTAAAAGTTTTTTTCTGTACAAAGAACGCGTCAGATGAGAGGTAGGCGCTCCATTCAAATGCACAGGGAGATCTTTCAAAACCCCTGTATGTTTGAATCCTTTGTCTTCCTCCATAGTATCTTCAAAATCACACTGTTCAAAGTTGCTCGTCATTGAAAAAGTGATTCAAAAAACCAAGGTTCTCCCTTTTTATGGTTGCGTTGGTTGTTTTTTCCTCGAAAAAGGAAAATTACAACAACTCACTTGCACCTGAACTTCATTGTTGTCAACTTGAAAACCATCTTCGACATCCATGGGAATAGAAACTGCGTGGTTGGGAATAGTTGGAGAGGATGTTGTGGTAAATTCGTCTTCCCATTCCATGGGTTCGACTTCACTTGTTTCGACATTCATGGGAACAACAGTGGTGGGAGGTTCAACGGTTTGAGTTGGTTTGCAAGGTTGCGAACCCATCTGATCGCAAAGAGGACAAACACAGTAAATGAGAAAAGTTTGCTTTAATGATTCGTTTTATAACGTGGTTGACAGGTTTGTGTGAAAGGATGACTGTCAAAAATGTTTAAAATTTCTTTTTTGGCTTGCCGACCAATTTTTTGATTGTTCTTTACAAAATCAGTGGCTGAAAATGAATTCAAAAAATCTTCGAGTTGTTGGCCACGCGCGCGCGCCTTGAGAAAACCTAAAGCATAATGTCCACAGGCAGCACTATTGAAAGCTTGCAAAGTCTTTTGACTGCGCCAAACGGGATACCATGCTTGAAGCCAAGTCATGATGTCAGGAATGTGATAATGTTCCACATTGAGTCCATAGCTGTCAAACACCTCACATTCACCATGTTCAGTCCAAATGCCTAGCCAATGTTGTCCAGGATCACCAGTAGGATCTGTGTTCACAATGTAACCACCCCGTTGATGTTTTTGGGTGACGGGTGGTAATTTGTCTTCGGGAAAAACTCCCTGAAAGACAGCGTTCAAATGTGGATCGTCTTTGCATAAAATTTTTAAGACGGTATCACTGAGTGGAACTAATTCCATCTTTGTTCTTTCTTTCCTTAGAGATTGACGTCAGGGAAACTCACTGCTCCTCCTGGATAGATGTACCATTCACGTTCAAATTCACCGTAGAAGAGGAATGTGAGATTTTGATTGGGAGCGTTGTCAAATTCCACTTCAATGGTCACTTCACCACCTTGTGGGGGATTCTTGGCTGAAGGATCATCTGCATGTCCATTGGGAACATTGTTGAAGCAGAAGATACAGCAATTTCCAGACCAGTCAGCTTGTTCAACCATACATTCTTTGCTCTGTGCAAAACAGCCAAATGTGTCTAGCAGTCTCTGATAACCTCTTATATCCACTAAAGCATCTTGTGGATTCAATTCCAGCTCTCTGTAAGGATACTCGCTGCTTGTGATCTTTTGTTTGAGTCTTCGGATTCCCATTTTCTTGAAATCAAACATGTACTGGTTCAATTGACCATTGAACTGAGTGCTTGGCATGACCACCATGAACATGCGGTCTGGCACAAAGGTGCGAAACACTTCATCTTGTCTCCATCTTGTGGTGTTTCCTGCCCAAGTGAAAGTGCGGATGATGGGATCCACTACATGATATCTTGCTTTCTTGTGTTGCAGTTCTCTGAGCATGGCGATGTGAACATCCATGTTCAAGGTCAGCTGACACAAAACCAATTTGAGTTCTATGTCTTCATCTCGAAATCGAGGAGCCTGCTTTCCTACCATCTGGGTGCCAAAGAAAAACTGAGCTGTTTCAGCAAGGTAAAATTGGTAAATTTGTTCAATCTGTGGAATCAACACTTTGTTGCTCCAAAAGGGTGGTTCGTAGGGTCTCCACATGAAAGTCACCCATCCATTGCCTTCAAACTTGACATTGGCTCTGCGGATCTCGGTCAGATCATCGTCATGTTGCATTCCATCTGTGTTGCAACGATCATTGTTGGCTGGATTGACGGAACCCAGTGGTGAAATGACATTTACATCATTAAACCACCCAATGGGAGCCAGCAATGACTTGGCTTCCTGTCGGCTGTGATTCAGTATGGTCTGAAAAAAAGCTTTGTAATTGTAGGTATCTTGAGTGTCAGTGATTGGAGTGCCACCCAATTTCACATCCACACGCCGAAACATGGAATGGGGTGGCTGATTGGGAACAAGTGTGTTCCGACAATTGTCCGCATTGGAAACAGCATCCACCATTCCTGTCAAACCATTGTTACCATGCGTAAATCGAATACGCATTTCAAAGTAACTTCGATCCATGTCAAAAAATTCATTGGTGGGTGGAACTTTGACAGTGATTGGCGCGATTCCTGTGGCATCTCTCACATATTCCACATAGCGATAACCTTTAAACTGTAAGTTAGGAAAGACAGCATCAAAGATGGCTAATTCCCCCATTGTTCAACGACGCGATTTACGACCGCGTTTGGGTCGTTTCCTTGGTGGTTTAGAAAAGTGTTGGATAGCTGGCAAAAGAGAATAATAGGGTGGCTCTGCTGGTGGAGGAAGAACAAGTCCTCCTTTTTGTGACGGTGGATCAATGACAAATCCGTCGTCTCCGTAATTTGAAGTGATGAAGAGTTGTCGTCGAGGTGCTTTTATAGCTGGGTTGGATTGAAACGGTGTGGGTTGGGCTGCTCGCACCCACAAATGACTTGGGGTGTTGACTTGAGTGGTCATGGGTTTTGGAATGAGGACATTACGCATGGAAGTCTGTGCAGTTCCACTTTCTCGTTGCGATCTGTATGGTGGTAAAAAAAAGGTCGGAGTCGTATCGGTAGTCAAAATGGGAACGAGCGTGGTACTGCTATTGGGTGTGACTGCGACGGGAGATGGTGAGGTAATGGCACCTGCAGCAGTTCCTAAAGTGGGTGATTGAAAGAGACGGCGTGCGGCCTTATGTTTCTTTTTCTTGTTGTTTGTCCGATTCATGCTTCACCAAAAACATCATTTAATCTTCTTTTGGCTTTCTTATATACGCGTTCCCCAATTTGTTCAGCAGCGTCGGAAGCTGCATCGGCAGCAGCGGAAATGAGTTTTCGTTTGGTAGCACGTGCTTTCCTTTTGACAGCACCACCCACAGCGCGAATTGGCTGCATGACCACACTACCCGCTTTAGAAGCCACGTTTCTTAACCATCCTTCTCCGCGTTGTGAAGCTAATACCGGTGTCCGGTAACGTGTCAGTGCACCACCCAACATGTTTAATTGTTCCTTGTTGTAGTCTGTCTATTTATACTTTGCGGAATGCTAATCCAATGGAAGTGAACATGGGTGTAAAGGTGGGATCAGCTGGATCATATTCTTCATAAAATTGACCATTGTCCGATCATTTGAGAGCAAAATTGGCATGACTTAAAGCAAATCCTTTGACGGGTTTCCACTGCAAATGAGCTGCTTCAAAGTGCTGAAATTGTTTGTCACTGTATCTCTCGTAAGGGACATTGAGTAAGACTCCATCAGCTAGGTTGGATGAAATTTCAATGTGAAAATCATCATTTTGATAATCATCCAAAACCATGGATGCATCTGGATCAACTGGCACATTAGGTCCTCCCATTGCTTGCCAAAACGCAGCATTGATGTTACGAAATCTCCATTCGTAACTCGTTGGGAAGTGAATCATGGTTTGCATTCGTCCATCAGCATTGGTGAGGTCTTCGGGTTGCCATGCGATTCTTCTTCGGAAAATGGGTCCCGTTCCCTCTTCATTTCGCAACATGGCATAACGTCGACGACAAAAAAGTACTAAATCCCCACTGTCCTTGATATCTTCACCATCCAGTTGAACGGAATTAGCATGAAAATTGTTGCCGGGCCAGTAGTCCGCATACCATGTGCGTTGAGCCTCTTCACCATCAGCAATATTGATGGTTGCAAATCTTGTATTGTAAGACACGTTGAATCCTAATTGGGAATTGTTGAAGTTGCACCAACCCATGGCATGACAAAAATCTTCATCCCATTGCATTTTTAGGGTTTTTGCACCAGCTAAAGTGAGTCCATTAGGTTGATACCAGTATGGAATGGTGTCTGATTTCACATCGGTCAATAAATCATCCCCATCCCATCGAAAAGTGGGACAAAATCGTTTGCCAACAATTTTGTCTTGCATGGTAGCACCTGCTGTGTAAGGTGTGGGGGAATTTTCCACAATTTTGAGATAGGTCTTTTCCAAACACCACTTGATAAATTCCACACCGGTGATGTAAGCATTTTCTGGCCATCCACTAACGGCAGTAATGTCTTTAACTTGGATTCCATTGACATCATAAGAATAATGAAAATCACTGGGTCTTTTTGGATCTGACCAATAGTTGGTGTGTGAATACTTGTAATGATAAATGAATTCAATTCTAAACAAGTAATCATCATCAGTCCATCCCTCTCCGTTAAAAAACTTAACGACGTGAGCCCATGGAACACGCGATTGATCACCAAGCGAGTGGTTGTGCAGAATGCCACTGTTAATTTGTTTGAGTTTCTCATACATTGGAATGGATGCTTGATTGAAAACAGGAACAGGAATACGTCGTTTGGGAAAAGTCACATCGGTAACGGCCACTTCCCATTGTCCATCTTCGTAATATTCTTTGGGTTCAACATCGACATTGAAGTGATGAGGAACATTGTTGGGGTAGGTGGATGTGATTTGGCTATCAAAACGATGAGTAGATGGTAGTGGCATGTTGCATGTGAAGTGTTCCTTTCACCTTTGGTTTGCCTTTTTATTCATAACGAGTCAGGCACTTTTCGAAGTAAAAAAGTCACCACTGTTTTGGCACCATCTTCCATTTTTGTTAATTCGCCACTGACTTCAGCCACTTCTACTTCAATCACATCCACTTGTTTTTTACTCAAAGGCAACCATTGTAGATGTTTGGGTTCAAAGTGAAGCAAGGTGTTGCTTGAAAACACAGGGATCAATCGCAACAAATCAGCATTAGAACTTCCAACCCGATTTGGTGAGACCAAATTGGAATAGACCATGATGGAACGATCGTGTTCTTCCCATGCAGGTTCGGAAATTGGCGTTTCATTGGCAGCAATCATTCCTTCCAAAGCGGAATTGATATTGCTAAACCTCCATTCCACCAATTGGGAAAAAACAAAACGTCCGTAGTGATTGTCCTTTGCCATCGGCAAGGGTTGAGCATTCAATTGACGAAACCATTGTTGATTCCAGTTGTGACTGGACACATCAAACGAAAATTCACACTCCTGACCACTTTTGCCATCAGGTCCTCTTCGTAGATACCCATTGTTTTCATACACGTAGGTGCAATTGGGATTCAACCACAATCCATAACCTGAACTTACAACCCAGTTCATTTGTTCACAAAATTTGAGTGGAAACCAAAGACCTACAAAGTGAGGGGATTGTTCCGAGGTATCCCAAGTTTGACTTGGTGCAATGTCTTTCAATTCTTTTCTCTCCATGACAAGCGTGTCCCCATCCCAGAGCCATGTTGGCATGCATTTCTTGGGAATCATTCCATTTCCAACCCAATAATTCATGTGAGAAGTCACTCTGTTTAAGAAAATGGTCATAAATTCTACCCCTGTATATTTTGTTTTCATGCTCATGAGTTTCAAACTCCCAGTGGTGTGTTCGACGATGTCTTTCCATGATCGAGTGCTATTATCTGTCGATAGCCAATAGAAAATGAAACGAAAAAGAACTGTGGGTGTTTTGCCTGTGGTTGGATCTTCTTCTAAAATGCAGGCAACAATCTTGTCAAGGGTTGTTCGAAATTGGTAACTGCTTCCAATAGCATTGACAGTGGTTGCCAAGGCATATTTTTCTTCTTGACGTTTTCGGCCGTGTTTGGTTGCAGCAAAGGATCCCAAAGCCACTTCCCATTCCTCATCAAATTTCATGGGTGGTTGTAAGCGTCGCTTGAAACTGCTTCGTGTGCTGGTGGGAAATTCATTGGTGGGATCACTCACGACAGTGATGCGTGTGACTGACATGATTGAATAAAGACACAACAAGCATTCATTCACATCTATTTATTGCAAATTTTTTCTCAAAATCCAACTATCATATTTGGATGGCCATCCCATCCATCGAACTTTTACAGCATTGCCGCGATATTGCAAAATTTTTTCAACACGAAACACATCATCTAATTTAGTGACTTTTTGCAAGTCTTCAGGGTAGTAGGTTCCACGGACGGGTGTGTCATCCCATTCTTTAATGCGATAGGTTGTTAATGTGGTGTGCGGAACTACACGCGCAATACAATTGTTCAGACCATTGAGGCAAATAACTTTTGTGGAAGGTGTGACGTTTGCGACTGATGCGAACGACATCACCCACTTGAAATTTCGAGGTTTTGGGTTGTTTGGTAGGTTTGGTTAATTTGGATTCAAACAGTTTATTCCATACTTGTTCTTCATTGTCTTCATCGACTTGGTCTGGTGCCACACCGATGGAGCGATGTGGTGTGGAATTGTAGATTTCAACCAATGGATCCAAAAAGTCAATGTAGCGTTTAGTGTTGTAGGCAGTGAAGAGACGGTACATGAGTCCTTTGAGAGTTCGATTAAATCGTTCCACCACGGCTGCTTTCAAGTTGCCACGCGAGGAAAAGTGATGAATGCCATAGTCATTAAACAATTTCTTCACGTGGGAATTGTAAAATTCTTTGCCTTGATCGGTTTGAATGGATTGCGGAATTCGACCTTGAGAGAAGATGGATTGGAAGGCGCGTTGGACATCGACCCCGGTCTTCGTCTTCATCGGGATGACCCAAGCGTACTTGGATAGGATGTCGATGCATGTTAGCAAATAACGCATACCGCGGTTTTCGCGTGCAAATGATTGCATCTCCGCAATGTCGGCTTGCCATTGTTCGTCTTTATTGAACACCAAAGTGGGAAGTCGTTTGCGTTTTTGACGAACGGGTCTGTGTAAGGTATAGGCCAATTGATCTTGCAACTCTAATATAGCTTTTGTACGGCCGACACCACGATGTTTCGCATATTTGCTAATGTTACTGTGATACTTTGCCACATTTGTTTGAGCCGCTGAAATCGGTGCCGCCACTTTAGATGCACGTTTTCTGACCATAATTCAATGGTCAATGGAAGGTAGGGAAATGTTTCATGAACTTGCTTCCATGCGTCAAAGGCCTCTTTATAGGTTCGCGCATAGGTTGTGACAAAGGTAAGCCACGCGCAATAATCTCTCAAATTTCTTTCATCCATTCCCTCATCAATCATAAATTCTAAAATGGTGGGAAAACTTTCAGCGATGAAAGCAAAAGGAACTTCATCTTCCTCATAGTATGAGTGAATGTCTGAACAAAAACGCAATCTTCCATTATCTCCCCGCCAATTTTTGAACTCCGACACCCACACCTGCTCCGACAGCACCTAACGCACCAGCTTTTGCAAGAGCAAGAGCACCAGGTAAAAGAGCAAGTAATGGAAAGAGTCCCCCTTTTTGTCTCCTACGTCTCCGTCTGCGAGTCCCGATTCGTCTGCGTCGATATTTACGCGCCATGAAATTTAAACACAATGACTCAGACACACAATTTATGATCATTTATATAGCATTTTTTTATTGACAAGCCTTCAATTTCTTAACTACAAGATAATCAACTACAAAACGCAACAGTTCAGGTGTGATGCTGCCTTGTTGCTGCATCAATTTCAGCATGTCATCAGCTCTCTCGCGTTCTGCAGGGGTGGAACTCAGATCACAAGGCAAAGAACCGCCAATGAAGTGAGGTAAGCCAGCTCCAATTTCACCCATGTGAGATTGCAATCCACAAGTTGGTGCCACTGGCGCAGCTGGTCCAATTTCTTGAATCAACTTTTCAAATTCAGTCACCGTTTCATCAGAGACTTCCACTTTATTTTCTCTCATGCTGTGGTTGGAATCATGAGTCAGATGGTTCAGGAACATGTACATGTGATCTTCTTCCGTTCCTTCTTTTTCTGCCAGATCAGTGGATTGCGTTCCATCTTTTTGGGAATCCAAATTGGGTTCTGTCTTTTTCTCCTTCTTTCTCTTTTTCTTGGCAGCAGCAGCTTGACCTGCAATCTCAGCTGGAGTCAAAGCTGATTCTTTGACTGGGTCTACTTTCTTGGGTTTGCTTTGCTTTCGTTTGCGCGGTTTTTGGGTTGACATGTCTGGTCCACTTTGCTGAAGACACCACTGGATTGGTGCTGTCTCATCAACTACCATCACTGCTTCGTTCAAGGCCATGTTAACACGTTCAAGAGTAAAGTCAAAGTAAAAATGAAATTGCTTGTAGGTAAGTCTTATCAAAAATCAACAAGCTCCGCCTTTGCATCTACGTCACTTCGAAATTGACGAATGGTATCTCCTCAATCTTCGTGACACCATTGGAAGAAATTGCATCGCTTGCTGGCTGGTTGAGCACAGGCAATGAAGAACTTGTTGAAGTTGTCACTGTCAGTGTTTTGACATTGACGCATCTTGGCAGGTTGGTCACAGAAACAATCCCAGGGTCCTTCTTCCACGTCTTTGCTAAGATCCACTTCACAATATTTGCGAACCAAATTGGGTGGACCAAAGCAGATGAAAGGACAACTGCGACCAAAGAACATGCAGTTAGCATAAGGGTTTCCCTTCTCGCTTTGTTGGATCTGGATGCGTTTCTTGTGAAAGGGACACATCAGGTCTGCTGTTTTGGTGACTGCACCGTTACTTCGTTTCTTTTTGGCCGCGACAGAATCAGATGAAAACGATTGCCAACGGTGATAGGAAGAATCAGTTGCACCCCTTTTTCTTTGTCCTTGCGGTGGCGGCGAAGAATTGCGCCATTGTGATGCACTTTCAGGTGGTCCTTCCCAATCTTCGCTTTCATATTTGGGCAACTGGTTCGGGTTTGGGATATTGACTGTAAGGCAAATCGTCCAAACTGGGTGGTTCGCAAAATGGTTTTGGCGGACTGGGATTTCTGGTGGGACTGTCAAATTCAAAAAACTCTTTGAACTCAGCTGGCGGTTCAATCTTTTCGTGTACGTAATAATCAACGTCAAATGGCGGCAACTTCTGCTCTCCTTCTTGTTGTGACTGCTTCTTCTCAGACATGACTTCACTCAGTAACAGCAAAATGAAATCTTGGATGCTTCAGTCACGGCATTTATGGAACCAAGCGAATTTGTGATTGGTTCTTCATTTTGATTGACAAGTATTTTGATTGGTTCCTTTTCAAATCCCTCCCTTTTTTGACAGGTGACTCCTCCCAACAACATTTTGCTATTTAAAAAGTTTCCTCAAATGTGATTTTCTCATAACCCTGAGAATGAGTGATAGTGAAGAAGAAGGTTACCTTGGCGACGATGAAAAAGAATCATTGCCTCGTAAGTGGGAGAGATCATTTGAACGTTTACGACTCCAATCAAGTGTGCGTTGTGATCGACATCGAGGGATGGTGTATCCGGAAGGGCCCTTTCATCCACCGCGAAATGGGATATTGCGATCACACAGGTCAACATTTTGGCACTATTCATTACACACCCCAAGTCTTGTACCAATCGCTGGATGAAAGAGATCGCAAGACCATTCGTTGGATTACCCGTGAAATTCATGGATTGTCCTACTACCCACAATGCCATTCTCATGCCGCCGAAAGTATTGGTGCAGACATTCGAAATTTGTATGCCAGATTTCGAACCCCTCAAAGGCAATGTGTTGGATATAAAGGAGGACGCATCGAATTTGATTTGTTGAAAAGATTAAGCATTCCCGCATTGAACTTAGAAACTTTGGGGTGTCCGAAATTTGATGCCTTACCCAGAACCACCAAAGTTGGAACATGTGGTCAACATTCCATTCCAAGCAAACATCATTGTCCACAAATTGAATGTTATGCATTTATTAACTGGATGAAACAACTACATGGGGACCCAAACTACGATGATCATTACATAAACACAGAACGCTTGAAAAAGTTTCTTTAAGCTTCTTTTGCTTTGTCAGCTTCTCTGACTTCCACGGTTCTCACAGCCTGTCAAATAAAAATATGTTTCATGAGATCAAGTCTCCATTTCTTTCCTTTGTAAATTTCAAATTTCTTACCGCTGTCTGTGTTAGTTTTACACATTCCAAGGCAAACATTTTTCGGCATTTCTTGCAAAAATAATAGCCATAACCGCCACACTTCTCACAATAATACCGCATGCAGAGATGACCCGACGGGCAAAAGATGGCCGCTTCGATTTCATCGAGCAAAGTGGGTTCCCCAGGATGAGCAATGTGGTAATCGGGTCCGCACCACTTTTTGTGACAATGCTTAAACTTGATCTTGCGGTCTTGAATAACAACTCGTCCCTTTTCATCCACGTAATACTCTTTGGTCGCCATATTGAATAATAATCCTACCCAAGTCCCGCTCGGTCTTATACCTATCTCATTAACATGTCATTAAGAGGGGACCCATCCCCCCCTATCCCTCCTGAAAAGGTGACGTCACCATATTGAAGTCATATGTACCACGTGATAGTGGCACATAAAAGCGTGCGCTCAGAATCGATCGATCATATGTTGTAATGGTGGAAGGTTGAACAAGTTCGTAACAACGGTGAGTTCATGACTTTGGTGGATTTAAAGTCTCCCCTCAACCTTTGGCAACCCATAGCATTACTCGGATTGTACTATTACGCAAAGCGACATCAGTTGTTAGAAGAAAAAAGCATTTTAGAAACCGTGGGACATTTCTTTTTCTTTTCCTTTGTCATCATCTGTGCGAAAGCAATGACGGAATGAGGGATGGACTTGGAAGAGGAAGAAGCGGATCCTAGGGTTGTTGATTTATTGCAATGGTTAATGGATATTGATGCGAAATTCACAATTGTTTTCAATTACGCAGTATATGGAGTTGGAATCATCACTTTTATTGGAACTTTGTATTACAATGTTTTCAGACATGCTTGACACCATCGTTGAAACATTTTATGATGTGACGGAAGTAGTGCAGTTGTTTTGCATTTCACTCATCGTAGCTGACCAAGTGGGATTAATCCATATTGAGATCATTGACAAAAATGAAGGTAACTTTTTTCATTTTAACACTTTCAAACATGTGATCCTCGCAAGGGGGAAGTTCATGTGAGTCATCACACGTGACAAACACGCGGGTGGTGCAGTAGAATGTATCCATCATAACAATCCGGTGTTGTGCTAACACCACAACATTTGTGGATTGTCATTACTGGGCGTCACGGAGTCAACGCATCCCTTTGTGGGTTGCGGAATCTTGACAAAGACGAATGTATCACATGTTCCGTTGTTAACTTGAAAAAATGTATCTTTGTTTTTAAAACAGTGAATCAATTTTGATTTTTCCAACTTTGCCAAGCTTATTGAGAATCGTGTTCAATGATGTTCTGGAAGTGTAAGGTATTCGTCTCTTTTTGACATCCTTTGGCAATCGTCTCACAATTTGTTGCAAATTAATCGTTGTTGTCAATTTAAAACTATAAAAGTTAGAGATAACAAGTTAAACCGACGTTTCGGAGTAGACATCACTCCATTATCAAGGTAAAAATGTTCTATGATGCTAAAATTACAGTATTAAAAACGATTGGCGCTAAGAATTAACATAATAAGCACGTGCGAAATTGGCTATAAGAATACTTTAGCACGAATGGAATCTGATTGCACATTGAGGCTAGGCTTAAGTGTTCTTATAAATAACATTTCATACACTAAGCAATCAAATTTGTTTTTACATTTTTTGAGCACCTCAAAGCGTTTAAGCAGGTCCCGAGGGATCGACCCGTGTGCGTTCTTATAGTGTCTGGCAATAGCCGAGGACTGTTGCTTATGTCCCTTTACACGATTGTGTAAATGTCCGCGTGTGTAGCCTACATAACCTTCATCACAAAGGTCACATTGAAATTTAAACAACTTAACAACTTAAGGATTTGAGCCTGAAAGTAAACAAAACCATCCAGCCTGTATTTACCAGCAGAAAAATTGAACAGGAACTGAAAGTGAAAGAGGCAAAGCCGCCGATCATAAATCAGCAGTGTGTTGTATATAAATTTCAATGTGACCTTTGTGATGAAGGTTATGTAGGCTACACACGCGGACATTTACACAATCGTGTAAAGGGACATAAGCAACAGTCCTCGGCTATTGCCAGACACTATAAGAACGCACACGGGTCGATCCCTCGGGACCTGCTTAAACGCTTTGAGGTGCTCAAAAAATGTAAAAACAAATTTGATTGCTTAGTGTATGAAATGTTATTTATAAGAACACTTAAGCCTAGCCTCAATGTGCAATCGGATTCCATTCGTGCTAAAGTATTCTTATAGCCAATTTCGCACGTGCTTATTATGTTAATTCTTAGTGCCAATCGTTTTTAATACTGTAATTTTAGCATCATAGAACATTTTTACCTTGATAATGGAGTGATGTCTACTCCGAAACGTCGGTTTAACTTGTTATCTCTAACTTTTATAGTTTTATGTTTTAAGAAATCTCTTTTAATACGATTGTTGTCAATTTCCTTCGCTTTTGTTTCACAGGTAAATTCCTCCAGGAAGGTGCCTTTGATTTATGTTTTCGTGAAGTTCTTTTCTTCTTTGAACTTCGCCTTTTCTTCTTTCTTTTAAAAAATGCAAAGTCGTCATCAGGATCTGGGGCGGGTGCTGCTTTCCTCTTTCGTGGTGCAGCTTTGGGTTTCCTCCTCCGAGGTGCTGGCACTGGAACCGTTTCTTCCACTGTTTTCCACTCAGGTGGGACCCAAAGTGCACCAGGAGATTCATCGTCACCTGCTTCATCTGCCATTTTTTGAACCCTTTCCATCATGGCATTCCATGATTTTTGTGATTTCAGTTGTTGTTTTGATTGCAAAGGGGCAAGCGGTGCCACCTTCACAGGTTGCAGCGTAGTATATTTGCGAACGTGTCCCATGATTGATAAACACATCACAAACATGTTCCTTTTTATATCATTTTTCAGACATCATGGGAGACGCATATCGATTTGCTGATCGTGATCAACCTGCACATAAAACACGAAGTCAACCAAGACGATCTCCAAGATTGTCTCCAAAGAAAGAAACCAATGACCAACATGTTCCTGGTTGCATTGCACATGGTGATAAACCAGAAAAGCTAAATCTAAAACCTGGTGGAGAAACATGGGTGAATGTAGACGAAAAGGATGACAAAGTTGCAGTGTGGATCAAAGTCGATGACGATGGTTCTACATCCAGACAAGAGTTTGATTCCATAGATGATTTCATGAATGTGGTGAAAGAAAATGGATTATGTGCACCAGACGATCCTGAAGACATGGAAGAACACTTGAAAAGATTTGATCCACCACAAAAGATTGAAACGCATGGGATCGGTTGCCCTTGCTGCAACAAAGATGACAAGATGGAGGAACCAGAGGAAACGGAGGGTCTCCAAAAAATGGCAGTTATCAACATTGAAAGCGACACCGAAACCATGGGAGCAGAAAGTGATGATGAACAGAAGCAGAAGGAGATTGAGAAAGATGAAGAAGAAGACAAGCAAACAGCCACTCTTGTAGGTACGTTCAATATGCCTGTTGATATACCTAGAGAAGAAATGTGGTCTCTAATGGAGATATGGGTCAAAAATGAAGTAGATAAAATTTTGGAAGACGAAAATGAAAACAGCACTGAATTTGACAACTGTCTTCCCCCTGAGAATCAAAGGGAATCATACAAGAAACAACTTGCCAGAGATCTTTCCCAATATGTTATGAAAAGAAGGATGATGGGCGTAGTTTCCAAAAATGCCGATCCAAAAGAAGCAGTCATGCAAGTTTTGCAAAAAGAAATAGAAGGAGTCAGTCAATTGACTACAGAAGAATTAATCTGCAATGGTATCGTTCCCGATGCCAAATCCCAAATTGCAAAAAATGATGAAAAATTGAAAGCTGGGGAACCCATTGATCGCGACTTGATAGCTGGTGCACGGACTCTCACCAAGGGATGTCTTCATTATTTGCACATGAAACGCTGCATCGCGAGATCTACTCTGAAAGCTATTTGGGACCACCAAAGAAATGTACCGCAGAGATTGAACAACAAGATTGAACAATTTTTTTCATTTTTCAACAGCAAAGGAAGAAACATTAGAAGAAATAGAACGCTTAGTAATAGCAAAATTTCCACTTCACAAAGATGCTGCACCTGCTGAATATCTTATGAAACAACACAAGCTTGGATATCCCAATCTTTGCAATGTCTGCGATCGCTTCTATTGCTTGGATGAAAAGAAACTCCATGATGAATGGAACAAGTTGCCAAAAGTCGCAGAAGATAACAAGAAAAGAGCAGAAGGACCCATTGCAACACATGGACGTGCATGCATGTGCTGTCAACACAGTCCTCACACTGACACACGGTTGGACAAGTGGATATCTGAACAGATCTGGAACGCAGATGCTCTGAGTCATCACAAGTGGTTATGTCCCTTGGCTGGTGAAGAAGATAATTGCCCATACCTGAGAATCTGCAACCGTTGCCAAAAGATTGTAAGGAAAGAAGATTCGCCTGAAATGCATGAAACATGCATCATTGTTGACCCAAAACCAGAACCAGAAGAAGATGGTCTTGAAGTGACAACCGTTGTCGTCACAGGCAAACGAGGCAAATGGCATGCAACTGAGGATGATGTTCTCACCGACAATGACAAGAAAATCATCAAAGAATTTGCATGGACAGTATCTCCAACCAGTGAAGAAATGATGCATGCCATCAATAACCATCTATCCGCTAAAGTTCGCAAGACCAAAAAACGCATCCTGGACAAAGCTGAAGCTCTCATCCGTGCAGGTGAAAAAGTGCGGAAGAAGTATGCAAGACGTGAAGATTACACAGAAGAACAATGGGAACAAGAAATGGATCCTTTGGCTGCTCACAAAGTGGAAAGAAAATTGAAGAAACAAAAGCAAGAAAGATTAGATGCAAGAGTGCAAAGAACCGGTCCTTCCATCATCAAAATGCTCCAACTTGTCAAAAGCAAGGACGACTATGTGGTCAAGGAAACCAATGTTTACTTCAAGAAATCCATTACCAGCACTCGTCCACCATTGATGGCTGACAAAGATGTCCTCATGCAACTATGGGACGACTTGGATTTCAAGAGATGCTTTCGTGAACAATCTTTCACAGAAGAAGATCGTCTGGCGAGACAAGCTCTTCGCTTGATTTTCACTCACTCAGACATCCATGCTGCCTACCTCAAGATGTTGGATGACATCGAAGATCCATTCTATGCCACAGATGAAGAAGAAGAAATGATTAGAGCAAGAAAAGCGGAACATTGCGGAGACAATTGTTACCCAGAAGATTACACTGGTTACAAGGTCTAGATGCTTCAAGCATTCCCGTTGTGAATATCATCCCTTCTACAAGTTTGAGTACCGCATCCGAAGATTCATTCAAATCCTTTGCCAAATGTGTGTCACTGCTGAGGAAGCCTTCTACAAGAAATATCCACGTCCTTCTTACGATGAAGAAGACAACATCATCGAGCCCTACGACATGGCCATGCATCCATCCAACCATTTGCAAGAAAAGCAAGCTCCATATGCTCTTTCACGTCCCCGTTATGAGCATGATGAAGTCCATGAGTTGCGAATGGATCCTTTCTGCCATGTTCACAACAACATGTTTGATTTCAAGTGGAAATCCATTGCAACCAAGAGATGTGAATCCTGTGCTATACAAGGATGGTGACTTTTTTCATTCAATTTTTTCGTCCCATTTTTTTTTCATTCAAGGACATTGAACTCTTTTTCATAACATTTTCAGCAGGTTTTCATTGTACGTTAGATGGGGTGGAAGTCGCGTACACGGGAAAAGTGTCAATCATCGTTTGATGATATTGCACTTTTTCCGTATACGCTTCATCTGTTCCATCTGACAATAACTCCTCATCAAGTCATCAACCTCTCTGTTCAAGTACTTTTGGCAGTCACGAACAATGTGTATGGCTCCATATTCATTTACTCTCTTCCATTCGGTTTAGGCAATCCACGTTTAGCCTCCTTCGCGCGGTGATTGCCGTCTCATTGTAGTAAGTAGGTTTCACTATCACCATTTGATAAATAGTGTGTTGAAAACTTACTTACTAAAATGGGTCCAATGGCTAAAATCATTTCATCTCTCACTTTCGAACCGAATAGGAGAGGGTAAATCGATATAGTGACAAACACATTGATCGTGACAGCAGAAGAACCCGATCAGTGTGGGTTGATAACTTGAGGGGAGATATTTTGCAACTCAAAGCTTTTGTTGAAAAGTTAATGGACAACAGTGAAAAGGGTGAAACTTGAGTTTCGATTTTCAACCCTTCACAATGTTGTCTGATAAGGTTTTTGGTGATGGTGTGAAACTTGCAATGAAATCCATTTTCTTGCCTATCTGCAACTAGACAAGGAAATGGATTTTGTTGCAAGTTTCTGTTTTTCTAATTTTTGGATGATTGTAATCTTTATTAGAACTGGGCTTGGGTTTGGATGCACTTTTGTATCCATTCTCTGGCCTAGTTTAAGAAAATGATAACATGAGGGTTAAAAATACAGATTTGTGTTGTTTGATGTGTGTCTCATAAATAGTGGGCTTCCGGGTTGAGAAACATGGGTCGAAAAACCTGGGCACAACGCCCCGATACCACTACTATGCTCTCTATGCTCAAGTCAAGACTCTATACTTCATACATTTTTGGACTGTTCTACTACGTCCTCATTTTACAACGATATTGTGAAATGGTTCAATAATCTGAGCAACTTAAAACTTACTCCCCCGAATGAACAGATTCTATTCCAAATAAAGGAGGAAAAATGCAAACTGACGAACGCCCAAGAACGCAGACTAGATATTCTCCTTCTTTACACCAAATAATATTTATACACTTGTAAATCACTTTCTAAGATGCCCAACTTTGTAGAACTACAGAGGAAAATTGAATGGCAATGGAAACTTGAAAACTGCTCTTCTGTTTGATACTAACCCCCCCCCCCGTCTTAATTGTTGTTATGTTTATATATATATATATATGTACTTTAGTACGTGCGACTTGTATAGTATGCTGTTCGTTATAAGTTGATTTTATTCTTTATGTACATTGTTGTATTGTTGTGTTGCAAATAAAAAAATAAAATAAAATATAAAAAAAAACATTGCCCATCGGACTGTACGAATCAGAGCCACCTCAGAATGTGGATTTTAACTTCTTGGCTTTCTTTCGTGGAAGAGAGGACAGCAACCTGCAAACTACAAGGGAGAAAGTAATTTTCTACAAGGATCTGTGTTTGTTAGAACTGAGGCTAAGGAAGAGGATATGCTGGTTGTCGCAAACGAAGACATTCATGCCGGCACGTCTAGCGTATCCGCGGAAGTCTTTACACAAGACAAAGAAGACTGCTTGCAGTTCAACTGGCAAGTAACCGAGACTGTGGTACACTACAACGTCATTACCCACATGTTGAATGTCAGCAAGGGCATCGATTTTTGATGGTATTAGGCTGAATGAGCGACAGTATGAGGAGCTGATATCCACCAGGCTTAAGAGAGACGTAAGCAGTAATCCTGACGTTTTGGATGATGAAGGTGATAGTGATGACGATGCCACAGAACAAATTGGTCGCTGCAATTTACCTGGACGGTCGCGTTCTAACAGAATCATCACAGCACCAGCTAGATTTTATGATTACTTTTAATGGGAATTGTTTGACTTTGGTCGCTTGAATAGACTGAATACCGCACAGTAGTTTGGCGCTCTACCAACTGAGCTAACCGGTCAGCGGTAAGGTCAAGCATCTACCTGGATCTACCTGGCTAGAGTGATTTTTAGAACACCTCAATTATGTCTTGTTGGCTTCCCTCAATGTTTCAAGTCTCTGATCTGGAACTTGACTCAGACTATTGTAACAGAGTCGTGAGTAACAAGCCTGTTAAAGAATACTCAATGATGAAACCAAGTTATCAAACGTTTGCAAAACTAAGATATTTCTCAGCCCATTGGCCCTAAAATGTAAGTACCGTAACATTCATACTTAAATAAGTATAATTGGTTCATTTTTCGCCCTAACATCTATTACTTGTCCAGGTATATATACTTGAAGGTGCTGTGAGGTAAACGTTTAGGGAGGAGGGAGAAATTGGCTCAAAAAGTAGGGAGGTGGGAGAAATTGGCTCAGAAAGTAGGGAGAAGGGAGTTTTACCCCCCTGTTCCTCACCCCTCCCCATTTCTCGAAAGTCATGGTAACTTACCAGGCCCGGTAAGCATCTTTGGTGATAAATGCCACTCAACAGAAGTCAATTTTGTCAGCTTTGAACTGACTAAACGAGAATACATTTAAAAATACACTTCTCACACACAACTGGGAGCCATGCCAAGCCGACTATGCAACCTGACCTTTCTTACATCAACAGCACAAATCAATGGCATCACAGCACAAAAGAGAGTGAATAAATAGCTGACATGAAATTGAGCCTCGATACAAGAATAATCTAACTAAGGCACTATATGAAACCTACAAAAACCCAAAAACCCATGCAGGGTGGGTGGACAGAAGGCAACAAAAACAACTGAACCTTGACACGCCATGTGACCTGAAGACCCACGCACACTCGAACCCATACTCCCAGCTGAATTAGAGAAAAATTTCCACTTCTTTCGTTCGTCAGCCAGCGGAAAACTACACTTATCAGACCCGGTAAGTTACCCGCAGGATGCAATATGAATTTAAAAACATTTACCTTGAGGATCCACCTGTACATTCCTGTCGGTGGTCTTTAACATAGGTGATGAATGGTAAAATCCAGGACTTGCCGAAACGAAGAGACCCTTGTATGCGAGTCTGATAGTGAGACCAAAACATGCAAGACTTCACACCAAAATAGATCTAATATACAGGATACATCGAGACTCTTCACAAAGGATGTCAGATGGAACGTTTGTGAGTGCTACGATTTTGGACGGACCATTCACCACCCCTTCTAAACATTGCCATGGAAATAGAGAGTCCACAATTCACACAATCTACCTTCCGGGTAAGTCTAACCTGCAAAAGGACATTTCATTTTCTTTCCATTCAGTGCACATTTTATGGTCACTTGATGGAAAAAAAGCTAAAAACAAACAAGTAAGTTAATTACACTGGTCCCTTAGTAAAAGGTGAACAAGAACACCTTGTTCTGTGGTGGTGCTAACAGTAACGGCTAAGACTGAAGCATTTGCATAAATGTTACCTCTTGCTTCAATGGACTTTCATCTAAATCTGTCAGGAGAGGGCAGATGTACACCACAACCTGGCCAAAGGGCTCCCGCAAATGTGGCACTGTATACGCGAAGGACCTCCTCTTCCATTGGCACAGAGAAATTCGAACCCCCCGCTACTTTTAGTTTTGCAAAAAGGATTTTCCAGAGCTGTACCTAGTTCTTTGTAGTTTGCATTCTTTTGAACTGAAAGTCGTGCCTTTCCAAGACCAGCATCTAAAAGTTTACTATGCCTGGCCCTTGAGGGAGTAACGTTTTTATCTTGTCTGGCCAAGTCACAGAAGTGATGAGTCCAGGGGCGCTTACCATTTCCATTAAACCATCAGGGTGAAAAATTAACTTTTAATCGTAAGCGAATTACTACTCAGAGAGAACAGAAAATACAGTTCTTGAACCATTAACAGCATCCCAAACAGATTCTTGAGTCCCCAGGGAGGTATTGCAGTGGTTAAATTCTTGTTGCTATGACAACAAAGCGACATCAATTAAGGTAAATGAAAATGGCGCAACATGGGTTTTTGTTGGCTGTCCTGAGTTACTGGATTCCGAGGACAACATTTTTCTGTTTGCCGTGTCTAAAGTCTAAATAGAAGTGGCGGTTACTTTGAGGAAACTGTGCCAGCATACTTTGGCAATGAATTGGTGTGTCATTTTCCTCTTAGTCACAACACATGTGAGTTACTCATGACAGAAATTGTAGCCTCAGGCCATATAAACGTGGGTAATGAATTTGGAAGGGTGCCCATTCCTCCGGAAAAACAAGTCTTGCTTTAGTTACGGATGATGGCAAATGCTTGCGACACTACAAGAGGGCTAGCCGATACATTGAACATCACAAGGAGCAGCTGTGGGAGGATCATGCGGGGAGTAAACTCTGCCTTTTTTTGTTTGCACTTACACTATCTGAAGTGGCCAAATGGTAAGACTTTCCTGTATTTTCTTATTCTCGGTGATCGTAAGACTGTTCAAAAAAACTGTTAATTATCTCCAGTGAAGGATATGTCCGATGATAGGTGGTTTTCACGCTACGTCATCGCTGCCTTGTTGGTGGTAGAAAACAAAAGATCTCTCTTTAGCTCCTTTTGTTCCTCCACCAGCAATTGTACATCACGGCATTGTTATCTTTGTCTCTAGACATATCATTCGAACAAATGGCAGACTGAAAAACAAACAAGCTTACATGATCGGTCATGCGGAACCCTTGCTTCAGAATATCAAGGATGAAATAAACCGAGTCCACAGTTTAAGAAAAGTGGTCAACGTTCAGGCTCACTCACTGAAAAGGCTATAAATTTCATTTCATGATTTCTATGAAACTCATGTCGCGCAAACTTTCACAAGAAGATCAAATTATTCCATATTTTGAGCTGTGTGAATCCCATAAATTCTTTTTGACACAAAAAAACTAAAATATATGTGTACTTTCAGGCATTTTGCAGTAATGGAAATGGAAATGAGAGAGATTGCTGAAAGTTCTTAAAGCGTAGGGATTCCTGGAACAATAGGTGAGTGCTGTACTACCAGAAAGTGAGTAATTGCTGGTTTGCATGTGATGTCAAGGCAGTCGTGTTGGTGGTCCGGAATAATACGCCTGGCTCTCCCTCTGGAAATACTTTTTTAAACTTGATCTGTTGTTTACAATTTCCTTTCAATGGTTTACGTGACTGAAACCTTCTTGGATTGAAGTGTATTAAATGGCAATATACTTTTAATTATTGCTGCCACAGTGAATGAGGCAGCTCTCTAATTGAGGGAACAACACATTTTTCTTAGAGACACAAGGAATTGTGGTTATGTGCAAGGGGGGTCCATGTTTTGTACCATTCCTGATCCACTTGTAGGTGCTATTGATGGAACATATATACAGATCAGGGCACCTACGGTTGAACCAGAGTCTTATATCTGTCGGAAAAAAGTTTTTTTGCTCCTCACTTGCAGGTAAAAAGACTTATAACTGATAATTTATCCCTCCCTGTCTTGTTTGGATGGGCAAGCCCTGTGGCGGTACATAGAATGATTGTTTGTGACAAAAACATGGTGCTAACAGATTGGCCTGGATCTGTTCATGATTCCAGAGTTTTGAGAAATTCTTCTCTTTATGCACATTTGATGATCAGTTCCCTTGTGATTATCACCTTATTGGGGATGGAGGGTATCCACTTTTGAGATAAATTTCACTGAAAATTATGTTCAGCAGCAGAATGTATTAAGAAATGGTTATTGACAGGGAGTGAATTCATTCATTAATGTGAATATCAAATTTTCAATAGGTTTTAAAGCAAATGAAAGGAATTAAATGTAATGTCTTCAATAACATTTTCCACAGTTGATAAAATAGATTATTGCCAAGAATTATGGGATTAAAATGCAGACTAACCGCACTAAAATGCATTTGTCTTTGTCCGGATATTAACCCAACAATGCTTTTGGGCCCTAGATCATGACGTCAATTGAAAACAGTGCTATTGACATGTTGACACTCAAAGCATCAAATGTTCTTGAATTCGAATGTTTCAAACAAGTGTGGCACTAGTTTGAAGGTGCCTCTTTCACTTTCAAATGTTGAGGGTGGTGATTCTTCAGGGGCAGTGCTTATTTGGGTAAATGCATTTACGTAGATCACATATTTTTAAAAATATGATAAATTATGGCTTTACTACAGGTGGCTCATGACTCCTTTCCGCAATAATGGTCACTTACTTGCAAATCAGCTACAATTCAACAATGTCCAGTCATCGTCCAGACAGACTGTAGAGCGTGCAATTGGTTTTCTGAAAGGGAGATGGAGGAGACTGATGCATCTTAAATCACCTGAGAGTTAAACTCATTATTAAGATAGTTATGGGAGCCTGTGTGTTGCATAATTTTACTGAGAGCTACTTTCTTGAAGATGATGATATTAATGACCAACACAGAACAGCCAAGCAAAAACGCAAGCATTTATTAAAACCTGGATGTCTCTTAAATTTTTTACAAAAGTGTAATTTCAAGGGAGTTGAATACCCCTCCAAATAATAAGAATTTTTCTGAATAATTATTATTTAGTATTACACATAGAAATCTTACAAATCATACCTTCCCTGAAGACAATTAGTTCAAAAGTTGCACTCCAACCCATTGAAAATGCATTCTTTTTTTAAAGTTAGCTTTGTCTAACAGTTGGAGTTAAGCCTCCTCCCTCATTGTTTGTCATCAAAGCACCCTCTAAACACCACCCCTACCCCTGCCATTTTTAATTCTAGATATTTGGACCACTGAGTTGTCACTGACTTGAAAGCCGAGTAATCAGCTTGTGTAGCCATATATTTCACGCTTTGAAAGTAGAACAAAGAGCATTGTACAAAACCATTCTGAAGTGACATTTTCAAATGTTGTAGGGCTGGAGGCATAACCATCATGCAGTACATTTTTGCACTCACAAATAGTGCTTTATTTTTAAAAATTATTACCCCAAGGAAGCACTTTCTTGCTTAATTGATCTCTTAAGACAAGTCATGAAAGAGAACGTAAAGGACAACTAATCTTACCAAAAAATCATTTTTAGTAGTAAGAATAGACACTTAAATGTATGTCATTTATATTTTTGTAAAAATGAAGAATTTGATACTGTCTCTGAGTCCCTTGTTATCCAGCCAATGTAAGCCAGATGGTATTTCAATAACAGCACCTTTTAGCTATATGCATAAACACAATTTGTCATTGGACATCACTGCAACTATGCCAGCAGTGCCTAACTTATAAGTTCACTACAGGTGAATGAATTATCAACATGGAAAAAATAAATTGACTGTAAAGGGTGCAAGACTTTTCATAAACACCAAATCAAGTCACATGTAAATACCTTAATGTTCAAATGTCCACTAAGTAATGAAAGGACAAGCCTGAATTATGTGAAGAGAAAACTACTTGTTAACAGTTTTCATGACTTCAAGAAGAAGCCCAAAAAGTTTTCTTCCCCTCATTCATTTCCTATTTTCCACCTATTCTCTTCACCTCTTCTCGTTTTTTCGTTATTTGGAAGGGCGTTTAGAAGGTGCCTTCTTTCTAGGTGTGGTACCCTGATTCTCATCATCAAAGCTGGAGCTGAAATTATCACAGGGGCCAGGAGTTGAGGAAGATTCCAGTGTGTACTGGGGGTTGCCTCCAATGCATTCCTCCATCAACGTTTAGAATTTTGTGTAAACCACAAGACTGAATTTAATACAAAATCAGAAACTTTTAACAGAATAGGATGCAGTGACAACACTTAATGACAACACAACGAGCTCAAGTTGTAACATGGCGGTCTTTCCTGCAGTTGAGCACGTTTTCATTTTGTCTTTTACGCATGCGCCGAACGCACACCGCAGGTTACTAATATCGCAGTGAGTCTAGATTGCTAGTCATCAGATTCCACATACTGGGGGCGGACGCGTGAAGCAATTCGTTTGCTTCTTCTGAGTGTTTCAACCTGTGGAATCTGCAGTTCAATTCCCGTAAAGTGTTCCTTAGGATCCGTCAGTGTGACCTCCAAGGGATACAAGAGATGTATTGAACGGTTGGTGGCTCCAGAGTTTGTTTTTATCTCTGCGGCTCTAACTAGGCCATCACTACCACCAAGAACTTTCTTTAAAATGGCTAACTTCCAGGAACTTCGAGGAACATTTTCTTCGTGCATAAGTACCACATCCCCGACTTTAACAATCTCCTCCTGGGATCCTCGCTTCTTAGAATGATACACATGATGCTCTCGCAGCGAAGCAAGGTACTCACACTTGAACCGTTGGACAAAGTGCTAAACCAGCAATGAGCGTCATTTCAAGGCCTTATGGAGTTGATCATGGATCAACAACAGGGTGCAGCAAAGCAGTAATATTGAAACCATACAGCAACTTTGACGGTGTCAAGGGTTCTGGAGCATTGACATCATGATAGACGAGTGTGATTGGACGATCATTCACGACTGCTTGTACTTCTTTGATGAGTGTTTGTAGCTCGGGCAGACTGATGAGAGCACGACGAAGAACTTTCTTGGTTGACATCTTAACTACTCCAATCAGTCGCTCATACATGCCTCCCCAGTGTGGTGACTTGGCAGGAATGTGCCTCATCTGAACTATCTTCTGGACAAGGTGATCCTGTACTGTTTGATCTTCTATGACTTGAAACAACTTCTGAATGTCTTCATTCCCTTTCCGAAATGTTTTGGCATTATCACACAGAATAAGTGAAGGAGTTCCATAGAGGGCACAGTGATGCCTGAATGCAAGAAGGAACTGAGCGCTCGTCATGTCATCAACAATCTCCAAATTGACATTGCGAGTGGTGCTACAAGTGAACAGGCAGATGTAACATCTCTCTGTCTTGTTACCCTTCTTGACCATCAGATGACCGGTAAAGTCAATCCCCACTGTAGAGAATGGTGTCACCATGTTAAGGCAAAAGTCAGGCAAAGGGGGTGAAAGGGGTAGCTTGTATGCACCTCCTATCTCACATCGGCATTTGACACATCGCTTGAGCACCCTTGTAATTTCACTTCGCGCTGATGGCAACCAAAAGCTCTTATGCAGTGCTACAACAGTTTCTCTTACTCCAGCGTGAAGCTGTCTCTTGTGGACTGAACTAACAAGCAGAGTTGTAAACTGAGACTTTTTAGCGATGAGAATTGGTTCTCTTGCATCTTGTTCGAGCATTTGCATGCTCGAGTCTGCCAGGGGCAACTAAAAGGCCATCCAGGTTGAGCTTCAGATTAAGTTGACGAACCAGCTGAGGTCTGGGTTGGAAGTGCGGACGGGTGGGTTGCGTCTGTTCTTTAAGAAGGAACTCTCGCTCTTGCCAGTGAGGACAAATAGTGGAGTCAGTCCAGTAGTACGATGAGATGGAGGGGAAATCCTTGCTGAACATTTCTCTTATGGCTGCACCAAGGCGAGCAGCCATTACCATGGCAATTAATTCCAACTGGGGAACTGTTCGTGCATGTTTAGATGAGGAAAGTTTGACCTTGGAGACAATGAATCTGACCTTCTCATTCTGAACAAAGAAGACACAGCAACCGGCGGCAGTGGTGGGCCATGCATCACAAAATACATGCATTTCTACTGGTAAAGTTTTGTCAAAGTCCAAATAACGTGAGGTGACAAATGCTGAAGCTGCTTCAATTTCTGTAGCGATTTGCTTGTACTGTTGCTGGAGTTCGTCAGGGAGAACTTGATCCCAATCAAATCCCTTATCCCACAGAGAGATGAAATGAATTTCTTGGCTGGAACAAGGACAGGGGAGATGAGACCAATAGGATCAAATGTTGATGAAGCAGAACTGAGGACTTGTCGTTTGGTAAACTTCACGTCAGGAGGAATTACAATGGCTTTCCGCGGAAAGTGTAGCGTGTCATCCTTAGGGTTCCACGTCATGCCTAACAAGCCAGCATGATCTCTCTCAGAACCAGTGCTCATCTTGTCAATAATGGTGCTCAGCGCTGGCGAATTTGTGAACCATTGGCGCAGATTCATGTCACCATCCTTCATAACCTGCCTTGAGATATTGTAATACAGAATGGCAGTGTCCTCATCATGTGCTCCAGTAAGTACATTGTCACAGTAAAGCTTCTCTTGAAGGTCTTGAGCAACAAACTGAACAGATGGATCTTGATCTTTCTTATACTTAGAAAGATGATGAACACTTGTGGAAATAAGGATAAATGGAAAACTTGTTCCTCCAAAAAAGACAGATGCGTACCGATAAACTCTGATTGGTTTGTCAGGGTCACCATCTTCAAACCACAGAAAGCGGACATAGTTACAATCCTCTTCATTAATCTTAATTCTCATGAAGGCTTTCTCTGTGCCCGCTACAAATGCATACTTGTTAGCTCTAAAGTGGTGAATGACAGTGTTCAATGACCTGAGGAGGCAGGGACTGGTGTATGAACAATCGTTCAGAGAGATATGGCCTGCATTAGCTGCAAATACCACTCGAATGGGTGTTGTTTCGCTCTCTGGACGTAAAACAAAGAAGTGACTGAGATAATGGGCGTCATTCTTTCTCAAGGGATCTTCATCGGCAGGAACAGTTTCCACATAACCTTTGGCAATTTGGTCATTAATGACGCTTGCATAAGGCTTCCAAAGATCCCGTTTGAGAAGCCTCTTCTTAACTTGTTGCAGACGGCTGTGGGCAAGGTTGAAGTTCAAAGGTAGAGGAGGATGATCGTCCAGCCATGGCAAAGGAACAAAGTAGGTTCCATCACGGTATGTGATTTGGGATTGGAAGCGCTGTAGGAAATCATCCTCTTGACTGGTATCCCTGTGGTCCTCTATTCCTAGTGTTTCAATTTTCAGAAGATCTGCAAATTTGCTGTGTACCTCAAGATCCTTGGCACGAGTGTAGACGCTTGAGCACTCGGATAGCAATAGATTACATCAGGTTTCAGGAACTGGCACACTGCATCCAGACCAATAAGAATTTGAACAGGTAATTGAGGTTAAACGCCAGATCTATTAACAACAAAACATTGCATATCAAAGACTATGTCGTGGATAACAAAATTGACATTTTAGCAATCACAGAGACCTGGCTCAAGTCTGATGACGACTGCTATTTCACCATACGTGATATTTGTCCACAAGACTATGTTTTCAACCACATTCCAAGAACAATGGGAACTGGTGGTGGTGGTGTTGGACTTCTTTTCAAAAAAAATCTGAAAATAAAGAAGCTCCAAACTCGAACATTTCGGTCATTTGAGTTAATGGAAGTGATACTTCATACGAGCTCACTAACCACGCGTATAGTGGTTGTTTATCGTCCTCCACCATCCTCCATTAATGGTCTAACTTCGTCCCTATTTTTTACGGAATTTTCTTCATTTCTGGAACCGATGGTCTCTTCTCCAGGGAAATTGCTAATCGTTGGAGACTTCAATTTTGCTGTTAATAATGGCAACGACGGCGCTGCTCTTAATTTCCTTGATCTCCTCAATACCTTTAAGTTGACCCAGCACATCAAAGTTCCAACACATAAGTACACTGCATCCTGACCACCCTGCCGTCGTACTCTTGTGGCTGATTTCAGGGAGAGTTCAACATCATATCTATCGAAAACTACATGGATTTCATCACTTTCACTGCATTTTTGTAAGAGATGATTTATGTAATGTTCTGCTAGTTGAGAACAGGTAGTTATCCACGTGAGTTTGTCAAGGGACTGCAACTCAGCCATGCCGTCGACTATTGAGACCTTCCCTTGCACGGATGGAGCTACTTGGCACTCTGTGGTGGAATTTTCTGAGTTAACATGTTTCTCAATAGCGTTCATTAATGCACTCTTCGTAGGGCAATGCAGCATTGAGCCATCCGACACAAAAAGGGATCGTGGCACTAGAGAAAACTCATACACCCCAACTGCCTCAGCTATGTTGATCTCGGGACGCGACTTGCATACCATCATCATGCGAGCAAAGAGACATCTATCTTCTTATAACTCCACCACTTTGTTGTCAACAGACACCTTGGTCTTCTTTCCTGTGGTTTTCCATGTGAGTAGCTTCTGCTTTTTCATCGGTGACCATAGATTTTCTTTGCCAGTCTGGATCCGTTCCTTGATAAATACTGTGAAGAGCTTCAACCCTATAGCACTTTGGTTACACAGATCATCTTTGACTTCCTGCGGCAGTACTACCTTCGTCACCAGGTTAAACAAGTCAGCACCTTCTTGACTGAAGGAATTGGTGAAGGCTCTAATTGTGTTTGACAGCTTGGTGATGTTTTTCTCCTCTCGGGATACCACAGCAGCTGTAAGATTATGGTGCTTTCCACGAGTCTCATGTGTTACAACTGCCATGTCTTTGACTTGATTTGCTAATCTTGCCAACTCTGGTGCAATGAGGAAAAACTTCGCACATGCACTTGGGTTAAGGGTTATGCCAACCAAGCCTCCAGTTACTTTCAAAGACCGGTTTAAGTGTTCCAAGGCATTGTCAGGACCTTTCGCGCAGAACGGTACGCAAGGATTTTTATTCACTACCCAGTTCCCATCCTTGAATTCTGCATAGATCTCAGGGTCTGTGTTTGACAGTGCTTTCATCTTGGCTAAATAGAGAGGAATCATTCGCGCATAATTCAAACGGTCATGGGCAAAGAAATACTTGGTAAATATCTCGAGGGCTTCGAGGTGAAGTTCGCAGTCAGCTGTACGGACTGCTCTGATAAACATTAGCATTTCCAACACCATGCCTATGTACTGACGGAAAACCTTAAACATGGGGCTGTTTTTATGCCTTTCGTCAAACTCTTTCTTCTTCATTATTTCCATGGATTCTACAGCATTTACTATTCGTTGGTGGGCCTCCGTCACTTGAACCCCCTCAGAACTGGAGCATGCTTCACCAATATCTTTTGCGAGCGATTTTAGTCTGCTCTTGGATGACTCTGGTACGTGATGAAGAAATGCTTCCTGGTGTAGAATATTCATTTTCTACTTTATTTTTATTAGCAATATATATGGAAAAATAAGAATTTTCTGCGTAGTACCACAATTTCTCATGCCATAGTTCCTTGAACGGCAGTAAACTTGTTCCCAAAATGAAATCTTGATTTTATCATGAAAAGTGTTTGCACTCACATTAACGATGCATTACCTTAATTCAGGATTCTCGTCATCTTTGTCACACTTTTGGTAGATCACCATAGCTGTGCCGTGCAATGTGCGTCGCCTGTCATAGGTATCTTCGGCAAAGAAAACGTGTCATACATAGGCGCCGAACATGGCAGCCATGAGTTTCAGAGCTCTGATCTTAGTGTTTTATTTCTTACTTATTTGTTCTGAAGTTCTTTCTACTTGGGATCCAATCGATTGCTGCCAACATGGGCCATGCCTAGAAGCTCTCGGGGCTCTCTTTTAGTCATTGCGGCTGATTTGCTGTCACTGGACGAGCTTCAATTGTTTTCGTCATGAAGCGCTTTGGATTTCATCGCGCCAAGATTGCCTTGGTATCTTGGTTCCAGTCACGAAAGCTACAGATTATTATTTTCTACCGCCCACCCTACTCTAGTAACCATCCTGTCACGACCAGTGCATTTTTTGCTGATTTTTCGAGTTTTTTGGAGAAAATTGTAATGTCATCTGTACCGTTACTGATAGCAGGTGATTTTAATATCCATGTAGACATTTTGGGGAATGTAGACAGTGTTTGTTTAAAGGAGCTGCTTGAGTCAATGGGCCTTCAACAACATGTTAACGTGCCAACGCACGAGTCAGGACACACCCTGGATTTGATCATTACTCGACAATGTGACTCCTTATTGGCCAATATCCCTGTGACTGACTATCTGTTGTCTGATCACTTTACTTTGACTTGTGATGTAACTCTGGACAGGCCACCGCTCCCGAAGAAAAAAATCTCTTTCAGGAAGACAAAGGTGGTTGACGTTAACCTGTTATGTGATGAACTCTCTACAACTTCGCTTTGTACAGACAGCCCTGATGCTCTGAACGATCTTGTTAAATGTTATAATTCTACATTATCTGCTGCTCTTGATCGTCATGCTCCACTTGTCACTACGTTTATCACAGTGAGGCCTTTGGTACCTTGGTTTAGTGAAGATATTAGGGATTCAAGGAGGGAAAGACAGAGAGCTGAAAGAAAATGGCATCGATCTCGAAGAGTCCGTGATTTGCTTGATTTTAAAAAGAAGAGGAATTTTACAACCTACCTGATGAATGAAGCCCGTCGTAAGTTTTATTCAGACTTTATTGTTGAAAATAACTCCAATCAAAGGAACCTATTCTCGGCAACAAAGAGATTGCTTAATCAAGGTCATGAAGTACCTTTTCCACCCACTAGTGACAAGCTGGTTTTAGCCAATGAAATGGGTAGCTTCTTTGTTAAAAGGATTAATGCCATCCATGACAAACTGGACAGACTAGCTGATTGTTTGCATGATTCTCATTTTGACTATGTGAAAACTTTACCAGCTAGAACACTGGAGAGCTTTATTCCTTTAAATGAAAGTGCAGTTAGTAAGTTGACTGGCTGCTCTCCGAAGAAAAGTTGTATGTTTGATGCGTGTCAACACTTATGGTAATCAGCTGTGCTGATGTGCTATTACCAGTCATTACTAAAATGATTAACCTGTCTCTTATCTCTGGAGAATTTGCGGATGATTGGAAATGTGGGCTTATTAATCCTATCTTGAAGAAACCTTGATTGGATCTGCTGTATAAAAATTACAGATCAGTTAGTAACTTACAGTACGTATCCAAGTTGACAGAAAAAGTCGTTTTTAATCAAGTTTACAATCACATGGTTTCAAATGCTATTTTTCCTGCGCTTCAATCTTCTTACAGGCAACTCCATAGCACTGAAACTGCACTTATCAAAGTGATGAACGATATTTTGTTAAAGATGAACTCTCAACATGTCACTATGTTAATTTTATTGGATCTCAGTGCTGCCTTTGACACTGTTGATCATCAAATTCTTTTAGAGAGGCTATCTGACGAGGTTGGCATACGTGGGACTGCTCTGAATTGGTTTAGATCGTACTTGTCTGATAGAAGTCAGCATGTTTCTGTTCATGGAGTTCTTTCTCGACCTTTTGACTTGAACTGAAGGGTACCCCAAGGCTCATGTTTAGGGCCTTTGCTATTCATAATATATGCGTCCAAGCTGTTTAAGATCGTGGAACATTATCTCCCTGATGTTCACTGTTTCGCTGATGATACACAGCTGTATCTTAGTTTTAAACCACTCAGCAACGCTGCTCAAGCTGATGCTATACAAGCTATGGAAAAGTGCATTGACGCGGTGAGGAAATGGATGATTCAAGATCGGTTGATGATCAATGATGATAAAATGGAGTTTTTGTTAGTCGGTACACCACAACAGCTTGATAAATTAGATTTGTGTTCCATAACTGTGGGCATTAATCGTATCAGTCCAAGCCCATGTGTTAGAAACCTTGGATCGTGGTTTGACAGCAACTTAAGCATGACTGATCATATAAACAAGGCCTGTAATGCCGCATTTTATCATTTACATAAATTGAGAGGTATTAAGAAATACCTGTCGAGAGATTCTTTAATTACCTTGGTTCATGCTTTTATAACCAGCCGTCTCGACTATTGTAATGGTTTATTGTTTGGCTTACCAAAGGTGCAGATTGCTAAATTACAGCAGCAAGACTTATTCTTGGCATTAGAAAGTTTTCTCACATTACACCGGCGCTTTATGAGCTGCATTGGCTGCCGGTTTCTTTGCGTATTGACTATAGGATTTTACTTTTGACTTTCAAATGTATTTACGGCCTAGCGCCCACTTGACGATCTTATTAGTATAAGATCGAATTCATTGTATAATCTTAGGTCTACTGGTAAGCTGTTCTTGGACCATCCCAAGGGAAAGATGCTTACAACATTGGGAGCAAGATCATTCTCAGCAGCAGCTCCGAAACTCTGGAATGAGCTACCAGTGGAGGTTCGTCAAGCAACATCACTTAACAGTTTTAAATCTCGACTTAAAACTTATCTTTTTAACAAGTAATGTATTTTCGTTTCTTTTTAACAGATGAATGTAAAGCGCTATTGATCAGCACATGTAAATATGCGCTATATAAATTGTAAAATTATTATTATTATTATTATTATTATCTGAGTTCCGCGATGTTTGCTGGTAAAAACAGTCCATTGTTTTGTTCCATGTGTTTCAGCACACTGGCCTCTATCTGAGACTCGACTCTAAGAAGTCTGTTGTATTCTACCAACATTCTGAAACCATGCAGCATGTTAACTAACCCTTTACTTCATATCGATTGGTGGATTGCGAGACCCACTGCCAGCTGCTGTGGCATTTCACGGCTTGTCTTCATCACATCGGATTTTTTATTCCCGATTTGGCGTTCGGTCAAGCACATTGAAACAGTACTCTGGACTAAGCTCATAACACGTTTGTGGACCTCTTGGCATTTCTCCTCTGCACTGAGTGTTGTCTTTGGACCATTAATTATCCATCTAAAAAAGCAATACAACTCTTCTGGAAAATTGTCTTTTGAAAGACTTTCCAAAGACCCATCAAACATCCACTTTCTGCAGTTATTGATAGCCTTCCTCAAAAGTAGTGCAGCATTGTATAAGGTCTTAATATCATCTCCGATATCTCTGGTTTCATCGGAAAGCTGTACAGCAAAATCTCGTGTTTCTTTAATGGTTACCATCTCTGATTCATTGACTCTCTTTGGCTTGTGAAACTCGATACCAGGAATTTCGTCCTGTAACAGCTGCTTCATTACTTTACGGCTACACATCTTATCTGCTACACTGCTTTCTTCATTGCAATACTGTTAAATGCGGTGTCCAGTTCTGACATATGAAGAACATTACCATTCCTTAACATGATTTCCGTTGTTGTTAAAAACTCAATTTTAGCTGCTATCTCACCTGCCAAAACGGAACTCGATGAACGTGATGCCAGAGGCTCATGGTACATTTGAGACATTTTTAGTGATACTTTATATCAATTGCACGAGCATCGCTTGCATTGATTGCACTTGAGAATTTGACACGGAGCTTGTCATTTCTACTGAGCTCAATATCTTCACATAGTGACGCTCCTGCATTCATGGTTCTAACTTCCCTCAGCTTTTCCCGATTACAACCTTCACCATCACAGAAGAAACACACTGCTTTGTTGTAAGGGGTTGTCTTTGACCCAGTGAGTTGGCTGATAGGTTCTGCTTCTTGCAAATTTCTGGTCTTTCGTCTTGACTCATTTGGTCCAGACTCATTTTGCCCTCTTTAGCATTCCAGAGTGTGTAGCATCTTGATAGCACTTTCTGTGCCATGTCCCTTGTTTAACCTCAAGCTCCTTAACTGAAGACACTTTCAGAGAAGACCAAATCTCCGAAAATCTTGACTCACCATAAGACGCTCTTTCTTTAACAGCAGCCACTAACTTGTCATAAGAAGTAGGATTTTCCACTAAATCTTCATCCTTAACACATTGACAAACTAAACAAAGTTGATATCAACGTTCTGTTTAGCCCTTACAGATGCTGTATTATGATTGAACTACATAGTCTGTAAGTAAAGATGGCGGACCGTTATTTTAGTGAAAGTTACTGCTGACCACACATACTGCATGATTTTCCCAGGCTCTCCCTGGCAATGCTTTCAAGAGAAAAACTATTGTTAGCAAACAAAGCAATTTATATATTGGCATTCGGAAATCGTCAGCTATCATTCTAGGAAATATTTGCATTCTTAATTATGATAAGGAATACAGACAGAAACGTTTCGATGGTTACTCGTCACGTGACTCCTCATACCACAAAGAGAACACGAAGAAGTGTCTAATACATCAATAAATATCATCATAGTGAGTTTGGTGTGATTTCATTCACATGGTTGAAAGATAAAAGGAATTAATTTATGTAGCCTCATTTCCGTGGTGACAAGTTTAGACTGTTTTTAAAACCCCTTATAATTCACCTCGGTGCAAGTTACGAAAGTGCCACCAAATATTTTTGCATTATTTAGGGTCCAATTAAGATATTTATACTAGTGGCTTGCTTGTTTCACAAAATTCCCACGGAACTTTTCTTAATGACTGCAGTTTTCAGAATAATTGGGTTGGGCTGACTGTGACACAAGGTCGTGGTGTTGGGCTCTGACTGGCATGAGCATAAAGTCTCATTTCGATTGACCCCAGTCTCAGAGTTGTGGCTGGCAAAGCTACAATCATAGACAAAACTGTTGGGAAGGTTACCACTTTTGACGTCTTCTTTGCTTCTCTCCCCACCCCCCTGATTCAATGTTGTGCAAAACTAAATGCTTTTCGTAGGAAATTGTAGTGTTACCTTCCAACATTGAATAGGGGGGAGGGG
>NC_090886.1:21337432-21339932 GCF_036669925.1 Montipora capricornis
TGAAGACGCTCTTTTTTCTCACTTTCTTTCAATAGTCCTTTTTTTCGAGACTGTAAGAACCAGAACCCCATCTCATTTAAGCATCGGGAATACGAACGAATACTTGCGTTTTCAAGACTTAATCCACTATAAGAAACCAATCTCCTAACAGTAACCACGAGGCCTTGCCCCCTTAGTTTCAGAAGATTTCTTTTCAACAAGCGCTTCATGCGGTGAGAAATCTCTCTTGGTCGACCGCTTTTCCATGTCTGACACGGCTTTTTTCTTGTAGAAAATGTTTCTTTGCAAATTCGTTGGGCGGATGAAATTGAAATGTGGCATTTCTCGGCAATTTTAGGAAAACTCAGGCCACATTCTCGGCGTAGAAATATTGAAAGTGCTCTCTTCTCTGGTGATATTCTGCCTTTAAATACCATTCTAAAAGCAAGTGATTCAAAATCATTACTTTATGCACAAGCAAAAATCTGCTATATAGGTAACTAATTTCTAGGCGTCAACAAACGCTCTATTCGAGAAGTTTCATAACTGATGTCACAGTCGTTATGAACGTGTACACGCTACATTACGCGTGCAACTAAGAAAATTCCCTTCTTTCTAGAAAAACTGAAACCTCAGTGAACCTCCTTTTTACTGTGACCGTTTTATATACTTATAGTAAAAAACTTACACTTGGGTAATTGAAGCAAGGACAGTTATACAGAACGTGTAATATCATGCTTGAGTGAATGCTCCCAGGCCATTTCTTGCTAAATTGATTAAAATAAATCCGTTTTGGGCATTCTTTCAACGTCTTCCAAAAAAGTAAGATTTCTTTTAACGAATATGAAACATCAAACAACAAAAATGTATTTTTATGTCATTTTTAGTTAACATTTTCCCAATCGCATGGGTTTTGGAGTAACGCTATGGGGTGTCACATAAGTCTTAAATCCAAATCATAAATCAATGGTTTTAAGCAAAATTCGGTAATGTGCATTTTTATTTATGCATTGGAAAGTACATTACAAGAACATTTCCAGAATGAGAAATGGAAGCCACATGTTAAATACTGCGAAAGTTATAAGCCTTCAAAGTCGATGTCCTACTCTAATACAATCATAGACAAAACTGTTGGGAAGATTACCACTTTTGACGTCTTCTTTGCTTCTCTCCCCACCCCCCTGATTCAATGTTGTGCAAAACTAAATGCTCTTCGTACGAAATTGTAGTGTTACCTTCCAACATTGAATAGGGGGGAGGGGGGCTTTATAACAGAAGGAGAAAGTGTTTTTGTTGCGCCTTAACAGAAGCGGGTTGAAATACAGCTCTGGTGGGGTTCACTTATATAACCTTCCCATCTACTTTTGTCTAGGATTGTAGATGGGAGGGTGGGTAAGGTGGTTGGTTCACCATGCTGTGTGTTTTCTGAAGCAGGTGCAGCATGCATACTGACTGAAGCAGGAGGGGAAGTCAGTGATGATTGAAGACCTGAAGCTCCATGAAGTGTAGTGTGATGGGGTTGCCGACAAACTGAACATCTGAACTGCAATTGACACTGAGTAGTGGCATGACCCCCTCTGAGACAATTGAAGCACAACTGCTTGGACGTAGCTGCAGAGATTCTATCCTGGATAGAAAGTTCACATTGAAATGTACTGTGGGTACTGATAAGCACTGATAAGCCCACAGAAGCGACATGGAACTTTCTTTGGCCCCTTAAACTGTTTAAACTTCTTAGATTTGGACTTATCAGAAGGGGATACTGCTACAGGAAGTGCAGTGGCTGTACCAGGTGGAACTATTTCACTCAAGACACCATTGATAAGAGGAGCTTTGGGTAATGGAAGCTTTGAAGGAGGTGGAGGTTTCGATTTGCATGGTTGGTTGTTCCTACTAATATAGGCAACTTGCTCAAGCCTTTTAACTTAATTGTGTATCATCTGAATGAGTTCATCAATGGTGGGATTGGCACATGGATATTCTTTCAAAACATTGGTTAACAGCTTCTCTGGGAGCTTTTCAAGCAATATTGGAACATAAAAGTCTCCATACCTGGTTGTGGGAAGATGCAATGTGGCAAGAGACCTCATGTCACTCATAAAACTGTCATAGAAGGTACGCAAAGCTGAAGCTGTGTGCTGTGGCTTAACCATTGTAACGAGAGCAACACAATGAGCATTTTTTAGGGCAGTTTTGTCACCGTAATTACCCTGCAATGTTTCAACAAGCAAATTGTAGTTGTCTTCAGTGGCCATGATACCTTCCACTCTCACTTTTACTTGCTCTGACAACTGGCCCTTCAGAAAGTTGAACTTGGTGACGTTCGTGATATCCTTTACATCGTGTACTTCTGACTTAAAAACATCCCAGAAGCTAAGCCATTTCCTTCGGTCACCATCAAACACCAGCAAAGACATTTTTGGCAACTTGAGTGCAGAATGTTTCAGCTGTTTGGAGGCACCCAAATTGGCAGGCGCGCTGGATTCAGAGCTCTGCAGCTGCTGGTCGTGATGAAGGATTT
>NC_090886.1:21352432-21362432 GCF_036669925.1 Montipora capricornis
AAGTCACTATCATTGGCATGACTACAGACAGGACAACGTACAGAGGGTACGAGCAACTTTGCCACCAAAGGTAGTTCCTGCCAAATAGCATGAAGATTCTAAGTGAGATATATACAGGTACACTTGTTAGGAGGAGGAGAATTCCTACGAATGGGATCAAGCCAAGTTCATAGAGTGATATATGTCTAAAAGACAACCGAGAATACCCAAAGATCGCATTACCAGAAATTTGTGTCATCAATCAAATTTCTTCCGCACTGAACTTTAAAAATGATGGCCCACGATTACAAAGGATTGTATAGGATAAAATAAAAAAATTCAAATATCATGCATATTAAGATAACTAGCCTGCTTCCCTTGATCTCAACCAAACAAACACTGTTTTGGTGTTCTCACGATATAACTTTCTAGATGTTTAATGAAAGATAAGTTTGGACAAATCGCGATTCAAAATTTACCCGAAAACAGTCACTTACATGTCTCGTGCTCTCAAATTTCGGTAAATATTGCTTATCGAAAACTCCATGTTGGAGCACAAATCTTGCACCTGGACATCTTCCCTTGATCTCCATCACAGATCACAGATTTGGTTGGAAATATTCCGCAACTCAATGAAAACCTTCGGAAAAATTTAAGTATTTGGCCTCTTACCTCTTGACCGCCATTGTGTGACTTGTGCGAAATTGCATTAGGAATTGCTAAAACGTCTGACCATTTTGTCTCTTTCTGCACTATTTTGGAAGCCATGTTAAAGCACATGTAACCAGGCAGTTTTAAGATTAAATGCACTGTGCATTGACTTGGCAGGCTTGCTTAAATGTAAACAAAAAGGTTGCAAAACCAGAACGAATATACTACATCCCTGTAACACTATTCTTTTGCAAAAAATTGTCAAGAAAGTCAATTTAAAATAATGTCCGACTTCTTGAGCGATCGCAAACGGCAGTCAGTGACAAAACTCTCTGCTGTCTTGTACGGGGTTTTTGTATAAGATAACACCTCCTCTTACTACTTTTCTTTTTTTCCCTTTTAGGCGATATTCTGGTCATGGGAAAAAGATGATAACTTTGATAGCTTGATATATGCACAGATGCGATACAATGGGTAGAGATCCAGGGAAACCCTGTATCGATCAGCAGTGAGTGGACAGGAAATGGCCGGCTGGACCAGAAAGCTTGTCTTGTTGAAAAGGGGGAGGTGATTGGACATGTAAATGAGTTACTGTTACGAGATCCTGACCATTTTGTGGCAGGGGAGCTCCACAAACATGGTGCTAATTGGGCAGAAATTGCAAAATTAGCTCCTTCTTTACACCAAAAAGAGATGTTGTCGTGGATTGGGAATAAGGTTCAATATTCCCATATTTCAGACATTTTAAAGGAACATTCGAGGGGGAGCGTTACGATTCCAATCAGCCCTTGTTCAAGATTAACGTATCGTGCAAACCGTTTCAAGAATTTGTCAGAACAACACTATTAAGTCGACTGAAATCCGGTGCAATTTCTCCAGTGGGCAAGGTTGGTAAGTAACTCCACCTCATATCGTTTTACCGTTAACAGTTGAGCCTACAAAGCAGAGACTGTGTCATGATGCACGATATTTAAATCTCTGGATGCTGGAGAAGCCCCTCGTTGGATAGAGTGACCGACTTACCCCGGTATGTCTTCAAGGATTCTTATCAGACAAGTCGGAGTATGACCACCTCTTACTATCTAAAGAAAGTCGCACATATTTTTGGCATCCAGTGGGGCAGATGACAGACATAATGGTCAGCTCCAGGTGTCCCTTGACAAGGGACAATATAACACTTTAGGTTCTATTGATGAGCGTAATCTCGCAGCTGCTAAATCAGCAGTGTTTCTCGTGGCACTTCATTTGACACGCCTAGGATATTTCCTTGGTTTATCAAAGTCCATCTTAGTTCCCCACAAGATGGTCCCTTAACTCGGTTTTTTTGATAGACTCCAGTAGCAAAGCTTTCTGCCTGATTCCACAAAAGAAGCACAAGTTTATAGAGCTCATCCGGGAAACATTAAAGTCACGTTATGTATCGGTCAAGACGCTCCAGAGATTGGTGGGTAAATGCGTCTCCTTTTCCCTTGCGGTTCCAGCAGCCCGTCTGTTCACTAGGGAGATGTCAGTGGCAATTTCTATGCGTATGCGCACGTTAAAACCAATCACGATCCAAGGTGCACCACGAGATGAAATTGCCCATTGGATTTTTCTAGAAGACTGGGGCGACCCTCTTCCCTGGCGTGAAGAGAGACATCTTCAGATTGAGTTAGCTATGGATGCCTCTCAAACTGGATGGGGAGGGGTCATTTCCACACCTGTGAAGCAGGAAATATCTGATTATTGGTCAAAGGATGAAATGATGTTGGATATTAGGACTAGGGAGGCCTTCGCTGTAGATAAGGTCTTATGGGGAGGGGTCATTTCCACACCTGTGAAGCAGGAAATATCTGATTATTGGTCAAAGGATGAAATGATGTTGGATATTACGACTAGGGAGGCCTTCGCTGTACATAAGGTCTTGCATACTTTAAGGACCTTGTCAAAGATTGTAGCGTCGATGTAATGATTGATAATCTGGCGGTCATGCATGCGTGGAATATTCAAGGGCGTAAAGGTCGCGACTTCAACAACAGTATAAAGGCTTTGTTTTTTACCACTATGGATTTGAACATCCTACTGCACATGTTGTACGTTCCGTCTCAAGAGAATCCGGCGGACGCTCCTTCTCGCAGATTGTCATCCTTAGACTATACACTCGTATCGGAGATCTGGAATGAAGTAGAACTGAGGTTTGGGGGTGGACAGGGTCACTCGTGTGATCTGATGGCTCTCAATTCCAACGCCATGTCTGATAGCCTGGGGCACCCTCTGCCTCATTTGACGCCATACCCTTCGCCTGGGTCAATAGGGGTAAACTTGTTTGCGCAAGACTTGACTCAGTTTTCTACAATCATGCAGCGTCCATATCTTTTCCTGCCAAACGCTCTAGTCGGCCCAGTCTTGTGCTTCCTCCAGTCTTATAGGCAATCATGCACAGTTGTGGTCCTGGATACATACCTGAGAAAGTACTGGTGGCCTCTCTTACAACAGTTTGCTAGAAACGTGCAGAAGCTGGCCGGTGCAGGTGATTCACAAGCCTTCTTACTACCCTCAAGGCAAGGTTGGAGCAGACAAAGCGGGGATCCCAGGGGACTTGTGGGCCTTCGAGATAGTTTTTCCATTAGAGCTCTGAACTGGTCTGTAACAGTGACAATGTTTTCAAAAATACTAGCCATATATTAAATTGAATATGGATAAAACTCCCTAGAATGTGGATCCCTTAGTCAGAATAGTAAATTTTCTCTTCCTTCCTTGTATAATCCTGTGGTATGTAAATACGAAGTTTGACATTTAAGGAGAATAAAGAGTAAAGAATAAAGATCTCCCCATCGTTGCCAAGTTGTTTACACCTTCCGATGCGAATGACCAGGATTTTAGATTCTGTCAACGTTGTGGTTATAACCGAAAAATCGTGAAAGCGTTTAACATTGACAAAACTGACATCGACCTGCAGAGCATTCACCGGTGCTTACGTCAACTAATGGACCTTGATCGTGCTACCACCTACGCTAAAGAGGACTCACTGAGAAAGGAGTTTGAAACCTTTCTTGCCTCTCTTCCTGGCCATATCACATTAGCCACTGTGACTACTCGGAATATTTACCGGTTTCTTGTTAATGACAAGAATGGGAAAACTCAGATTCACCGCAATGGCTGTAAATACATCAGCCGAGTGGGACGATATACTTTTGGATGTCCTATACGTCTATCTTATAAGACAGTGGACTCTTACATTGGTAAGTTGCGAGCTATTCTCCATTCTATCGGACGAGACGGCGAGTAGGACAAGCATCTAGGCCTAGGAAACCCAGCGTTTGAAAAGTCGGTGAAGGATTTTTTGAGGCTGGTAACCGCGGAACAATTACAGGCACAGGTAACACCAAAGCAGGCCACCCCTTTCTTCGTTGATAAGCTAATACAATTATGTTCACACCTAGACAAAAATTGAGAGACTCAGACAGAGTGATTGACAAATTTGTGATAGCTCGCGATCAGGCGTATTTTAAACTAGCTTTCTTCAGTGGAGATCGACCTGGTGACTTGGGGCAGGTTAAGGTCCCTAAAATCCTACGTTTCCCTAATGATGACTGTTTCCTTTTCAATCACATTTGGGGGAAGACGTTAAGAGATGGGGACGACAATGTGTTTGGAGTGAGGAGAAATCTGTAAGCGGAAATCTGTCCTATTCGAGGTATCAAGCGTTATGTAGAGGTAATGCATGATATAAGGGTGGATAAGGACGCCCCTTTTACCTCCTCTGCAGCTGAGTCACGCTTAAAAGGCTACCTTAAGGAGATGAATGCACATGATGGCGAGACGCTCCATGGTTTCCGCTCCGGCTGTGCAATCACTCTAGCTCTTACAGGTGTGGATCTGGCCGAGATCATGGATCATGTTGGATAGACCAGGTGTCACACAGCCCCATACTACATGCAGTTAGCGAAAGTCTTAAATCTGGCTGGAGCCTCTGAGTGGCTGGCCTCGAACATTGGCACAGAACCTTCCTGTTCATGGCAAAATATTAACCAGCTGAAACCGTTTGTGTGTGCTTTCCCTGCAGTCAGCCGTGGGAAGAGATATTACGAAGAACAGCATCTGTGAGGCTTGGCGAATAATCCCTTCACTGGACTTGGACAATTGGATTTCGGTTTAGTCTTGAGGAGTTATGACTTGGTTTGGGGTCTGACTTCTTGGAGGATTTAACGATGGTGTCCCTTAATAGATGGTAATTAGTATTGGGGAGGAGTCCATCATTAGCCTGGTCAACGAGAACAAACTAAGTGACATTATAAGGGATGTGAGCCAAATTTATCCCAAATCTTATTGCGGTGCAACAATGGACGCAGTGTGGAATAGTTTACTATTCGCACTGCATACATTAAAGCAACGCATATAAGAACAGTGCACACGAATAAATTATCACTTTGGCTCAACTGCCGTACGGTGCAGGGATTGTGTAGAAATGGGACGTTTGGTGCTTGCGGGGATTCAATGCTAGATTTGTTTTCCTCACCCACCCGTCAGTCTCACACTGTGACCGTTGTCGGATCGCCAAATTTATCCCCAATCTTATTGCAGTGCAACAACGGATGCAGTGTGGAATAGTTTACAATTGAAAGTGTTCCAGGGCATTATCCAGGTGCTCAAAATCATTTACAGAAACATTAAAAACTCACACTAAAGACCTTCAGAAAAATGATCAGTAGCCTAACACAGCGGCTGTCAACTTCATAAGTACAGTACAGTGTTATAGTCAGGGATCTATGACGAAAGTGAAAACCGTGTGGTATGGTTGTGTTGTTACAATTACAGTAACTATTGTTTGAAAGCGACGGCACTTTAATGTTATCTGTCGCAAGCATGTGCCGGACATTGGTGATGACACGTATAAGTAGTTGTGTTCAGTATTAATATTTGCATTTTTTGAGACCCCTTCCTTGGTGGCTGCCGTTTAACGAGCTGTTGAATAAAGCTTGTCATTAGTTGTCAATCGTAACCAAATTTCGTGACCGTTATACAAGTAAAAAATAATGAAATTGTGGATTCAGGAAGTCTACAGGGTGACCGCATCCATTATACACAGGTGACCGCTATATGCAGGTCAACTTCACAGTAAATGTACGGAACAATTTTTGGGAAGTTGTTCAGTGACCATTATACACAGGGCAGTTATATACAGGTTTGACTGTATGTGGAAGCCTTACAGAAACGACTATCGAGTGCATTCGAAATCTCAAGACTACACCTGAATGAATCGGGGGTTTGCCAGAAGCTACACTAAGATAAAAGGCTCTCATGGAAGCCATTACAACTGGGTGATAGCGTATGCCTACATAGGAAGGAATCCTAAGTTAGACAACCCACGGGAGGGACCCTTCTTGGTAATTGCGTCTTTGTTCGATGTCGTGTATCGGATCCAAAAGACACCACGGTCTAATCCTAAGGTCGTGCACGTTGACAGACTGAAGCCGTATCTAGGACCGCCCTTAGAGAGCTGGATACCACAACAAGAGGGAAAGGAGACACCAAAAGGTAAAGCAGAAGGGCGTAAGGAAGGAATGTTCACCAGAGGAAAAACATCAAAACAAGTATCTTGAAATGAAGTCACAGGAAGAACAGCTCGAGACGGGATGAGGAAGAATGGACCTGGCAAAAGGACAGTCCAAGCACGTGGTACTGAAGCACCTGTTGGCCTGACAGGCAAGGAGCCAGTAACAAAGACCGATGACAACAATAAGACCCCCCAAAAGATTTGGAGAGTGGGTCCCTTCCCTCGTGCCAATCTGTGAAATCCAGAAAAATACAAGAATATGACATTCAGTTGACTTTGCAGAGTCAGTTAGTCCAGTAATGTAACTCGTTCGTCCGTTAGTTTTTTTGATTCTGTTTTGTTAAAAAAGCTGTTAAACAGGGTTTCGTAGCCACCAGTGTGGACCACAGATATCATGATATGCCAAACTGGATTGAAACTGGCGAAAAGGCAGAAAGAAAACATTTCCCACCTGAACACAAAAAGCGTTGACTGTGTAAGAACTATAGTTGACGTAGCATGGCCGTGTAGCCGCGTCAAGCCACAGAAAGCACGCGGAAAATGAAGCCTCGCTGAACTCCAATCGAAACTAGTACCTGGTCAGCGGTCAACTTAAAAAAAAACAGCTGTCAAGCCATCCAGGTCGTGGCTACCCCTTGCAAAACGTATTTGAATATCAACAACATAACTTTGCACACATTCTCTCGTGAAAGCCATGTCAGCCTGGTTCAGATTTAGGCTTCACGTTGTAACGAGATAAGCCTAGAATAAATTCTCTTTGAGCACGAAAAGTCTTCATAAATAATGTGCAACTGGTTCATACCCAGGTTCCTCTCGGTTCGTTGTACAATAGAACAGAATTTAGGACTGCAGCAATTTCTGTTCTGTTCCTCCAAATTCTGTCCCTTTGTGCTTTCGATGTTTAAATTCCGTTTTGATTTCCAAAATTCTATTCTGTTTGCCCAATTTCTATTCTACTGTCCTGAAAAAAGAATTTGATAAAACGTAATAAAATTGGAAGGTTCTTCATAACCGGATTTTGGCGAATATGACCCCTCATATTGTTCGTCAACATTACCAAGACTTTTTAGGACAGACATGTCATAACCCTCGCCAGGTCCACTGACGATTGTTATGCATTTATTAACGATGGTGTTACTTTATGTTGTCTGTAACATGATTTTCAAATAATTTCAGAGAACCTCAAAATGATTTCCGAAAATTAATTTTTACATAATATGAAAGTTTGTTGCTCGTAGGGTTTTCACCTTTTATCTTAAAAAAGTCTGATCAAAGGCATATGATGAAAATCGTTGGGTTTTTTTAGCTAACTCACGTGGGTAAACAACAGGTAGCTGTATGCTTTAGCTTTTTATAATTACTTAGATTGTTGTCATTCTAAAAATATTAAGCGAATGATAGTTAATCGCAACCCTGTTTTTGGCTTGCAAAATCAAAGGCAGGCTTGAAACGGTTTTCCATGTTTTTCTCAGAAACGACTGGATATTTCAAACAAAAAACTACATAGCGCTTGTACACTTACTTAGGTCTACCGTATGCAAAAGAAGAGCAATTTGGATTTTTTGGGCCTTGCCATGAATCGGCGATTTTGGTCGATTTTTGCATGGTCTCGCTTTTAAATCTGTTTTCAAATAATAATGCTAATAATGACCATATTTTTAAGAAAACCTCTATGGTTATTTTTAAACCAGGATGGTACTTCACTAAGGTGCATACTTTGAACCGGATGAGGACATTTCTATCATTTACGAAGAAGAGCCTAAACGTTAACGAGTCTACAGAGGAAAAGTGACAATGGCAATCTCAAGAGGGAAAATATGGCTTTAGATTAAAGAGATTATGTCAAACTACTTTATTCTTCTGCATTTAACTATTTGACATCTGCCAGAATATATTAACTTAGCTGTTTTATCATTTTATCTTCACTTGAAAATGACATCGAAACGTTGTTAGTTTATAGTGCTTTATTTGTAAGGGTTGCATATACAGCACTAATAAATAATACGTATTTGGACTCGCCTCAGTCTGAATGTCTCAGTTAGTGTGTAGTGTTTTATTTGCATTTCTCTGCCCTTTAAAAGTTCGTTATACTTAACCATTGGCGAACATAGTGCTTCGTAACACAGTTTTCTATAACTGCTCATGCCTGTAGTGTTAACTACTCTCAGGAGGTAAGATTGTTTTGTACACGATTTTATCAAGGAACAGAATTAAGTGTTCCCTTATAACCTTAGGCTTGATTCTAAAAGCTTTTGATAATTTCCTGCTTTCTCACAGGAAGAAACCTATCTATAAGAGAAATGATCAGTAAATCAGTTTTAGTACAAAATAATGGTGTGCAAATATGCTTTTAGTGTTTCTTTAAAACCTGATATCAATTGGTGAAGTTCCCATGGATAGCCCTCCATGGGAGAGTGTAAAGGCCTGACCAAATGCTCACAACATTTCAGCGCAACATGGTTAACATTAGGGACTTTAACATACGTACTACGGTTGCTGTGTCGTTAACATGGATAGAGTGTACTTTGTCTTGCTTCAGGTTCTTCGTGAAGAAGCCTGTGTCTGGTGTGTCAAGAAATCCTTGGAGATCCAAGATACCTCCCTTGTTTGCACAGTTTCTGTCTGCACTGTTTGATCAAGGGAACAAGCTTTGCTTGAGAGTTACCGTAATTTCCGGCCGATTACCCGCGGGTAATGCGTTAATTTTCCAGTAAACCGTGGTTGCTGCGGGTAATAGGAAGGTACGGGTAATGCGATAATTTTTAAATCTCAGGTAAGAATTTGACAGATTGAAACAAGTTAAAATGAGAATAATTAAACCAACACTTCCTTCAAATCTGTGTGTTGCCTCGTTCGTTGATTCAACCTTTAAAATGATGCTTTATTTGCCGTAGTCTTTGTAAAACCGCTCGATGAAAGCCGAAGCAAATTGAATGAAAAACAATAATCTTTCCCTTCGACCATGTCACAACTTGTCACTGAATTAAAAGTAAATGAGAAGGAATTTCTCACTTTAACACATCCTTTTCAATTTTAAGAAAGAGTTTATCGTGAGACACAATTCAATGCTGAAAAAGTAACAAGATGCGAATGTGTTTATTTTGTGATCCCACAAATTTTTCTGTTCAAAACAAATCTTTTACGATCTTGTTTAAATAATTTCAAACCTTTACTAATTAATTAAACTGATGCTTCCTTAAAACTTGTGTGTTGCCAAGCTTGTTTGTTACCGTAGTTCAATCTGAAAACTCTTCCTATTCAAGATTTGTGTGATGTTTTATTCTAGTGTTCTAAAAGCCCTCAATGAAAACCGATGCAAATTGAATGAAAAACAAATCAATAGTGTTTAAGTGATTACTGTATTTCACTGCTTTTTTCTTCATTTAATTTAAAAGCATTTCTCACCTGCACTCCTTTCAATTTTGTACATGAAAGATTGAAAGCATTTTTTGTGAAAGCACGCTCAAAGACAAAACAAGATGCCGACATATTTCACGGCACTGCATAATTATTTAGAATGTGAGTGTCGGCACGTGTGTAAACAAAACACTAACTACAGTGAAAATTTTGCTGGATTGTTCAGCGCATCAGTGCAATGTTCCTAGCTACCCCTGGCTTGAGTAATAGAGCATTTTCCCGTTTTAAGCGACTTCCTATATAGGCCCGGTCTTTTGCCCCTGGGTATGCCTTATAACCACCACCCCATCAGGTATTTTTAACATTCGCCCCCACTTTCTCTCAACCTATCAAAATGGCGCTCAATGATCAATCGTAAAGATGTTGGCCTTCAACTCGTATTCTATCGAGTCTTAGCGTTAATACATTGGATATTTA
>NC_090886.1:21367432-21374932 GCF_036669925.1 Montipora capricornis
AGAATATTGTTTATGTCAACAGCGCCAACAAAGATTTAGAATTTTCACAATCAGGTAATGGGAATGGATTCCAGGGAAATAAACCCGGCAGGCGCCGTAAACTTAGTACCCTGGACGATTTCTTTATGGTCCTTGTCAGAATGAGGCTTGGGTTATTTGAACATGATTTGGCCCACAGATTCAGAGTGCATGTTTCTACAGTAAATAGGATTTGCATTTCCTGGATCAATTTTTTGTACATAAAATTTGGTTACCTCAACATTTGGCCAAACAGGGAGACAGTGGATAAAGCAATGCCCCTGTCATTCAGGGATAAATACCCCAAAACAAGGTGTCAGACCCCCTCCTCTTTAGTGTTGCATAGTGAAACCTACTCCTCATACAAGAGCAACACAACATTTGAAGGACTGATTGGCATTGCACCCAGTGGTCACATAACATTTATTTCCCAGCTCTATGCTGGTAGCATTGCTGATAGGGAGCTGACAGTTAGGTCAGGGTTACTCAACCTACCTTTTTCCCAGGGTGATGATGTAATGGCTGACAAGGGCTTTACTATTTCTGATCTTCTTGAACCGATTGGTGTTGGCCTGCATATCCCCCCATTTCTTGGTTTGCGAAGTCAACATACCCCTTCAGAAGTGATTGTAATTCAAGAAATAGCTTCAGAGCGTATTCATGTGGAAAGAGCCATAAACAAAGTAAAGAATTTCCCTTAGCTGGTAGCCTGAATCAAATGTGGACTGTTTGTGCCATGCTTACAAATATGCAAAATCCCATTATTTCATAGCTAACAGCAAAGAGCCTTATTACTGTAGTATATGATATTGTAAGTGATTTAATTACTATATAATTATCAGGTTTCATGTCAAAAGTTAAGTAGAAATATTATTGCATCCATTGATACTGGTTGTTGAAGTTGCCATAACAGTGACTGTGCCATTTGTTGTTACAGTACAGCCTTCAACTGTAACTGGCTGAGCCTTGTAGTATTTAGCATAGTACTTGAAGAAAAACTGTTCTAATTTTAACAACATATTAGCAAAAAAGTCAGCATCAAAATAAATACGTTCATTGACCATCCTCGGAAATGTGTAGCTAACAAAGTCGCACCACTTAGCCCCTGTGATTCCCATTTGCCCTTGAACCTGATAATAGTATTTATGGTTTGTCTTTAGAACTGGGAAATCATCTTTCAGTTCCAGATGAAATTGACTATCACCAGCACATGCTGTCTTGGGTGTGACATTTCTGTGTTTGTAGGGGCATTTAATTTCAAGGATACCATATGGGTTGTCCCCTCTCTCATCAATAACCTTTCCATCTGGTGAGCAACCAAGGAATGGATAAGCAGGGTTTACAACAAAGCCCGATGAAAAGGTCTTTACAGGGTGACCACTGTGTTTCAGATACTTCTGATACTGCTCTAGGGCTTTACTTTCATGTTAAATGCCATGTTGCAAGGGCTGTGGTAAATTTCTTGGGTTGATGGAGGTATTTCTGTTACCAACAAGGCCCTTGAGAAAAGCATTGCTAATAGATTTCCTGCTTAAAATGTCTCCAAATGTTGAAGCTGTCAATCTGGGTCTCCTTTCACTCCACCATCGACTATTGTTGCGCTGTGACTGTGTCTCAGACTCAAGTGCAGCAGCATCTTGTTCACCGAGTCTCAGGGATTCATAAAGTTGCTGATGTTCTGAAGGGCATTGTGTGACAATAAATAGGGGAAAAACTAAAGATATTGGGAAAGAAGGATAAATTGTTCTAGGTATATTGTTATTGGTAAATTGCTTGGACAAGTCAATATTGCATGTGACTTTGATGTTTCCTTCAGTGGGTGCCATTTGATAGCTGAGGTATCCTCCCAAGGGTGCAGGCCCAACCCTGGTGGGTACAATTTGACCTCCAGCAGACAGAGCGCAAAAACTGCTGATTGGCTAGTGGATAATGACGTAAAATGGCTTTGTTTGCGAAACTACGCCTCCGCAAACTTGAAACATTCGAAGTCAAAGTTACGATCACCACTCCAGCTTTTGTTAAATATTTTCAGAAAAGTCAGACGAAACAAGCTGTTGATAATGTTTCGTATATTACTTCGCAAGTCATGTCAAGTAGCAATGCGTCCATGTGTATCAATCGATTTGTTTTGGCTACTGTGCATTTTCTTGACATGGAGTGTTGGTCTGCTCCCAGATTATTTACAAATCTTCGAGCAACCAGCGAACTGGAAACGAAATTCTTCTTTGTTCTCGGGATCTACAGGAGCAACTTGGTCTTATGGACAAAAGGCTTTTGCTTCGAGTTTCCATATTTTGGAAATAAGATTGGCTGGCCGTTGTTTTTGAGGAGTCTGGCTCGGTTATATACAACGTTTATAATTTGTAAATCCTCGACTGGGCTTCTTTGCTTGATGAACTGTGAGTGAACTTCAGCCAAAAAGTTGAATTTTCTCAACACCTGGAATTTACATTTTCCACATGTAACCTTGACTGTTTCTCCGAACATCTACCAAGCATCAGAAAAGAGATTGAAGAGGAATTCTGCCATGTTGTTGCTCCATCACAAATATTTTTGCAGAAGCCATTCCAGGAAATCTGCATCAAAGCGTCTTCCGCTCAGTGCATGTGCAATATTGTCCTGATCAGTTGTGGAACAGCCCAGCTACATGTAGGTACATTACTGTAACAGAGTAACCATATTGGTCAAATTTTCCACATACATGTAAGTTTTGCAAAACGTCTTCAAAAAGACATGTGTAGCAAAACTTTGGAAGCAAACACTTCAGATAAATTATATAATAATAATAATAATAATAATAATAATCTGTTGGGAATGGCTAGACTCCTAAGAAACATTTTGTCCCTTTAGGGAATCAGGAACTTGTTGTTACTCGCTCTCAAGGGAAACAATTGACCAGGCCAGGGGCATCTTTTAGGCCTGTGATGTTACATAGCAATAATAATCATCATCATCAACATAATAATAATCAAAAATAATAATAATAATAATAATAATAATAATAACAATAATATTAATCATAATAATATAAAATACTCCTTACCGCTTTAGTTAGATTTGTACCATTGACTAAAAATTCTTCAACACTAAATAATTAACAATAATTCACGAAAGGCGAGGGGAATATTGCTCATTAGTATAAATACACAGGTGATTATACAAAATCGCGCGCTCTCATTGGCTCGCTATCTCAGATTATCAGCCGATAATCACCTCGACGGACAAAATGGCTGCCAGTAGTCGTTTTGCCACTGTAAGTTGAAGATGATTTCGCATTGAAAGGTTTTTTTTTTCTCTTTTTTGAAATAATCACCCGTGTATTTATACTAAAACAATTATTCGCCTCAGGCTCAGTGATTATCGGTGAATATTCACAGAGACGAAGTCGAGGTGAATATTCACCGATAATCACTTCGCCTTCGGCGAATAATTGTTAAATAAAAACTGAGAGGAAGTCGAGGTTTTTATTCACCAAGTCTGAGGTGAATAATTGTTTTAGTATAATAGGCGATCTGCATGATGGCATCATTTCACTACAGAGATCAGAATGCTTTTTCAAAATGCTTTGTTATTCAGATTTTTCTCCTCTCCTGGGAACAAAGAAACAATTGTTTAAATTTGCTTGACAATAGAATCAACTCAAAGCAGTCTGGTCTTTGTACGTAGTAAATGATGCCTTCATGCAAATTGCCCATCAGGTGATTTATTTTATATTATGAAAAATATGCATTTTCTTTATATGTAAAACAATTGAGTTCTTTGTCTGTCACCTAGACAAAAGGGCTTGCAGCCATTTGAAGAACCGTAGGTGATTATTGCATAATAATCACCTCAATGGCAACCAATCAGCACAGATTTTCAGTAATCACCTAAGTAATTATACCAATAAGCATACAATTCCTGTAGCATAACACAATAGTGAATAATATTATTGAAATTCCATGAGTGCATGTTGTATATGAGATCTCATATCCAACAAATAATATTGTTTTACTCAGTTTTCATTTAATTCTTAACACTTGGACACTTAGACAATCAGTATGCAGGGTGGTAACACTTGACGCAATCAGTTTCCATTTTAGGTCATATGTAGTATAAGAGCTGTTAACTTAGATTGAGTGAACCAATCAGAAATTTAGAAACAATATTGGTGGCCCAAAATTTAATAATGTAAGGTGTTATCTTTCCCCTTGTGCTTACACATTATGCGCTTCCTCCGTAATGGTTTTATCTTTGTTTCTGTTTTTAGGAAATGGTAGCCATACCTGATTTATAAAGAAACTGAGGTTGTGCAGTAGTGCATCAACTACTCTTATTCTCTGCAGATTAGCTCTCTTGGTTCATGGAGAATCCTTTTCATCATTGTAAATACATTGTAGTATGGTCTGGAGAATGTTCATCGCCGAAATTTTCTAGATCATATATTAAGTGCTTTCCTCGTTTCGTTTAGTGGTTGACTAGTGACTTGTGAAATTGGACGGTGCACAAAAGAGCTAAATGTAGTGCCTCCTTTAGTTGTAAGACATATTAGAGGAAAACAAATAATATTGTTATATTTTTTTTTTTGGAGTAATGTTAGTTTTTAGTACTGCCAGTGGTATTACAAGTGTCTCTTTTGAATGGGTTCCCCAAGGTTCTGCTAACTTGTCCCAAACAGATATGCATGTAAAAACTATACATGGAGAACACATTCGTTAAAATGAAAGGAGAAAATACTAAACACCCATAGGGTAGATTATTAATACACTCTTTGTTTTGTTCAATATTATTTCCACTAGAAAGAAATTTAATGACCATTAGAGTTTTGTCTGTGATAATGAAAAATGTTTCCTCTGACTAAAACCTATATTGGAAATTATGTAGGCATTTGGGGTGCTTTTTCACAGGGTTAAATGTACATAGTGTTAAGTCTTATTTCAGTCCAATATTTTTGTTGAAAACTGTGTTGTCTCTATAACTTTGTCCTTTTTTGTGAAGCATGAGGTCTTGTTCTCTTCATTCAACACTTGATTCATGTTGTTGATCTTGTTTTTCCAGCAAAAGTTATGTTGAGTTATTTCTGTTGGGATAATGGCAAAATAATTGACCTTGGGTGTTGTGATACAGCTAAATTGTAAAGCATTCTGAAAATTATATCTATTTTACCTTATTATAGTGAGCTAATTTTTTTGGTGTGGTGTTACTCGCAGATACTGTAAAACGCCAAAAAGCAATTTGTTACCCAGTATTTTGGCACCAAGAAATTCATGCGTTTGCGTATTGTGTTCATTACAGTTTGTTCTCTGTTTGTTTAGTGTGTTACTGATCACAGCCGACCCATTAGAGCCTGTGGTGCTCAGTATAATGCTGAGCAGTGTGCTGCTGTCAGTGGTGTGTGTGTTTCTTGTGGAGGTTTTTGTTTTCGTTTTTGATTTTCCTCTGCTTAATTTCCAGCTGCTGCTTTTATCCTTGAGGGTTTTCTTCCTGTCTAACTAGTGCTTCAGTTCTCTTGGCAGATTTTTTGCACTGACAAAGAAGGGGGCATAGAATCTATAATGAGGGGTAGGGGAAATTCAATTAGATGCAGATTATTATTGCAACTATTCCCACACTCACCTTCGTTGGTGAAATGAATTCATCTGTACGACAAATCTGTAGTCTTTGTCAGCCAGTAGGAAGTGGCCCTCGCATATCATTTTCTAGTGTGGTGAACTGTTTTGCTGGCATCAAAAGCTGAAAAAAAGCGCTGCGGACATTGAACTAGAGCACCTTTGGAGACATTTTCAGAGTCTCTAAACCGACAAAAGCAGCTTACTTTGTTGAATTAACTCGCCTTTGCAAAGAGTCGCATTACTTGAAAAACCAGACATTCTCTCAGCAGTTACTGGCAGTAGTTGACACATTTTATTTTGCTTAGCTACACAAAACATGGCAAGGAACGTTGTTAAAGGGCAAAAAAATAATTCCGGGGTTTGTTGTCAGTACTTGTAGCTGATTCAAATACACAGGCAGCCGCTCTGTCGCCGCGGCTTTAAGCGGAAAAACGTATTAGAGGAACAATGTCAACAAGATCTTAACTCGATCAGAAGTTAAAAACATCCGTTTTACATGCATTTCATGAAACCTTACGACCCAAAACCCCCACAAACGTTTTCGAGTGGCATGAAAATATGAAGCACTGTACTTGGCTTTTCTGTGTAAAACCAGTTACAACTTGAGTCAAGTGTAAAGACGAACACTAGAGGCAAAAAACTTCAAACTTCGATTTGAACAGGTCTCTCTTAGGTTGTGAAATCGAAAGTCCACCTTTAAGGAGCTCTTAAAAAATTTCATATCGACGAAAAAAAAGTCATATTTGATGTTTTGCAAGAACAATTTACCTCCAACATATCTCTTTTCTCAGCTTAAAGAGTAACCAATCACCTTAAGAAACGCAAAAAACCTGTCCCTTGTCTAAACAAGGAGCGTCAAATTAAGCTTCGAAGCTGGGCACAAACTCTGTTAGTTTAGGCAAATTGGTTTTGGTCCGATCTCTTCCCTGACGGCTCTGAGTGATCGTCGAAAGATGTCAGATTCAGATTATCTTTTCTTCAAATTTCTCACAGGAAGGACAGCGGCGCGACAGCATCCACAATGATGTGTTGGATTTTGATTTGCCGTCCGCCATTTTGAAAATGGAATGGCGGCAACACAAGTGAGATTCTAGTGCGCATGTCTAGCGGTTTTTGCGCTCTGTCCCTCCAGCATTCATGAAGAAACTAAGCCCAAATTTCTTGTTGACCTGTTGCAAATGGGTTTTAAACCTTTCAATTTCTGTGTTATTTAGGGCTGTCTTAACTGCAGGATACAATTAATGAACAGGCAAACACCAGGTGATGTTTGTGCTGCAGTGCTTCCCCCACCTAACAGGTCTAACTTTGGTTTCTTAAAAACCATATCCATCAGTGGCTCTGAAGATATGCTTCTTCCTCTAGGCTTATGCCACTGCTGGGGAAGGGAGGTGCAAACCAAATCATCATGAATGGATTTAGTTTTTGTCATGTAATAGTGGGAAACAAGATACATTAGACCCACGGTGTGATTACAAAACCCTAGGGATCCAGCTACACAAGTGCAAGATGATGCAAGGACATCATAGGGTTGTTCAGTTGATATATCTAGCCTTATTTTATGTGGGGATTCACTTTTTCGGAGACTTCGATAACAAAGCTCTGAAGTAGAAGGTCTTGTTTTCTTTGTGGTGCTTGACTAAAACATTGTGGAGGTATCCTTCAATAAAAAAATTGACACCATGCTCAAACGGTTTCATGACCATGTAGTCAGGAAAATGTTGAATGTTTTTGCCAGAGTTTCTGACATATATCACAATAGAACTGTAAGAAAATGGGGGAAGATCATCGAATATTTTATCCATATCTTTCTCTCGGGGGCAGAACCGGAACTTTTCTTCATTCTCCTAACAAGATCCGAATCGCTCTTTTTGCTTTGAGCAGGAGAGACTAC
>NC_090886.1:21387432-21389932 GCF_036669925.1 Montipora capricornis
GAATGCGCAAGGGTGGTGTTTCTACATACATGCTAAGTCATGTTCAGTGAGGACCAGGAAGGGGTAGCATGTTAGCAAGTACTTTCCCGTGGGGTTATTTTTCTTACAAAGTATTCACCATCAACTAATTGAGCGCCTTTGGCGGGATGTGTTTGTAGGATGTCTCTCCCTGTTTTATGACTTAGAAAGACAGAATCTCTTACACCCAGACAATGTGGGATACTTATACTGTTTGCATTATGTTTTCTTGTCTACAATTAACAAACGCCTACCTAACTGGAGAAATTATTGGGTCTATCATCCAATCAGGATGGAGAAAAATAATTCTCCTATGCAACTATGGATCAGAGGCTTGCAGGAAGCATGGGGGTCACAGGCCTTGGAAGATGAAGCTTTTCAGGTACTGTACTAGCTTATGTCCCAGAGGTGGGGGGATAACTTCCAGGTAAGCATGTTTGTCATAAAAGTAGTGCTTCGGCGCAAATATCAGCAATGTGGTATCGCTTTGTATGGTCGAATTGATGTTTATTTTTTCAGAAATTCCTGATATTCTTTAGGGTATTGAAAAAACAAGAGTCCATTACTGCTTTTCGTGTTTTAGATTAGAAACTCCTTTGTATCCTCTCCAACCACACCCTTTTTAGAACACTTTAAGTTATTATTTGAAAATATATTACGCAAACCAGATACTTTTACAACCTCCATAAGAATTCGTAGATCTTTCAATCTCTACCAGCAAACTATGAGCTCTTCCAATTGACATCATCGATGTCTAGATTTACCAACATCCTCTGCAGATGTCCTACTTTACAAACAAGAAGCTGAAAATATCCATGGCCATTATGTACATGTACGCCTTGAACCCTATTTAAAACGTCGACGACATTATGAACACAGTCTAACAAAAACGAGATATTGTCCATTTTTAATCCCTTAGTGAGGTACCTCATGTGAGGTCATGAGGCTTACATGAGCCTGCGCTCCTTTAGCCTGGGTAGCAAGCCTTTCTAATGGGTTTCAGAGAACTTTTGACCGAGCAAACGAAGAGAGGGGAAGAGGAGAGGCAGGAAGGAAACGCTTGCCCGCAAACCCCAACATTCCGAAGAACGCTTTTTTCACACTTTCACACTTGAGAGCACACATTTCTGGAATGTCTGAAAAAACGACGACCAATCAGAAGAAAGAACTTGTCAACAGAAATAAATTAAAGTTCATTGCTAATTTAAAAAAACACAGCATTAGCGACACAATTGTTGGAAAGGAAATGTTGTTTGTTAAGCTACATAGCTTTGGGGCGGGCCAAACCAAGTGATATGCGTAAAATATGCAGAGCTGATTTCCCAAAAAAATATCTAAGCTAGTCTCTTGTGACACGGTGTCAGAATATTTAAGAGTGCCCGTCCGTAAAAGTGAAAGATATCGTGGCAAGGTTAGAAAACTTGATTTCGTTCGTATTTTAATGTTGAATAGGCTAGGATTACTCCATAGTTTTTTCAGTGAAAATATCCCTTTATTTCAAAGAAAATCAGTTAAAATGTCATTTGAGGCGCTAAATCATTACAAGGGTTTGGCAGCTTTGTGTGCAGAGATAAATCATTCTACTGCATTTAGGAAAATATTGCGAAAACATAAACGAAATAATTTAAAGGAACAGTGTCACAGCCCGGCATGCACAATGATGCTGTTGATTTTGCTGCTGATTTTTCATTTGTCCCCCATCTTGAATTTGGTTTGCTTCGTTGTTTTCGACCTGTATTGAAACTTCAGTTATTTCTCCTTTTTCAAGTTGCTTTTGCTTTTTCTGGTTTCGCGAAGACTTGCCCGTAATGAACGTTGAAGTTAGTGGAGCTTCTGCGAATGAGACTACGGTGAGCTCTCGGAATTCATAGGTTGAAGTTGACAAATTTGTCAGCTGATTTGTTTCAATTTGAGGCTGATATATTAAAACCAATAACTTCTACAATGCACAGGAAGGTCATGCAAGAGTACATGTTCCACAAAAAGGAGAAGTGGAACTAATCGTGGCTGCCCTTGCAAAGGAGAAGGAGTTCATTGTAGTGCCGAATGCACATGCAGATCATCAGCGAAGCCTTGCAGAAATAAGGTGAGGTTGCTGTGGAATTCGTGTACATGTATAACACTGTTTCTTTATATTTTGAATGGCTTACAACTTTATCATAATGTATTTTGACCAAAAGTGTATGCGTGATAAAATAAAATACACAACCTAGAAGATAAAACGAAGCACAATTGCTTTTGACAGTGTTGGGTTGTGTAACTTGCAGTATATTACCTCTGCTAACCAGAGTGAAGATCAAAGGAAAAGGAAAAATATATATATTTGTATCTTGTCCGAATATTCCAGCTGCAAGACAGTTTCGAAATAACTGTAACCTTGTTCTGGGAAGACATTATTATAGTATTATAATAATTATTGTTATGTCCATTTTAGCCTGGTACAAGTAGTTCGACACAAGCTGCCCGCCCTAACCAAAGAGTG
>NC_090886.1:21402432-21404932 GCF_036669925.1 Montipora capricornis
CTACAGGCAATCCATTTACCTTATGGAAAATTTTCAAACTGGCAAATAAAGCAGGCCCGCTCACACGCAAAGATCCATGGCCCTGGCACAGTACCAGTATCAGAGAAAAAACACCGTGTACGCCTTGGCATGGAAAAGGTGGACCATTTCGTGGAATTTGCTAATCCTCCTCATTTTTATCAAGATGTTGCATATGGCAATCGAATCCTCAAACTTGATAGTGGCGAGAAGATTCAAATGCCTAATGTTCTGCGAACCGTAGCAAGGTCTACCATGATCAACCAGTATCTTCAATTTTGCAAAGAAGAGCTTTTCGAACCCTTGAGCCAATCAACCTTATTCAAAATCTTAGAAGTGTGGGAAGCCTCCCAGCGTAAGTCTCTTCAAGGGCTTGATAACATAGCTGCTGATGGTACTGCCAGTTTTCAGACTCGCGAGAATCATTGACAACTTAGAGAAAGGAGGAGGGAACAAGCAGCGTAACAATGCCAAAAGAAGGTTGAGAGACTGAAAGCAGTACCTGAAGGCAGATTATCCTGTCCACTGCAAGCCGGATGAGTCAACTTGTGCTGACCACTGCAGAAAGGTTGCCCTAAGTGATGGTTGTGACCCAGACTTCCAGGCTGTGTGTACTCATCAGCATATTGAAAGCTGTGACCAGTGCCAGACTTTGAAAGCAACATTGGACGAAGTGAAGGCAGAAATGCGAGGTTCGCCTTGGAATCCGTATAATCAAGAACATCGAGAAGATCTTCTTTATGACTTTGTTCGGGGACGATCAGATTTACGACAGTGGAAAGCACATATACTTCGCTCAATCAATCAGGACGAAGCCAAACAAGACGTCTTGAAAATGGAGGATTCAAGTTCAAGTTTGATAGTTATGGACTGTGTCTCGTCAACCGCAGGAAATGACATTTTGAATTAGTTACATTAAAGGACTGTTCCTCTTTCATAATTGTAGCATTGATTATTTTATCGCATGATCATTACATATCCTTTCTTCGGCTAGGCGTACAAAGCTTTATTCATTTTTATTTCCTTTACATCAGAAAGCATGCATTGCATTAGTCTTTCCTAAAGCACGTCTACTCAGTTCTAAGAGTCCATCACACTGCTAGGAGTTATCGGAGAACTTTCAGAATTATTCCAACTGTAGGAGATTTGGAGATTTTACCCCCCTGAGTCAAGATCAGACGTAAGTCATGCCTTTAGACCTTGTAGTTCGTTTTTTCTTCCTTTTCCCACTCAAAGTATTGTCATAGTTTTCTTTTAGTTTTCACCGCAAGCGCTGGAAATAGTCGAACTAGCCCGATTTTAATAAACGCTTTGAATCTTGCTGACTGCCTGGTAGTTCACTGTGGTTGACCTGGCGAACTCCAGTGCCTTACGCCACGCGTCTATGACACTGGGAACGCGACAGTGAAAAGTCTGATCCATCAACAATAGAGGCCTGAGAGGTAAGCCGTATCTAACCGTATTTTAAACCGGAGGCGCGAAAAGATGACAAGCCATGACAATGACAGAGTCACGAAGTTTGGAGTTAGGAGAAGTAAAAGGAAAATACCATTGACACTTAGGGCCCTTCAAAACGCCATTAAAGATAAACGGAGAGAAATCCTTAAGTCGCGTAGAAGACTCTTAATTATCATGCAATCAGTTTAAGACACTCGTGATGACACCGATATTAACACCAAAGCGAGCGACCTCACAGCCGAAAAGGAAGAGTTTGGAAACTTTTTACGAGGCCTGCCCAGTCTGTATGCAAAGGATCTTTACGGTGAATTTATAGATTGAGCCCAAATCAAAGAGGAAAATGAGGCCTTAGAACGAGCCCTGCTACTTGTAGATAGTTTAAAGAATAGAATTGCTAGACAATCCGACAAATTGTTGCAGTCACCATCTGTTGTTTGTTCTCATCATTCTTCGCACTGCTCATTAGTGTCAAGTACCAGCAGCAGCGTCGCTAGATTGCAAGCGCTAGCCGATGCTAGAGCCGCGAATCAAGAAACTCAGTACATGCGCCTCATAGCAGAAAAAAAGCTTGCGCAGAACATGCGACACGGAGACAGAAAGGATTCGGCAAAAAGATAAAGCGCAGCACGAAAAGGAGATAATGATACTAGGAGCAGATAAAAAGGCCGCTGTGGCAAATGCACAACTTAAGGTTTTTGAAGAAGCCCTAATAGAACAGGAGTTGGGGAGAGATTCTGAATTGCCTTCACCCCAAGTTCGCAGAATAAAAAACGAAGAGCACACTTCACAATGGGTAGATTCTTCTCACACGCTTAACCCCCCACCTGTGGATTACCGATCTCGCCCTGGACATACACGACATTCCTCAAATACATAAGAAAAAACGAAGCCCTTATTGCCTTCAGCACTACCAAAACGTCGGTCTTGCAACCAAGATCTGGCAAATTAATTGTACGGAAACGAAGATAAGAGAGCGCAGCAAGATAATTCCATGTAATAGACAAACAATTATCACATCAACCCC
>NC_090886.1:21417432-21429932 GCF_036669925.1 Montipora capricornis
AATTTAAAATTACTAAGAATGATGCTTTTGACTGCGTGATTATGAGGATGGAAAGTGAGGGTGAATGGAATTCTGTCATTCTTATCTTTCTGTGACGTTTGTAGTGACGACTGTCGATCAAATTGTTGGGCGCGATGATGGCCCGCTTTGACCACAGAGACAGGATAGCCACGTTTTTCGAAGAACTGGCACATCTCCTCTGATTTGCTGGAAAAATCGGAGTCATCACTACATAGACGTCGAAGTCTAAGAAATTGAGAATAAGGAATGGAGTTCTTGACATGTGATGGATGTGACGATGAATACAACAAATAACTGTGTGAATCAGTAGGTTTGTAGTGCACACTAGTACATAGCATGTTGCCTCTAATAGAAACTTTGATATCTAGGAAAGCCAATGAAGTTTCCGAAATTTCCCAGGTATATTTAAGAGCCGGATGAAAAGAGTTGACGGAGGTTATAAATTGATCAAGTTCTTCTCTGCTGGATGAAATAGCGTCGATGCAGTCGTCGATGTAGCGGCCGTAGAGTTCAGGTTTGGGGCCGTTGTACTGATTAAAAAATTGGTGTTCAACATATCCTTAATGGTGTAGCGATGGGCACAAGAATGGCACCTAGCTATGCCAATCTTTTTGTAGGATATGTTGAACACCAATTTTTTAATCAGTACAACGGCCCCAAACCTGAACTCTACGGCCGCTACATCGACGACTGCATCGGCGCTATTTCATCCAGCAGAGAAGAACTCGATCAATTTATAACCTCCGTCAACTCTTTTCATCCGGCTCTTAAATATACCTGGGAAATTTCGGAAACTTCATTGGCTTTCCTAGATATCAAAGTTTCTATTAGAGGCAACGTGCTATGTACTAGTGTGCACTACAAACCTACTGATTCACACAGTTATTTGTTGTATTCATCGTCACATCCATCACATGTCAAGAACTCCATTCCTTATTCTCAATTTCTTAGACTTCAACGTCTATGTAGTGATGACTCCGATTTTTCCAGCAAATCAGAGGAGATGTGCCAGTTCTTCGAAAAACGTGGCTATCCTGTCTCTGTGGTCAAAGCGGGCCATCATCGCGCCCAACAATTTGATCGACAGTCGTCACTACAAACGTCACAGAAAGATAAGAATGACAGAATTCCATTCACCCTCACTTTCCATCCTCATAATCACGCAGTCAAAAGCATCATTCTTAGTAATTTTAAATTACTCCAAAATGATCCCGAGACTGGTAGAATCTTTTCGCAATCTCCACTTATTTCATTCAAACGCGACAAAAACGTAGGCAACTTTTTAGTTAGAAGCGCGCTCAAAACCAACAAGCAACCCGGCACTTTCAAATGCGCGCGCTCACGATGCAAAACTTGTCTTTTCATTGTTAACACTAGCAAGATATCGGGACCTAAGCGATCTGTTAAGATCACCGATCGTTTCACGTGTACCTCCGCAAATGTCATTTATTGCATAACCTGTACGTTATGCAATAAATTATACATTGGTGAGACAGGTAGACGACTAGGTGACCGATTCCGCGAACACCTTCGCGATGTTGAGAAGAATGACAAGGATGCATCTAAGCCAGTCGCTCGCCATTTTAATCTGCCTAAAAACTCAAAAAAACACATGGCTATCTGCGGCCTTTCCCTACATCTAGGTACGACGGAAAGCCGCAAGAATCTGGAACAAAAATTCATCTTTCAAATTGGCACCCTTAATCCTCACGGTATTAACGAACGCTTTTCATTTAACTAATATATTCCTATTTTTCACGTAGCCATGTTACTACCAATAGCGTAGCTCCTACTCTACTATAAAAACTACACGTAACCCATAATCCCTCGATTCGCTCTGACAAAGGGCTTACCACGATAGGTTACCTAACACATTAATTGATCTGATTTTTAAGAAACAGGCCACAAATTATTTAACCCGGTCTTGCACCACTTTAATTGTTCCACGCTTCAACACGTGTGTAACTGCCCGGAACTAACGGAGGTTGCCAATATTCCAAAGCTCTCAAACAGTCACAGGATCTCTTGGTACAAGATAGAATTTCGAACTCAACGGATTGATTCAAAGTGATTTAATATACGGACAATCAGAAAAATAATCAACCAAGGCTGTGTACAGTGTTATTGCTATAAATACTGATGGTGGAGTTGACAAATCGAAATCGAACAGTAACAAATAAATCCGTAGTTTGTACAGGATAATGTTCGTAGTGTGGATGATAGAGGTTTACAGATGTACAGTACCACTCGAAACTATTAGTGCATTTGCATGCGGTAATACCTCGTCTTTGCCGATAGTGTTTACCGCGAAATCACCTAGGTTGGACGAAAACCGCAACCGAGGCAAAGACGAAAGCAGCCGAATGCCGCGGCCGACTTAATTGCGGTAATGTGCCGCAAGAAACCAATGGTACTTTGCAAAGCATTGTTTAATATTATCACACCTAGCTCCCCAAGGTAAAGAATGAATATCCAAGCTGTTTTTCACAGCACCGACGCAACGCAACGCACTGTTAAATATGTTCATCTCATTTGTGCCGTGACAGCTGAGAACAGAGAATGTTGATAACCTTTCATGATGCCTAATTCTTACATCTTTATGTTTAATAACTTGTAAGTTTTCCGCTATCATGATGAACAGTTCTTCGAAAGGGGTAAAAGGCTATTTCTTTTTAAAAAACTGTGTGGATTATGCGTAACTTAAGTCGCCGCCAGTGCAACTGGTCCGACAGGAAATATGTATATTTAGAATAAAAAGCGCTTCAAATTTTGCGTCTGGTCCAAATAGAAATGTTTACGGGATAGTTGTTGAAAAGCTCTAACTTTGAACTAAACCTTACTACAACATGTAATGACTTAAAGATTACACCAGCGAAGAACCCTAACTGTATTCCCGAAGTTTCTTAAGCAACTCCTGACCACTCCTTGTCGCGCGTTAATTACGATCATTTCTGATTCAAAATATTAAGTGGCAGGTAATTCAGCAGTTGAGCTTGAAATTCAGAAATATTCATTCCTCTGAATTGTTATGATTAACTTAAATTAATGCTTCAACGATCACACGATAGACGAGTTCAATGAAGCCTCTGCCAATTTGGCGAGTTAAAACGTAAATAAACTAAGCTGCATGCTTCCGTCACGCAAGCGAGAGCGATAGCTCATGAAATACGCTGTTCGATTCAAACTGCTTGACAAGTTTGTAACAAATGGAGAGCCACTTTGCTTGAACGGCTGACAATTACTTGTAAAGTTAATCGTTTTCTTTCATCTTTCGGGCGATAAGATCGAAATGACTTTCGCGTATCTTTCAAGGCCGGCCGCTAGACGAGCGGCGTCACCGTTAAGACGAGTTTTCCCAAACACGTGTAAATTTCTTGATAGAATTTCTGCTGATCTTTATAACATCTGTATTAAACAGATTTCGAACAACTTTTAGAAATCTTGTCGCTGCTGGAAAAAGAAAAACGATCAACGCTTTATGAATGCGACTTTATTATAATCGAATGTGCCAAACTTCGCAGATTGTAAATACGGCAAATACGCATACTAATTATCGCTGCGACTGATCCGCAAAAATATGCAGATTTCTTTAGCATACTGCGTCCTCTCTTAACCGCGGCGTAAATCAACCGGAAAAAATCTAGGTAAAACCTCGGCTTTCGGTTACCGTAGACGAGGTTTTACCTTGGTCAAACTGGGGATTGAACCTGCGGTTTCACCTAGTCAGAACCGCGGCAAATGCACAAATAGTTTCGAGCGGTAGTGTAGAAGCCAACTGTAGTTATTCATAAGTTGTAGTTCTCAGATAGATCGTAGGTTCGAACTGAAATATAATATTTAAGATACTAACAATTATTATAGATTCTAACTTATCTTAGCAGAAAATGAGCTTGATATGTGGCACGAGACGACAAAAATAGAAACAACAAAGGCTACACATGCCTTGCACGAGGCTTAATATGGACGTGTAGCGCATAGTTACATATCCACTTGCATACGGCATATACAGTACTGTGCAAAAGTAATGATAGCGAATTTCGTCGAATTTCGACGAAGTTCTACGAAATTCTACGTAAATCTGCGAAATTTCGCTGGCCTCTATTGTTTCACCATTAACGAAATTTCGTGCAGATGTGCGAAATTTCACTTGGCAAATTCGCCGAAGGTGGCAAAATTCGTTCGAAATTTCATTAGTGGGAGCGAAATTTCGTTCGAAATTTCGCAAGTGGGAGCGAAATTTCAAACGAAATTTCCAACACTTTGTTTGTTTGAGCAAAATTTTGAACGAAAATCTCGTTTGGAGATCGAAATTTCGTTCACCATTTGTGGTCATTACACGAGGGTCACAAAATGCAGAATGCAAACCGAGGGGGAAAAACAAAACAGTTCACTGATGGTAGTCCGTGTTGAAAGACATTGATAGACATGTAGTCCTTTTCCCGCGATTTTAAAAAAAGGAATTATTGTAATTGTTTATTTGTCCTGCAGTTTGGTCTCGCATTTACAGATAACAAATTTTTACTAGTGAACCACACTTCAATTTGACAATTAATTAATTTCCAAAGCGTTCCGAAGACCTTGTGAAAAAAATTATATCCCCGGAGTGCCGCGAAATTTCGCTCGAACTTGCGCAAATTGCAGCGAAATATCGTTCTCGCTCAAACAATAGGACTCGAGAAATATCGTTGAAAAAAAAACTGTGAACTTTTGTGTTCATGATGCAGACAATATTACCGAAATAAACTGTTCACTGTAGTTACTAAAACATGGAATGACTTACAACCACCTCAAAAAATTGAACAACCACCTCGACAACATTATTATTATTTTACCTCAACGTTTGTCATGGTTGATTGTGGTTGACAATAAGATTCTCAGGGGAGCTGGAGGTTTTATTCAGGTCAAGTATTTCATATGCGTGACGTATTGTCATCTCGCTTGTTTAAAGAGGCATTCGATTGTTTGTGAGTGGTTGTTGAATCTTTTGAGGTGGTTGCAGGTCGTTCCATGTTCTCATAACTACGAACTATTCGCAATTAGACAATTCGAAAACTGCAAAATATGATATGATACATGCGTATTTATGTTCAAGACCTACATCTGTAGGCCAAGATAAGGGCAGCCATCACACTACCAGCGTCGAAACTTACTGTAGCTCTCTCTGGCAAAACGAAATTTCGCACGCATTTTGAAAGAAGATTCGTCTCACCTTTCGAAATTTCGTACGCATTTTGAACGAAATTTTCGTCTCTCCTTTCGAAATTTCGCACAACTCCAGAGCGAAGATTCGGCGAAATTTCGTTACACTTTCCGAAATTTCGCCAAAGCAAAACGAAATTTCGCACTTCCCCTGAGCGAAAATTCGGCGAAATTTCGTTAGACCTTTCGAAATTTCGCTCAACCTAGAGGAAATTTTGCATGTCTCCAAAGCGAAAGTTCGACGAAATTTCGTTGAGGACAAAGCACGAAATTCGACGAAATTCGCTATCATTACTTTTGCACAGTACTGTATATAGTGGACGGTTACAACAATATCCTAGAGATTTTAAATCGAAAGTGTTGCGTCGAAAGCTAAAGAATATACCTACATATACGACTTAAGTTACTATAGCTTTGACAATAATAAAGTAAGAAAACGACGAAAACGATCATCATTTTGACAAGGAATTTGATAAATGCAACACTTGAAAGGTTAGGACAAATAAAAGGATAAAAAACTTACGTACTTCAGTTTACGCTTGTACCAATGGAGACAGGGAAAAGGGTAGCAGTAGCAGGTTCCATAACCTTACTGATAGCACGAGTAGCAAATTTCTTCTTTTACTATGAGAGATTCGCCTAGTATTTATTTCGTATAGGACGTGATCCGAGTTTAGGTGTGGAAGAAGTTGGGTATTTGCGCATTTCCTCACGATAATTCCTATGCCCTGGTGGGCGATCTACGTGACTTATTTTTGTGAGATTCTAACACGTTCTGTAGCTCTAATCAAACTCTGGATGATTCGAATAAATGAGAAACGTTTTCTTAAAACTAACAACGTGTTAAATGAAAGACTCTGTCACGTTTAGAGGTTCAGCCCTATGGAATGCAGTGACCAATATTTGCAGTACCTTGACAAAAAACAGTCCGTATCGTGACCTCAGACTAAAGCTGAAATCCCTAGTTAATTTTAATGAATTTAGTTTTAAGATAACGTCTGTATGCACTTGTAATTTTACAAAAGATGAGTTTGTATATATTTAAATTTATGTCTATATTCATATCTGTCAATACCGCTAATTTTAAGTTCAATGTTCTTTTTGCATATATTAGTTAGTTAGTGATTAGTTATTGTAAACGACCCCACAAGCTCATGTATCTTTAATACTCATCGTTTTAAAATAAAGGCCATCTATTTCTATTTCTATCTATCCCTGATTCACTACATAAATTTAAGGCTGTTGTTTTTAAAATGTAAGAGACTCAATGACTAAGAGAACTGAAATCTATGTATATCTTAATTTCTCTATTTATTTATATTTATAAGGCCGCTCTTATATCTTAAGATGTATGATCTTTGTCTTATCTTCTAGATATATTTTTATATGTGAAATTATTGTATATATACTAGCTTATTTATTTATTATTTTTAATTAATATTTCTTTATTTATTTCAAACAAACTCCTAGTATAGTTTTTATTGCCTTAGGAGTATACCTATTAAAGATTAAGGATTAAAGACTTTTCTCATTAGAACTATTGTCCAATCATCTCCTCAGTCTGTCACATAAGCTATGACAAACTACACAATCATAGTGGTAGTGCCTGTTGAAACTACTGTGTTTAGGTAAGGTTATCCACTGTATAAAGTGAAGGCCACAGGCATGTACATTCAGTCCAGCAGTTTTGATGGTGAAAAGTCTTTGAGCTTTGGATAGTTTCATTAAATGTGAAGATGAATACTTTTACACAGTGGAACGTACAGGTTTTACTCTTTGTAATCTCAGAAGATTTGAGTCCTCAATCCTTATAAGTGAAGGGTTTGCATAATCATACTTCAAGTTCATGTATGTCTCGGCTTTGACATTCAGAGTGCAGTCATAAGAACTCTTCCAAAGTTATACATTATTGGTTATCATTGAAACAAGAAAGTGCGTCCAATTCTGGTTTCAAGCTGGTGACTTTGTGAGTTTTTAAACTTCCTCATTTGGAATTAATGCAGCTGACCTGTCTCTTCATTACAAAGCAGGGAGAGGATACCGTTTCTTTTTTTGAATTGCTGCTCATAAATAGAGATTGACTTAGCTTACTGTCCATGACTTACATGACTGAATGCAGAGGCTTGAGTTCACGACAATTTCAAGTTGATTGCCCAAGAAAATTATGTGTTCTCAAACAAACAAAAACCACCCCTGTGAGACCAGTACCCCTAATAAAGCCAACTTCAGTTGGTAAACTGTGCTATGAATGCATACTTGTTGGACATGTTTTACATGTCCTTTTCAGAGCATTTAGACATTTAATTTTTGGTGACCTTTTTTATATTGTCAAAAATGCTTCCAACAACCAGTCAAATGACATAATTATGACAAGGCAAATGATCAGGTCAGAGGTCAGCAGTCAGCAGTCAGCAAAGATGGCCGCATATTTTTTCAGCTCTGCTGTCATTCAGACTTCTTACTGTTTATTTTACATCTTTTTATGTCTCTAATCATGCTTTTTGAGTGTGTGTGTGTTTGGCAATATGGGCACATCAAGGAGAGGTCGAAAAATGGATTCTTCTGTGAGCGAAGATCAAGATTTTGAAACTTATGTTCGGGAGTGTCTTGGTTCTATGCTCCGTGATATGGAATCTATCAAGTCCAACCAAGCTGTCTTCCAACAAGACTTACTGAAGTGAAGCGAAAACTTGACACCACAGCAGAGTCGCTGAATTTAAAATTCGAAACTTTAAATGGTGAACTGCATGAGTGCATGGTTAAAACTGATTCACTGGAAACCGAGGTCAATAACCACGCTGCCAGCATCGATAGGGCATATGAAAAACTCCTTTCATTAGAAAGATATTCCAGAGATTTTAATTTGCAGTTCTACAACATTTCTGAACGCCCTGGTGAGAACTGTATTGAAAGATTACAAACTTTGCTATCTGAAGACTTGGGTTTTACGCCTGTGATAGAGAACGCCCACAGGATTGGACGTCTTAGGACTGACTCTGGAGCTAACTCAAGGCCTATTATCGCCAAGTTCCTTTATCGGCCGGAGCGCCTACAATTGATCCAGAAGAAGACAATGTTAAAGAATGGCGTTACAGTGTCTGACGACTTAATCTGGGAAGATAGACAAACGAAAAAAAAGCTGAAGGATGTCATGCAACAGGCTTACGAAGAAAGGAAGAAACCGCGTTTCCACCATGGTAAATTATATATTGACGGGGTTTTATATAAAAATGTCTCTTAAAGTGTATATTTTCCTATTATTGATCTTATAGAATGAATCGAAGTATTAATGATCCTGATCTTAATTTGCAATCCTTTAATGATCACGGTATTTTCACAATGGATGAGTTAAATAAAGTGTCTTCCTTTGTTAAACCAAACCGCATTTCATTTAAATATTAGAAGTGTAAATCAGCACTTCACTGAATTATGTAACTTCCCAGATCACACTCCTTTTGTTTTTGACTTCATTGGATGCTCGGAAACTTGGATCACTCCTCAATCTGATCTGGATTGCTTTACAATTCCTGGCTACACTTTTGTCAATGGCAATCGCACTTTCTCATCTGGTGGCGGAGTAGGGCTATATATAAAATCTGATCATACCTTTCGATTTAGGGATGACTTTAAAACGGATTTGATTGAAAATATGTGGATTGAAACCCAAGAATTATTTATTGGCATTGTATACAAACCACCCAGTTTTTCTAATCGAGATTTCATAGATATGCTTGAACGAACTTTACATAAAATTTATTTATCAAAGAAGAGATGCTTGATCATGGGTGACTTTAATATTAACACACTCAAGTAAAGTACCTTATCTAAACTTATTACATTCTGAAGGCTTCAGTCCATTAATATTTCAGGCCACTCGCATATCTGAATTTATCCAGTCTTGTATAGATCATATTCATATTAATTTTGCACTTCCATCTACCAGTGGAAGTGTTGCCATTGAGATAGCTGATCATCTTCCAGTTTTTACTATATTGTATGAGGTAGATCAGATGCCTTTCCCTGACTCCTTTGAATTTAGAGATTTTAAAAGGTTTAATAGTGACTTGTTTAAAATGGCATTGGATGTTGTGGACTGGTCACCAGTCTTCAGTTCTTTTGATGTTAATGAGAGCCTGTCCCGTTTCCTTCACATATTCAATAGCGTAAGCAACAAACATGCGCCCTTGAAATCATTTAAAGTTAGAAATTCAGCTTCTAAACCGTGGATAACTATAGGACTGAAAACATCAATAAAAGTGTGGGACAAACTTTATAAAAAATGGCTAATTACTCGGAACCCATCATTCCTAATAAATATAAACTTTATCGTAATAAAATTACTTTCATAAATAAATCATAACGCACCTCATATTATACTCAAGTCCTTGCGGACTCTACTAATGCAAAGAAGATGTGGGATAATATTAATTTTATTATTAATAAAAAGCATCCATCTTCAACTATAGACAAACTTCACGTCGGAAACAACAATATCATCATTCTGCATCTATTTCCAATCTCTTAAACACGTTTTTTGGTGATATACCTACTAAACTTGCTTCTAAGCTGCTAAAGTCTAATTGTCACTTTACTTATTATCTTAGACAAAATAAGTCTAAATTTTGTTTTAGACCTGCTAATGAGATAGAGGTTTTTCTTCTTCTCAAGAATCTTGATGGCAGAAAATCTTTTGGAGTGGACAAAGTCCATCCTTTTTTATTTTCTGTAGCGGCATTTCAGATCTTTCGCCCTGTTACCCATATTATTAACATGTCTATTAAACAAGGTATTTTCCCAGAGAAATTAAAAATCGCAAAAGTGATTCCCGTCTTCAAGCAGGGTTCTCGTTTAGAGTGTGATAATTATAGACCAATTTCTGTTCTTCCTGCATTAGCCAAAATTGTTGAAAAATGTATATTTACTCAATTAAGTCATTATTTTTTCACTGAAGATATTATCGTTTTTAATCAATATGGATTTAAGCCAGGTTGCACTACTGTGGATTGTCCTGCAGATCTTGTAGAGGAAATTTCTACAACTCTTGATCAAGGTGATTTTGTTGTATCAATTTTCTTGGACTTAAGCAAAGCATTTGACACTGTTAACCATTCAATACTATTGTTTAAACTACTTTTTTACGGTATTTCAAATTCTGATATTATTTGGTTTAAATCTTATTTGAACAAGAGGAAACAAAGAGTATCTGTGAATGGTGTTATGTCTGATACCATCTCTATTTCAACTGGTGTTCCTCAGGGCTCAAACCTTGGACCATTGCTATTTTTAATATATATCAATGACTTTATCCAAGCTTCCAATTTTTTCACTGAGACTTTTTGCTGATGATACCTCTCTAACAGCCTCTGATAAAAATATAGACAAACTTTTGCTGCAAGTTAATTCAGAACTTATAAATATCTATGACTGGTTATTTGCTAATAAGTTAACTGTAAACTTAAAGAAAACAAAATATCTTATTTTCCAACCGCGTCAAAAAATAAATTTCAACTTACTTCCTCCATTAACATTAGCAGGTGAATGCCTTGAACAAGTCACAAGTCTGAAATATTTAGGTATCTATATCGATGATCACTTATCCTGGCATGATCATATAACATTAGCAAGTGTATTACTATTATGATTAAGGTACAGCGTTATTTAGGTAATCAATGTTTGACTAGTATTTATTATTCTGTTATTTACCCTTATTTTATATATGGTTGCATACTGTGGGGTAATAATTATGAAAACCCATTACTGCAGCTTATAAGACTCCAAAACAAAGCAATTACAGTTATTAATGATGTTCCTTTACAAGATCATATTACTCCACATTATGTTAACTTAGGTTTATTAAAATTTCGCGATGTTGTTAAAATGTATACTTGTTTATTTCTTTATGACCATCTTTGTGATAACAAGCCACGTAATTTCTCAATATCCCTAGTTTCTGAGCAACATAATTATTCCACACGAACTGCAACTTCTCTACAATTATTTCTTCCTTACTCTAGGACAAACATACGAAAATTCTGCCCTACTGTTATTGGTAAATACTTTTAGAATGATCTTCATTTTTCCATTCGAAATATTTCCTGGAAAATGCTTTTCAAAAAAGCAGTTTTCAAATGTTATTTTGCTCAGTACTAATCTCCTTGACTCGTGCCATGATGTACGATGTTTGTGTGCATATGTGTGTGCTTATGTGTGTGTTTATTTATTTATCATTATTTCTTATTCTTATGTATGGACTTATTGTAAAGAGCTATAAATTATAATCTGTGTTAATGGCCACTAATTAGTTTTTACTATATTGTGCCCTTCTCCATTTTATTTCTTATACTTAAATTAAATACTCTGTTTTGTTTGGAGAAAATATTAAAAATAAAAATAAAAATAAGGCAAATGATATTGCCTGATAACTACCTTACAAAAACAAATAATGTTCCACAGAAAATCCCTGCATAGTGTGCAGTACCAAATCCTTTATCAGTGCCTACAAGACTGCTACTGGGTTAGTTCATCACAACTCACTTATGGGCATGCTTCCAAGCATCAATTTAGATTTTCAGAAAGGAAAGCAGCATTGTGCTGCAGAATTTTTTCAAGAATTTTGCCATGCGCTGGGTTACAAAACCAGTGAATACCAAAACAGTGGTTTCATACCCTAGCACATTGATCTGGCATTTCTAAAAATGTTTTTCTTTAATCTGAGAAGTGAAGTACTATGCTTGACGTGCAACAATGTGAGTTGCAACTCAACAATGGAAACCCTTCTTCCTCTTCCTCTTGAAAAGGTATGTTCTGTGTGATGACCTACAAGAAATACATTATACATGATCAGCAAGCAGTACTGGGGACTTGATGACTGCAGTGCTACCTGGCTAAAACATTACATGAACAGACTGTGACCAACAAAAGGCAGGAAAAGACAACATGCACTTGTAAATGTGATCTAAACTGTTAAAATTTTATTACAGCTGCTGCATGAGTAATTTGAAGAACAAGAAGAAGCCTTTTTGGCTTTCAGATTTACCGGTATCTAAATAATAATATCGATAAATTCAGTGAACAATAATTTATTTGCAAGAAATTTCATCAGCTTTTACTGATTGAATAAAACAATTTTTAATGGAACATTGAAAAGGTTCAGTCACCTTAAAAACCACTCCAGAAACTCAGAAACAAGAATACCACCATATCTAAATTTCTAAAAATTAGCCTTAAAAACTGTACCCTGAATCCATTGATTTTTTCTCTCCTCTAGAGTTTTACTTTAC
>NC_090886.1:21434932-21459932 GCF_036669925.1 Montipora capricornis
GAATGGCCTTCATTTGGTGCTCAACATGAATACTGGAATAGAGCTGCAGAATTTATCCAGGAAACGGTGAAGACAGCACACAGGAGATCCAGTGAGACACCTCTCTCTTGAAGCAGTATACTTTGTGAATGATCTTTTAAGACCAGAAAATTGATGCTTGGAAAATTTTCTGTAACTGAACATTAAATGTACATTGCTCTACAAATGCTTCAATCCTTTTCCACATGTCAAAATCGTTTGTGACATCATTAATAGTGCATTGTTCTTATACTTGGTTGTTATTGTTGTAGGAACATTTTGTTTTATACTTTCCCTGAAAAGATTTGCATAAACGTTCTGTGTGTTTTGGTTACCTAAATGCGGTAAATAGTAAACATTTCATTCATTGCAAATTCTGTGTTTTCAGAACCAAGTGTCCGGCGTCATGTGCTTGTCAATTTGAAACGAAAGTATGAAACTGTTGATGCCGCTGAAGCTGCTGTTAGCCTTACTGTGGAAAAGTATGTAGACGGTTGACCGTGTGAATCTTCAGCAAGTCCAAATACTGATGATCAGTAGCACGGTTCTCACGTACACAAGGATAAATCATGAATTTGCACAATAATCCGATCAGTTAAAGACTTTCCACAATTGTTAGACATATGTTAAAGTGTGTTTCTGTTCTTTCGATAACAATAAGGCATTGCAGAGATTTTAATTTTTTCTGCGTTCTAAACAGTAATCAGGTGGTGCGATATGTTACCCAAGAATTTTGGTTGTTGAACTTTGTTGCTCCGTTGTTTACGTAGGAGTGCGCTGAAGTGTGTCAATGTTGACACATGTGAAATGCTCAAATGACAAGCTAAATTTTGGTACCAGAAGCAGGCGAATCCGTTCAAAGCTGACGAAGATATAGACGTTTATGTTTGTTCTGAACATTATGATGACGATTTGGATCTTGAGGAAGGTAAGTGATCAGATTTCAAGCAAAAACAAGCGCTACGTTCCGGCCGTTTTGAGGGCTTCTTTCACTTTGAAATCATCTCAAAACAACATAATCAATTAGAATTCACAAAGCAAGGAACCAAGAGCCGGCGTGAACGGTCTAAGAACAACAGAGGCGCTTCCATTAAAGAGGTCACAAAAAAAAGCCGGCGTGAAAAAAACCAAAAAAAGAGAGCTTTGGAAATGAAAAAGAAAATTAAAAAAGGCAGAAGGATGCCTAGAGAACGAAGCAAGCGCTACAGGCTAAAACAGAAAGAACAAAAGGAACAAACTGAAGCAGAAGCAGCACCGATCGAAGTTTCTGAAGGCAGTACTCCTTTCGCTAAAATGGCCAAGAAAGGTGCCATTGAACGAGCAAAGAAAAATCTTCCTGCCACCCCTGAAAAGAAAGCAGAAGTAGTAGCAGCTGTTACACAAAGTCCATGGACAAGGAAGGTTCTAGAAAAGCGTGGACTGGTGAAAACGCCCGAAGAGGAAAAAGAAGTAGCTGCTCTCAAAGTGTTGGCCACTGATCTCACGGAAGGAATTAAAGCAATAAAGAACATCAGATCAAACGAAGCACGGATGGCACTCAGAACAGCGAAATCACTTTCTTTTGGCAAGAACGTAAGAAAAACTACAAGTCAGAAGACGCTGTCCAAACACATAGCCTTGGATAGGAGAAGCGTTAAGTCGGGAATAGGAAAACGTGAAGGAATTTTGAAAGGTGAAGAAGCTACAATCGGCGACAAAATTAGTTGAGACAGTTGCCAACAGAGCACACTGGCAACGCCACATTCATTGTTTGCAAAGAAAACTTGTCCAAAAAGTACGTTTCCGGGATACCCCTCCCTCCCCCACCCTAATCAATGTTGTACCGCTGTCGACAAGGCTCGTAGAAAACAGAACAACACAACATTGTCCCGGGGGTGCGGGGGAGGGGGCCATTTGCGCACCGAGCTTGAAATCGACTCTGAAGGATAAGAGTGTCTCAACAATTTTGATGCTGATTGTAGCTGGCTTGCAACTGAAAGAAAAACCAGAAGGGATGCAGTCACCGAAGACACTGAAGAGATTGTATAAGACTACTGGAAATTAATGGCCAGGAGGCCAACAGGAAACAAGAAAGATCTGGTCAGAAAACGTGTCGCTGTGAAAACGTGGGTTGAACATCCCAAACACGTGCTTGAAAAAACTCAAACTGAAGCCTACGTAGAGTTTACGTCAATGCACCCAGAGACAAGGATATCACAGAGAAAATTCGAAAACCTAAAGCCTTTTTTCGTTAAAGGAGCGAAGAAGCGTGATAGGCAAACCTGCATGTGCCGACAGCACATTGAGCTTCAGATCGTTTTTAAGGATTGCATGAAGTATCGGAAAAAAGTGGTGGACGCAAGGGAAGAGGTACACCAAGCTGATGCACAAGTTTACAGCTCAGTCAGTGATGTTATTGAACAGACACTTTGCCCCAAATCACAAGACAACAAGTACCATAACTTAATATGCCTCAGAAGAGAATGCAAGGAATGTGGGGTACAAAAATTACATTTGCTGCCTGAGGAGAAAGAAGCTCCTGGTGATCATGAAGTCAAATGGAAGAGGTATGACTACATCCCCACTGGAAAGCTAAGTGCTGATGGAAAGGAGATAAAGAAAATAACCCTTGTGGAGAAGTGCACTGCACCAAAGGAACTCTTTGACTATTTTCTTCAGCTCCTTGGACAGTTCCCTTATCATTCCTTCCTTGCCAAGTGGCAACGGGAACAACTGGATTCTCTTCTTGAAAGTCTTCCGACAGATCAAGCGGTATGCATCCATGATTATTCCGAGGGTTATGCCTGTCGATTCCAAGATGAAATCCAGTCACAATACTTTGACGTCAATAAAGTAAGCCTGCATGTAACTATTCTTTACAGGCATTCAAATGAGGAGGTGGATGGTCTTCAGAGCACAGAAGAGGAGCCAGTAATATGCAAAGAGCATTTGTTTGTGATCTCTGATGATGTCACACGAGATCATGACTCTGTCCTTCACATCCAGAAGTTGATTTAAAAGCATTTACAAGAATCCAGATGCACTATCAAAAAAATGCATGAATTCACAGATGGTTGCGCAGGACAGTATAAGAGCTGACACTGCTATGGTGACCTCTCGTGTTCCCTAGCAACGCTTGTATATACAGTACAGAGAAACTACTTTGCCACATCTCATGCGAAGGGAGAACAGGATGTGGCTGGCTCGCATGACAAGCAGAAGGCAACATCAGCAGTTCTTTCCAGGAAAGCCACACTCTCAAATGCCAAAGAGCTTTGTGACTTTCTGAGAGAGAACTTTTCAGAACCAGCCACATCATCTTTTCCCTCCCGGCAGAAGTCAGTACAGTTAAAGCGGCGGATTTTCTTTTATTTGCCTTCGTCTGGGGAGCTGGCTGTTGCTCGCAACCGAGAAGGAGGGAGATTCTGCACAGTTAAAGGCATCCGGCAGATACACTCTGTGAGGACCTGCAGTGAACAGCTGAAGGTTTTCACAAGGGAAAGATCGTGTTACTGCTATGATTGTTTAGTTGAGTCTTACGACAGATGCGAAAACAAGCAATGGGTGGGCAACTGGAAAGAAATCAAATTGTCAAGGGAGCCAAATGGTACCAGAACGGGAACTGAAGAAGTAGCCAGACATGAAGAGTCTGTTCAACTTGCTGACTTGGCAACAAAAGACAGCATCGTGGCTGTGGAAGCTGAAGATGATGCCCACTATGATTATTATCTTCTAAAAGTGACAAGCAATGGTGTTACTTCCTTAACAGAGAACTTTACAGATGCTTATGGCAGCAATTATTTTGAGGGACAGAATGTTCTACTAGGAAATTTCTTTTTAAGAGAGAACATAATAGATCGAACATATAAATTTAATGACAACACAGCTGCTGTCTTTCCGGGAACCATTCGATATATCTGTGGAACACTACTGTCAAAGAGAAGGAGAGGAAAATCAATATATGAAGTTCCTTTGGATGAACATGAAAAAATAAACTTTCATCTCTGTGATTGAATTTTGTAAATAACAATTCCGTTATTATTTTTACTCAAAATTTCCTATAAATACAGTGTAAATAGAGAATTTTTTAAAAAAAAGGAGGGCTGCAATGCATTGTGGGTCAAGCAAAAAAATGGTTTCAATGGGTCTGCGTTGAGCAAAATGACATGTTTTTGTAACAACGTGTTTCCTTGCTTTTTCTGACACATATACAGCAAAATGGGGAACTTTGAGAAATGTTACACAAAAGTACATCGGAACTGTGCTACTGATCTGATAGCCTGAATTTTTCACCATCACTAGCTGGCAAATTAAGCTGCCTTACTCCAACTCAGCTCATGGATTTGATTATGGAAGGTCTACTACTGTTGGGACCAAATGTGAACTTGATGCAGCTTTTGTTAAGGGTTTTCAATGAAGTAAAAGACCTAACCACTCTAAGCATAGTTGAACAGCTGTACTCATGGCTTGCATCAAAGAAAGGTCTTACATCAAATGTACCTGGCTTTGTTCAGTTATCATTAGCAGCGATGAAGAGGCTTGAGATCAATAACAAAATCAACTTGGTTATTAAATTTTGTCAGATGCTAGCTAATGATCGCCCAGACAAGTCTGGACCTCTCATCCCACTCAACAGAATGCCGTTTGGGCTCATGCAGTATTGCATTGACTTTTTCACTTGCACCAATGTTATGCAAGTAAGTTACCTTGATATGTACAGATGTTACAAAGTGTTGTCAGGCCTGACACGACTCCTTTGGGTTTCATGATGCTGTTTTAGTTATGTAGTTTTTGTTGTAAGAGTATATTTATAAAGACCTGCCTCTTTTGTAAGGGATAATGGGTAGTTCTCAATAAATCTCTTGAAGCAGGGGTTGTTTCTAGATGATATGACATTTGCTGAGCATTACATTCTTCTTGAAATTTGGCACTGATGGGTTGTATTGTGTGACAAAAGCCCATATGTTTTTTGCACCTTTTTTGTTTTCCTGTAGCATGCATTTTCGCCAAGTAAAATTGACTTATGTAAGGATCTTTTCGACTTAGTTGTTTGGGTAGCCTCATTCACGTAATCACGACATGAAATTAATAATTGTTCTTTTCTTCAAAGAGTGTTCCTGAAGAATTTGTTGTTAGAAGTATAAGGCCTTCCCCTTTAATAAAGCCTTTTACCTCATCCCAGAGAATGACCAGGGCGTGTGTGTACTGAAAAGTTTCAGTTTGTTTAAAATGTGTACCAGAGTCTAAGACAGACTCCTTGTGGAATCTAAATACTTTACTGTCTGGGTAGTTTATTTCTTTCTGAGATATTTTAGCGGTGAATTTAATGGTAGGATGATGCCTGTTTGCTTGTAACATGAAGCACTCTAACTCTTCTTTCGTTGCGTCCCACAAGGAAAAGACATCAGCAATGCATTTTCCTCATACATTGATATGTTGCACCTTGTTGGTGTTGGATGTAAATCAACTTAGGTGTTAATTTTAATTGTTTGTTGAAATGCCATACTGGCTGTATTGAAAAAATTGTAAATTTAAATCTTATTTGTAGTGCTCATACACTTAACTATACAAGCACTAAGCTTAGCTAGTTTACAGGCATGCCACTGAAAGGACTGTATGTTAGTTGGCTAGACCTTCACCCCTGCACAACTGAACATGGATAGCCGAGTTAAAAATGCTTTGATAAGGCACCTCATATTTAGTGACAATGATACATTAATTGTCATTTGTTAAGATTTAAACCCAAGGTAATACTTTTCCTTTACTGACTAGATTAAAGAACCATAGGATTTCAAAATGTGGCATGAGACGATGCTTACCGAGTTTCCAGAGAGATTCCAGAGACTTTCGGCAGGCCCTACGTGGAGTGGCTTGGATCCACAAGACATAAGAGATCCCATGAAGGTAAAATAAAACAATTTGTAATTAGTTATGGATTTGTACAGTTTGAATGAGTTTTGTTCATTTCTTGATCTGTGACATAATATCAAATATCCAGTTTCCCTTATTGGCTAAACAGCATGTCATGTGAACTTGTCTTTAAGGCATGCGTCAATGTACCTTGCACCAGCAAAACCACCCAACAAAGAAAGAACCAAAAGTCACTGTTTACCTCAAGTACAGAGGTGCAGGTAATGCATTATTATGCCTAATACATGGTGTCCACTCAAACAGACACCTCTTCTATTCTAGATGCAGTATACCAAATCAGCACCTTAAGTAAAAGATTAACTTAATAATATTATTACCTTTCGTGTTTGTTTCAAGGTATCCTATATTCAGATTATTCAGTTGTTGTAAGATTATTGCTTTTTTTCCCAGTTTAGCTTCACTTATTTGTCCATTGTTCTAAGTATTTCTAATAAAGAGATTGTAAAATAAAAGCGAGTAAGGTCAGTAGCCTTATTAGAGTTGTATGTATTTGTTTATTTCATAGCTGGTGGCATTTGATGAACTCAAAGAGGCTAATCCCAGTGGGCGGTTCTGGTTAAAATTAGATGCCACAGACATCAAGGAAGCATTAATGGAATCCATGAAAGGTGTATGGAATGTTGATGTAGATCTTGGTGATGGAAAATTAAAGGAGCTGAGGAAGGAGTATGACGATAGAGTTCATCAGGTGGGCAGTTTGGCAGGCCTTGAGAGTTTTGCAGAGCTTGAAACAGGGTTGAGACAGTGGATTGATGAGTTGGACGGGGATGCGGAGTTCTTAGAGAGTGGTTTCAAGGAAGCTGTTGAGGAGTATAGGAAGAAGTTCACAAATCCATCAACTGCGCAGGAAACTCTTAAAAATTTAAATTGGAATGTGGTTGAATTTCAGACACTTCTGCAACAAGCGCAACTCTTGAACCAAGTCTATGAAGCAGAATTGAGTCTACTTAATCCTGTTGTGGTTAGACCAGCCGATGTAAGGGTTGTCAAGACATCTCTCAGGGGCATGGCTGGTGATGCAAAAAGCTACCTTCAGAACCTATTCAAGAAAAGAGAACAGCCGCCACTCATGTCTTGGTATTAATGCTTTCATCCCCTACAAAAGCCAGCGGGACCAGTATGTTCGTGACTTCACAAGAGAAGTGAAGAAACACATGACAGAGAGAGGACTGTCCATTGTGGGTAAGTGGCCCTGATGTAACACACACTCCCTCTCCCTCTCCCTCTGTCTCTCTCACTTTTCCTTTGTGACTCTTTGTGGGTTTATTCATGATTGGCGAACTGTAAAACTTTGTAAAGACCACTTTGTTTTCAATTTCTCGTGCCTGGTTTGTCAGACAATGTATCCCTGGAAATATCTTTTGCAGGCACTAATACATATGGCGAGTTTTGCTCCCTAGGATCCCGTGTTGAAACAAGGGCTATCCACCTTTGATAGCTCATCCATGATGCTAAAGATAGTGTCAGGAGAAAAAGCAGGGAAACTTTGCCGAAAATGCTGCTTGTAATTTCCATTATGCAGGGCTTTCAGTGGTGTTCCAATTAGGTACTGTAACTGCTATAGCACAGTACCTGTAGGAGATAAAGATTAGCACCGATAATGTAATATCAGTGCACTGACTGTATGACTTATATAGCTGGCTGTTCACATCAGGATACCCATCAGGCTGATTTGTCCTCACAATTTTTTTTATATAGCTGCTCCAGATGGTAGACCAATTGTCAAAATGCCAAACAGTGATATTCCTGTTTCAGCCATCCTTGAACTGAATCAGATACTGGCCAGCGGTCTAAGCCTGGAGGATGCCATTTCCAACCTTAGGGGCAGTCTAGTACCACCTGGATGCACCCCATATCCCTTCCGGAGTAACAAAACTAAGTCTCTTCTTGACAAGCTCCGCTGAATTGTGGCTACGTACACTTTCCGCAAGAGGGTTGACAAGCTCAAGCTACAAGGTGTAGATTTCACATCTCACCTTTATGTCCCAGAAGAAGATCCTGTCACGGATCTGGTACACCATTAAAAAGTTGACCACAACCACCTTCTTAAAAGGATCGCACAGCATTTAAGGAATGGAGGCTACAGTGCTCTCAACTATAAATCATGTTCTGACGTTCTGGCTGATCCCTTGAGTGGGCTGACACATGCTGCTCTGGTTGGTAAGCGAAAGCAAAGTGTGAAGGATGCAGAGAGGCTCTTGTCATACCATGTGGTAAATTCTCTTGAAAGGCTTGGTTATAACTTTGCAGCTTCTTATGTACGTACCATTGCACAGTGGCATGAGGCTTCAGATGGCAGAGGCTTGAGCCAACTGCAGAGGTCTCATTATAACTACCAGATGCTAAACTTCTTTCGAAATGATTGGATGCCTTGGCATAGTGAGAATTACGATTTCTCCACCATTGACATTAACAGGTATTTTGAGAGTTTGGTAGAGAATTCTAAGAAAAGCTGAACAATAACAATAACAGAAATCTGATGACACGCAAGCATTTCTGTCATTCCTTATTACACCCTTAGGTTTGCATTTTAAAACCAGCTGGGCAATGGCCTCTTATGGTGAACAAACGTGTCATTCAGTAATGCACTCATACATTTGTATTTAACAAGGAAGTGAACTAAAAGTGATTGGGATGAGATTGCATTTACATTTATTATATATTTATATATTTGTATTACATGCATATGGCTCTTTCTTGCAAGTACTAGCACCTACCAAATTTATGAATTTGTTTGGCTGAAATCGATATTGAAAGCTCCCAGATTTCGTTCAAGATTCTCCCAAACAGACCTCCTGCTCGGTTAATAAGAGCTAAATATAACTTAACGATTTTGCAAAAACATGCCCACTAAGATTTCGCCTGGATCCTAGCAGAGCACAGATCTGGGGTAAGGCAGGAAGGGGGGGGCAGGCATGGAACATGTCCCAGGCACTGACCTACCTGCTGGTGGTTTGCTGGGGACCTGCTGTCGAAAGCAGGGTGTAGGGGAGGTTATCTTGCACTGCCACCCCCACTTAGATAGCCTTAATTGAGTTTTCAGTGTTAAATTGCCTTGATATTGACTGTGCTCCTTAGTATTTTACTCAGTTGTTGACCTTGTTTGAGAGCTTTATGATGAGATGGCACCTAACTGGAGTGGTCCATGCCACGTGCATGCATGACGGACCAATCCCCTGGCCAGGGGGGGTGGTCAGAGAACTTCTGGCCCATGGGACTGTCTTTGAGTCAACGCAGGCATGTTTTTCACGAATACGGTCAGATATAATTTTGTGGCTGCACTATATAAGCTCTGTACATGTATGTTTCAAGGAATTAGTGATGTATTATTGATGGACAATATACTTAAAAAGTGTACAGCTGACTTAATATGGTGTTCTTTACTAGGGCTGTTGCTGGTATAAGAGGATTCTCAAGGGAGACTGTCGTAGAAGTGACAACACATATTGAGAGCCAGGAGCTGAGGCGCATTGAGAACCAGGAGATTGGGTATGAGGAACATCCTCCTGCTGCTGAGACAGACGACCTGGAGTCTTACTTCTGTGTCACCCATCGAGACCTTGGTCCAATTTTCACGTTGAAAATGTTCAAGACCTACTGGCCAAAGAGTGTGAGGTAAGAGCATTCATAGCGTTCCCTTTAATGTCATTAACAGTGTTACTGAAGGTGAGGGTACGGAAACTTTCGCATCAATGATAATTATACCTGTTCTCCTGATGTATGTTGGCCTACAAGCACTGCACCCATGGTGTGAAAAAAGACAACTTTCTCTCATCACACTTGCACGGCAGGCAACTTTCATGAACATACAAATTTTTTCCTTTGATAAAAATCCAAAAGCTAAAACATAAATATTTTTTGCTATTCATGGGGTGTATGATCTTATTTGGTACATTGCTTATTTTTTAATTTCAGGAAATTTTGCAACAGGATGGACACAGATTTACCTTTCTATTATTGGACTTTAAATGAACGTTATTCTGAAGAGGTCTATCCCTCATTTGACAAGAGGGCAGAGTTTGATGAAGATGGAGGTGATGATGCACGCAACCACCCACTGCGTCTACACAGACTGCGCATCAATCAGAGAAAAGACAGCTCCATCTTTGTAGTTGGAAGGACCCATTTCCCTGCTCGACATGGGCAGACCATTCGTCAGTCATTTCACAGGCCAGGAAATTACCTTGCTCCACCCCCGTGAAGTGGCTTTTTTTTAATCCAATGCTTTATTTTCATATTTATTTCGTTTGTTTTTTGTTTTCCTTTGCGAGAAAAGTTTTCCATGATTAGATATGCAGTGCTGGAAATAACAGTGGGTCATCGGACATTATCCGACTAGATTTTGAAACCGTCTGGCCAATTTCACATTATGATCGGACACGATGACCGAATGTGTCACCAGCACATCTTGAGTCTTCTTCAAGGTGTTGTCAGTCAATAAATTATTTCCGGTCCAATTTGTCAGATGTCCGACCAAAAGGAAGATTTGAAAGGACATATGTCCTCTGAATAAAGAAAAATTATTTCCAGCACTGGGTATGTAAAACAAAGGAAAATCACACAAAGAATAAATTAAAACCACAACATAGATATTTGGTATGCAGAGGAGGAATTGTGTTCAAAGAAATATTTTTTGTGGGGTGGTAAAAGTAGTATAATACTCAGCGACAAAATGTAAGTATGAAGCAGATGAAATGAAAAGTATTTACTCTTGAGTAAAATAAGCATGAATGCTTTATTTTGACTTAGACATGTCCATTGTGCTGTGACAAAGGTTGGAATGAAATTAGTTTTATTTAAGCTTGCAATTTATATATTTATACCCAGTCTTCAAGTATCTGTTGCTTGTGGGAGACTTTTCTTGTATTTGTAATATCTTGTATATGTAATATTTTATTTGTAATATTTAATGCAAACAAGGAATTTGTAATGTGATTTCCTGTCCTCACTTTGTTGTATTGCATGATTTAACCTGGAAAGGTAGTCTAACCTAACCCTAAACCAGACAGGAATGGGCAAGGTTTTTTTTTCTGCATTTAATCTGCATGTGAGGGATTGTGCAGGTTAATCACATTTAGGCTTATAATTGTCTGGACTGTACATCCACTTGATGACTACAGTACTGTGCAAAAGTAATGAGAGCGAATTTCGACGAATTTCGTCTATTGTTCTTGCGAATTTTCGACGATTTGTCGGCGAAATTTCGCAAGGTATTTCGCGTCGCTTAATGTGATATTTCGAAGAAAATGTGGCGAAATGATGCAAATTCTTTTGACATTTCGAAGTAACGAACTTTCCTTGCTGCGAACTCTTTCGAAATTTCGAAGTAACAAACTTTTCTTGCTTTCGAAATTTTGCATTTTCGCATTTTCGAAGCAGTGAACTGTCGTTAAAAATACACTGTACATTATAATTGCAGTAATACATAACTCGGAACCAAACGCGCTTTGTTGATTTATTTACACCACGACTGAAGAGCGTTTCAAAAATGAGCTAGAGAGATTTAACCCGCACTCTGCTTCAGTAGAGTAACTACCCGTTTGTTTTTAGACAAGACAACCCTTCAAGGACTGAATCGTAATGACAACTAGACCCTCCGTGAGGGTACATTGGGTTGCCTGTGGTAAGTGCAGCGTTCCAGGCAATTTTTTTCAAGTTGGGCTTTGTAGATGATATAATGCGCGCTCTGATTGGCTAATTGTGACTGGCCCATGGGCCGATTATGGGTTTGCAAAAACAAAGCAAAAGGTAATTTAAAAAACCATATAATAAACTACTCACTAACCGAGCTATTGTAGCTCGAGCCGTACAGGGGAATATTGGCCCTGGGTCGTTTTTGTACGGACCGAGCGAGGTCCATACTGCCACGACCTCGGGCCAATATTTCCCTGGCAGTACGGCCCTCGTGCTCGGTTAGTAAGGAGTTATTAATGGGTCACCCAGAAGTCATACCAGCAGAGGCCCTTTGGCTCACAGGTCCTCACATGTTCGTACGACGAAACAGATCCTTTTCTGAGGTTAAAAACCTGGCTACCAGCCTAACTCTTTTTCCTACTTTCCCAACCGCGAGAAAACCGCGGTAAATCAGCCATCGCCAAAATATGTTTTTTTTTCTCAAAAAATATTTAAAGTTAGGGGGGAAAAATATATCATTTTAAAGCTAAGAAAATAAGCTTTCCACCAGCATATAACTTATTTACAGACAACTGAAACATTTTACAAAAGCGAAAGTTGAACGAAAAAATTTAAGAAAAATAACAGTAAAATATGTTTTCCAGGCAAAATTTGGTCATTTTAGCGTTGATTACGAGTTTTTGGATGCAAAACTAATATTTTCTGCAATTTATCTGCTTTCTTGGACATAAATTCGACCGAAAACTGATGAGGCAGGAATATTTTTAGATTTTTAGGAATAACAGATAACGTGGATTCAATGCATAATGTGATAATGCGATAAAAGTGTCAAATTTGCGACCCATTGCTAACGGCAACGGAAGTGATCGCATTACGAATAATTAACCTCTGCTGCCAAAAACCACCCAAATAACCGGTCAGTGTAAAATGCAGACTGCAGACTGAGGGTAAAATGCAGACTGCAGACTGCGGGTTAATAAAATAATAATGAAAAAAGAGTTATAAGAGTGTTAGTAGCCGTTTGTACTTTCACACTGAAACCCCAACACAGCTCCCACCGCTTTGGTTGCCCCACCGCATGTTTTAAATCCAGATTTTCATCGAACTCTGTAAGGATTGAAGCTGTTTGAATCCTTGTTGTTGTTGGAAAAAGGATAGTTTCGTTAAGTGAGTTGCTTTTAGGCAAAGAAGTCAACTGTCCATTTTGCTGCACTGAACAAAGTAATCGAGTAATTACCCAATAACTCAATTTATTTTGACACACATGGCTACAATACCAATTAACAAAGACAGAGATAACGTGGATTTTGCAACCATTTAACGTTTCAATTCAGTCGGCTTAAGCCAGTATGACTGAGGTGTAAAAATTTCTTATTAGGATCCTTTCATTCGCTTTCGTGTACGTTATGTTTATCCTTTAGTTCACAAGTTCATTTGTTTTGCATCTGGAAGATGTAATTTTCAATTATAACCTCTCCATAGGGGTTGTCACGCATAGCTTAACCAATGAAATCCCCACGTCCTAATTGCTCGGAATACATGAAATTCTTTGTGCATTTCGTTGCACCGAAAAAAGGCAACCGAGATTATTCAGGTATTCAAAGTAATAATTGTTGGTTTTTCGATCGATTTCCCTCGATGTACCGGTGTGACAAATAATTTGGAACATTGCAATGCATCTGGAAGTGCAAAAACAAAGCTCAGATGATTTCAACGCGTACGATCGCATCCCCAAAAGGTGCAGGGACCTGTAGTCATGATAGTGTGAGTTGTTGACAGATGTAAAACAGGATTGTCTTTCAAACAATCTTTATTTTATCCTTATGACTCGTTTTTTTATTATTAATATTTATTTTACCCTCAGTCTGCATTTTACCCCCGGTCTGCAGTCTGCGTTTTACACTGACCCCCCAAATAACCGATTTTTCGACGGAAAATTCATCCCAGAGGATAAAACTATTCACTGGACATGTAATAAAGGTAAATATGTTCGAGCGAGAGCGAAAACAAGCGAATATTTTGACTGAAAACACAATAATGTGAGATCAAAGGAACGTGGTGAAGACACGCAATTGCGTCATCGCTTCGACAATAGAGCGGTTTTCAATTGAGTGTCGAAAGTAATTAGTTAATTACTTTGGTTTATAATTACTTCAGTCAGTGATTGGTTCAAAGTTCTCGCGCCACTTTTTCAACCAATCAGAAGTGAAACCAAAACCAATTGTGGCTCGCGCGTGCACATTTTCCCGCGCTTTGTGTCGGCTACGTCTAATTACTTCGAATTTTGATTGGTTTACTGGATTGTCTCCGTCCTTTTTGATTGGCCAAAGTAATTACTTTGGTTTTGGTTTTACGACACTCATTCGAAAACCGCTCTAATCTTACCTTTTCAGCGATTTTAACGCTTTAAATTCCATTCAATCCACCTGGTCTAGTCTTTGAATTCAATATTATCGCTGCCCTGTGAATCTTCATTCTTCTACACAACAGCACACTTGGTAAAAGACGGCTCGACGGGTGACAGATTGTTGTTGATGTTGTCGCCTGTCTTGTTCAGTATCCAATTGATTTGCCATTATTGAGCTTCATAAGGGTATATTTTGTTCAAAGATCCACTAAAACGCCATTCACGCTACATGACTTTCGATGCCATTGCCGGTTAAGTTAATCGTTATAATGTGTCCACCAGAGAAATCTACGCATTTCCCACTACCCTCTCGATCCTAAGAAAATACGCGCAGCAGGGCTCTATGCACAAAGACACCACTTAGCAGGGGAGTGACAGGCAAGACTTTTACCGACATGGAAAACAAAATAAATAAAACGGAGAAATCTACCCATTTTCCAACTGGATTGCCATACGGCAACCCAGTAACAAGCAGGATTGTAAAACTCCATGATTTGGATTACACATGCATATTTCTGGTTGAAATCTAACTCCGATTGAAGGTCAAGCTTGCAATGTTTTGATCCTCTTCATAGATAAAAAGCGCTTTGACTTGTATACCAGTAGTTCGAAAATGTGAATGATTTCAGAGAAACATAGAATCGGTTCAACCATTCACCAACGTCAAAAAATTATGACAAATGTCTATTATTTGCTGCAGGCTGTAAAACTAGTGTCGTCACGCGTCATCTTCTACTTCAGATGGGTGAATCTGCAATTCAGTCAAAATATTGCACATTAAGTCTCCAACAATTTTTTTAAACAGGCAGGAAATTGATTGTTATATTACGATATTCTTACCTGGAATTCGACACTTCATATAACCTCTATAACGCAAGGTGAGACCACATCTTTTACTTTATCAAGCACTCGCTTGCACTCGGGGAAAACAAACATGTGCCGTTCCGACAGAGATCCAGGGAAACTCGCGTGCCCAAACAAACATTTTAACTTCAGAAAAGGTAAGTTAGGTATCGTGAGTTCAGAAACATACCTGGGATCGATGCAATACAGGTACAATAACCTAGATTTCCGAAACATCACCGCTTGCCATACATTCTCCTCAATGATGTCCATCTCGAAATGATAGCATCACGTGACCTCTGAGGGTTGATAATATAGTTGGAAGCAATGCATTCTGGGATATATGATTCATCCTCCTTTTATTCTCACCATCAGAAGAAGAATTCCAAGCAGCAACAGAATCTGTATTAACTGATAAGGTTACTGCAAAATATCACAATTACCAAGAGTATGTAAAAAGATCTTTAAAACGACAGCAACAGTGGACCCTTTTCCATCTAAAAAATCTAATCACCAGAGGAAATAACACTGACAATTACACTGAGTCCATGATCAACATATTCAAGAGTGTGATTTTACAACGAATGAGGGCCTACAATTTGATTGAACTCTTCAAGTTTATCACATAAGACCTTGAAATGTACTTTCAAAGGAAACCGCTTGCCCTTGCATTTGGAAAAACACAAAATCTATGCCTGGCTCCTAGGTGTTTTGGTGCATCAGCATCTACAGTCCACCTTGACACTATCAAACAAAGTACTTCTGACTGTTGCAAATTCTTTGTTCCAAGCAGAACTGCTTCAGAGGTAAGCTATGAAGTAGATTGCAGAACTGGAATATGTACCTGCCCTATGGGAAGCAATGGCAATCCCTGTGCCCATCAAGCAGCAGTGGCACTAAAATATGGTATTGCTGGTATCAACTTTATTCCCCAGAGACCAGAAGAAAGATTCAGCCTTGCAAAACTTGCCATTGGAAATCACAAAGAACTTCAATTAGAAAAATTTGTTCATCTCCATCAAAAGAATCCTGCAGAAATGGAAATTGACAGTGATGACCAGTGTGTTCCTTTAGATGTCAATTCTCTTTGTGAAACACGAGACGAGCCTCAATGCAGCATCCACTCACCTGAAAAGGACTCCAAGAGTGATGATGAGTTTGAATTACAGAAAATACTAAGACTTCACCGACAAGTAAGCGATGACATCGAACTGAAGCTTAGGACAACTGATAAGAATTTTCAGGCATGCTATCAGAAATATTTGGAAATTTACAGAAACATCATTTCCAAATCAAGAGGACAAGCACCAGTCGCAGCCCTTGCAACAGCTTTTGTGAACTTTGGAAAGGATCACAATGGGCTTACACTGCCCATTCTACACAACAGCAGGGCCAAAATTAGAGTACAACCAACTTCAATATCAAGACGCAAGTCAAAGATAAAAACATCATCAGTACAAACAGCTGGTCGCAAGCCATCTTTGAAACCAAGAGTGGATGGACAGGAGAATAATGAAAAACAACAACTAAAATTACGAAAGACTTCTTCTAATACAAAGCGCCGGCGTAATCTGGCCCAAAATGTGAAGTACTCGTTAGTAATATGATACTGTTAGGAGAAATTAGATGCTGATGACAATCGTTCAAAAAATATATAAAATTTGTACAAGCTAAAGAGGGCCAACAGCTTGCTTTAATTAGAAAATTAAACACTTTGCTCATAAGAAAACGTTCAAATTTACAACATTAATAAATGAAGTTAGCCTCTTTCCACTAGTTACTGATTAGAAAATTAATTCCCCACCTTCAAATTTAAAGTGGTCCCAAATTATCTCTCGCCGTGTTGCGAACATATTTTGGGACTACTTTTCTGTCGCCACATTCTTCGCGTTTGTAGCCACAAAACAATGTCTACTGCTCTTGAAACACTTGCTTTATGCCACGTTTCACACTTTGAAGTGCAAGATAATGCGGATTCAAAGCAGCAGAGAGATATTCTTGTCCTCGAGGAATGCACAAACAGCGCATTTTGTCAGTTAACCTTACTAGGACCCAAGTCACGTCCATGACAAAAGGAGGCGGTTGCTAAGCTCAGTCCAAAAAGTGGTCCAAAAAAAATTCTGCAAATAGTGGAGCAGATATGTGCAGATTTTTAGGCGAATTGCTCACTTCCTGTTAAAAAGCACCACTTTTTCAGTAGTTCAAGTATTCACCATGACTAACAATTTGTGATATGGAGACATCGCCTATTTTCATGTTTTGGTGCACATAAGAGCAATTTTCAAATGGCCACCATTTTGACCGGAAGTGAAAATGCACATCAGCATATATACATTATACATGCTATAAACAGGTGTCAGATGGGCCAACATGACAATTGTATGTTAGTAACTCTTATTTCACCACGAAAAAGTAGTTAATATGCAAAATAGGGCTTCTACAAAGAAACCGGAAGTGAATGTCAATTGAACCTGAAGTGGCCGTTCAAAGCCTTGATGTTAATACTAAAATTCATAAAACGAAGCCTTGATCAGTTCTGTCTCCCTGGTTCTAAAAAATGTGATATTTTGAAGACGGAAATCCCTTTTATTGCTAGCTATTTGGAAAATGTGATATACCCAGAATGCTTTGCGGTCAAACTAATTTGCATATCAGTTCAGCCATTTTGTTTTGGGTGACTGTGCTTAGTTTTTGAACCCGAAAAAAGTTAGGAGAGGTTTTGCTTTTACAACATTTAAGTTCTTTTTCATGTTTACACTCAATAATGATGGGATGAATGCAGAAAAGACATGCTTGAATGCCTGGAGAAAGATCAATATTTCGTCTCTGCACGAACTGAAAGTATTCGAAAAGGAGAAATGAGTTCTTCGGTTTATGTAACAGAACTCTGTCATTCTAAATTTATTTTAATTGCAATTAATCCAAGGATGCAAAAAGATAAAAGATAAAAGAACGTATCTGTGCTACACGAAACAAACAACTGGCAAATGTAAGTATAACACTGTTATGTGAAGTCATAAAACGACCTTCCTCCAAAAAGTACGCAGTCTAATATTCGAATGAGATTTTTATTATAATTATTGTGCGCTTAAACATGACCCACGACTGTGATCTTATCATTTTTCTATTTCACTGGTTCCTTATGCAAGTCGTTTTTTTCCTTTTTACTATTCTTTCAAAGCTAAAGAAAATTTATACGCTTGTTAATTTCATGTTGACAGCTCAGATGGATAACCCAGGCAGTGCTGACAAAACGGATTGGAAATTGTGTGTTATCTGCCAGCAATCGATTAAGGAAAAGCTGCGATGCCCTGCACAATCCAAACGGCAGGAAAAACAAGCCGGTTATAAGACACTCGGAGAACAATTCCACTCAACTAAAACAAGCTCAGAAAAGACAATCTGAAGCCCAAGAACATCTTGGAGCAGGTGGGAAATTTACCCGATCAAATGCTGCTTGTTATACGAAAGATTCCCCAGCATCTTGTTTTATATGCGAATCTGAAAAAGGCCCATTTTACGAAGTCTCAACTATGGAATTGGATGCTCGAGTTCGAGAATGCGCTACTTAATGATGAGAAGCTTTTAGCTAAACTTGGTGGGGGAGATCTTATCGCACTAGAGGCACGTTATCATGGAACGTGCTTACCAACGCTTTATAGAAGAGCTGAGTACGCAAGACAAGAAAACATCCCAGAGGAGGAGAAGCCTCAACAGCTAGAAGGGATTGCCATGGCAGAAGTAGTTACATTTATTGAAGAATCTTGAAAGACTGGAGCCGAATTTCCCACCTTCAGGTTAGCAGACCTTGCCAAGATTTACACCTCTGCCCTGGAACAGCTTGGTATGAAGACGACTGCAAAGTTAAACACTTATCATCTTAAAGAATGGATTGTTCACCAAGTTCCTAGCCTGGAATATTTCAACAAGGGGCGTGATGTTTACTTGGTATTTCGTGAGGACGTAGGAAACGTGCTTCAAAAGAGACAGAAAGAAGATCTGGACGACGAAGGACTGCACTTAGCGAAGGCAGCGGCAATAATTCGAAAAGACATACTAGGCAATAACTACTCGTTTAACAGACCGTTTGATGAGAACTGTCAGGTTAGGTTCGTTCCCCAGTCCTTGCTTTCTTTTCTAAAAATGATTTTACTTGGACAAAACATCAACGACCAAGCAGAGAGTGTTTCGAAGGGTCAGGCAGCTCTTACGATTGCACAGTTAGTCCAATTCAACACTTACGTATGTCGTTGAGAGGGGGAAGTCAAACAGAAACGCCGAAACAAATCTCGAGAATCCCTGCTCCCAATTTACATCGGGTTATCTATACATGCAAAGACATGTAGTCGCGATCTAGTTGAGACTATACAACCTTGGAATTTCCGTTTCATATGACAGGGTCTTAAGTATATCGACACAGCTTGGAAATGAGGTTTGTCGCCGATACCATGAAGACAAAGCAGTGTGTCCACCGAATCTTCGTCTTGGTTTATTACCACAGCAGCAGTGGACAATATAGATCACAACCCTAGCTCTACCACTGTGAAGGATTCATTCCATGGCACTGGAATTTCATTCTTCCAGCACTCATCTGCTCACAATCCTGGTACTGCGCAAGAACGGATCAACATTAGTGACAGCAGGGACAAGACCGTCATAAATGAACTTCTATCTACCTATACTGACGTCGCCCCGGTAGAAGCATCTCAAGCATCTCAACTCAAATCAGATGAAACCAACTTCCGTCGCACTATAGTAGACGAATATTCTTGGCTTGATCAAGCAAGTACGTTAGTGACAGGCCAAGAAACAGATAAAAACACCCCTGTATCTTGGGCGGCTTTTCACTCGCACCAACCGTCATGTGCCTCTCCTTCGTCTGTCGCAATCTCTGCGCTACTGCCCCTTTTCCCTTATCAAGCCAAATCTATTACAATGATAAGGCATGCGATGGCGGTTATAAAGCTCTCCATAGAGCAACTGAACCCTGGGAAAGTTCCAGTTATTGCCTTTGACCAACTGTTATTTGCAGTGGCTAAAGAAATCCAGTGGCGGTGGCCAAGTGACTACGGAGAGAGTAAGTTTGTAATAGTCTTTGGGGGTCTTCATATTGAGATGGCGTTCCTGAAAGTTATCGGAGATTGGCTCGAGGGGAGTGGTTGGACAGTTGCTTTGGCAGACGCAACTGTAGCAACTCCAGGAACAGCAGAGTCTTTTCTTAAGGCAACAAGTGTTACACAGACTCGAAGGGCGCACCAAGTAACAGCATGCTCCTTATATCTTCTTCTTAAGAGTGCATATCAGAGGTAAATATGTTAACATATGTTAAATTAGTATTAACATACATTTTTCTCGGCAACTCAACTCTGATTTGCTTAAATTTCTTCAAGAATCATTTTGCTAATTCTTGATTGTACACGGGTAATGTACGCGTCGCCAGTGAAAACCTTCAGCGACATATTTTTTGTGTGGCAAAGTTAAATAAAACAGTTATTTAAATCGTTTTTCTTTTATAATATCAGGCATTAAAAAAATTGATATACCCTGTATATCAATATCTCCCTATTACTGTCGCGTGATAATTACCTGCAAGTTGCATTAATGCAAAATTGCAAAATACACTATTATTTGCCGCCGTGGTATAAAATAGTTATACAGTGGTTTCGAGTGGCATACTGTGGAATATCCCACTTGTCACTTGTATTTTCTTAACATACACACCCGCCTCACTTGCCAAAGGCTCGTGTGTATACCAGAAAATACAAGTGACGCGTGGGATATTCCGCAGTATGCCACTCAAAACCATTATATGACTAGTATATATTCCTGTGGGATTTTAGCGTGCGAATCGTCGCATTTGAATGACTTGCTGTTCTAATACTAATTAGTTACTGTTTTGATGTCATAGATATGTAGAGGGTGGAGATGATGACATCCTTTCCTTGGACGAGTGGTGCGCGTGTCAGCGATATTCAGTGCCGCAGTTCCTTTTCTGGTACACTGCCTTCCAGCTAGAACTCCTCCTTGTGTTCCTGAGGTCCCTTTGCCTGGCCAAGTTTGGCATGTATGTGGATGCGGTATACAAGATGCTGCCTTAGTTATTTGCGTTGAACCATACCAACTACGCCCGGTGGCTACCTATCCATGTTCGTGACATGGGCGACCTACAATACTCGTCACAAATCGTTGAAACAGACACCGTTTCTCTCAAATTTTCTAGAAAAATCCTGAGATTTCTACTTCACACTGTTTTCCCACCTCTCCCTCCCCAATGTTGAGCCACGCGTGTTTTGAAGCACTCAGACCCCCGTGATACCCAAATCAACATTGGGGAAGGGGAAACAGACACAAGTGTTTCAAGATTTTTGACGAGTATTGTCTTTGCGTTTGAAGGGCGTGGACGGGTAACGTTAACGTAGGCAGAGTAATTATTGTTGCCTGCAGTGTTTACGTGAGGAGTGTTTTTGTTCTGACTGTTCTAGATGTGAAGTAGGAGTTATATAAAGAAGCTATGTAGACTTTTGAGTATAGCGATTTTAAGGTACTTTTGGGGTAAAACAGTTTAGTGGAATGGCTCTGCCTGTTAGCACATTGCGATGGTGTTTAAAGATATAATCGATAGCGTGACTCGTGCACGTGCGTATTATCTATGTCGGGTTAAAGGCCTATCTGTGCGAACAGTTGCCAGCATGTGCAAAATTTCTGCAGCGAGTGTTTATAGAATTGCACATGAGAAAACGAATAAGAGGCACACTTCTGAGGAGACGTGTAAAAGAGGTCGGAAGAACAGGTTAAGTGACCGCGACAAAAGACGACTGATACGATGCATTACAGTTTTGAGGAAAAGAGAGGGAAACTTTACCTGTAAAGCACTGATGGAGGAAGCCGGAATTCAACAAAAGGACGTATCTGTAAGAACAGTTTCTCGTTTTCTCAATTCACAAAATTACTACTATTTGCAGACTCGCAGAAAGGGGCTCATGACAGCGGAAGACCACAGCAAAAGAGTTAAGTTTGCAAAGTACATGAAAGCCAACTACGGCCAGGAGATTTGGACAGAAGGAATTTCCTTTTATCTGGATGGAACAGGATTTACGTACAAAAGAAATCCACTAGATCAGGCTCGTGCACCAAAAGCTCGTGTCTGGAGAAAGAAATCAGAGGGTTTGGCTCCGGGATGCCTAGCAAAGGGCCGCAAAGAGGGAACTGGGGGCAAAGTACTACGACTGATGGTGGCAATTTCTTACAATAAAGGAGTTATCTGCTGTGAACCATACGAGAAAATGAATGGTCGTTATTTCGCTGCGTTTATAGATAACCATTTTGATCGCCTATTCGCAGCTGCTGACAAAGGATGTAGCCGAACTTTCTTACAAGATGGGGATCCCTCTCAAAATTCGGCATTAGCACGGGCAGCAATGCAACGCACAAACAGTACGTTAATCAAACTGTGTCCAAGATCTCCGGATATGGCGGTCATTGAAAATGTGTTTCCCATGGTGAGTAGGATGTTAAAAAGACAAGCAGTGAAGCAACAACTACGCCGAGAAACATTTGAACAGTTTAAGAATCGTGTTATCAATACATTTTATTCTATATCTGTTGAGACTGTGAACAATTTAATACGCTCTATGCCGAAACGAATTGATATGGTTATTAGAAATAAGGGGAAGCGTATAAAATATTAAAGAAATACCATCATTTGCATTCTGTGGATAACTGCGTGAGATTTCTTCTCGCAAAATGTAAACTTTCAGAGACAAAAATAACTATCGCACTATTCGCCAAAAATAAGGGGGGAAGGGTGGTGTTGCATATTTCAAAACAGAAGGCGGTGAAAATTGCTCCGATGGCCATCAAGACGAGGTTTAGCGATTTTTACATAGCAGAATGATTTTTTGCGGTCATCGTATGAAATTGATTCGCTATTCATAGTGACATGATTTCTCTTGGAGCTCCTGAGAAAGAGTAGTGAAGTACATTGCCTCTTAGTCCTTATCTCAAATAACTACACAAAGGTGTCAAAGGAACACGGAACCTTTTCCTTCTTTTACTATAATCTGAACAGTTTTATGTACAAAAATAAGCTAACTTTGTAGAAAATGACATTATTAAAAGAGATCATTTGTTGTAACGACCTGTCGGGCTTCTTAGCGCTGAAACTCAACGATTCACCACTGTGTTCTAAAGTAAAGTAATTATACTACCATTGACTTTAAGAACTATCGGTTCACCATGGTGAACCGCTACAAATAGCCTTATTGAATAGCTTCATCAAGAAAATTATCCCTAAGGTGTATGTTCCGTGATCTGTTCTATCACTTAAAACACTTGTAAATGCAGTAGCTTTTGTTTTTGGTTCCTAAAAAAGGCAAAGAATTTTCCAAACACCATGGTGAATCGTGTAACACTTAATCCATATGTCAACAAACTCGGCGATATTTACATACGATCATGCGTAATTGAATTGCCTTGTGGGAAAACAAGTCGACTAAAACATTTTCCACACAGGGGGACTGACCTCTGCTGTTCCTCGGGTATTTGATGGAAGAGGTTGAAGACCCGCCACCTTACCTTCATCATCTGAGTCTCCCTGTCATCAACAACACCGCCTCGTACATAACTAAGTTCATCCTTACTGGTACAAAATATGGGTGTATCTCCCTGGAACAGAATATCTTGTCGGTAGTGTGTTTTGGGGGCGGGTAGATGAACACTTTGCCCTTCAAGAAGCATTAAGAAGTCATGCCAGGGAATCATTTGGGCCGACCACCTAAAATCGTTGAGAAAAACTACTTCTGACTGTTCTGCGCCAACCCAAGCAAATGTTGTAGAGGCTGGATTACTGAATGTTTTGTAGATTAGGTTCAAAGGGTTTAGCAAAAATGTTTTCGCACAGTTACAGGGACCTTTCAAGTACAAATTGCGATACTTTCCGCGCCCTTTGTCGAGAAGTATGCGAACAGCTTCTGCAAAGTCATCCCTCACAATAGAGTTCCGCTCTAACACTTCTTTTGCCATTTGCAACCACTGGCCGTCACACCCTGGCTCACACTCTCCTTCCAATTTACTGTACAAAATCTCAATCCTAGTCATTTTACTCCTTTGCAGTGTGCTCTCCGCGTTTTCTAATTCCCAGCCTACAGCAATCGCTTCATCCACTACCCGACTTCCACGATTCGCGATGAACTGCGCCAAGTCAAGTTTCCCCTCACTTTTCTGCTTTTGTGCTAACACCAGCAGCTCTAGCCGAGTTTTTATGCCATTTTTTACGGCTATCTGCGATACATCATAAACCGATAAACTTTGGGAGGACTTTTTACGCTTCCTGCGTCCATTGGCAAGTCGAGTGTGCGTTTCGGTAGCCCTTGAACTATTGGGTGCAGGGGTGTTAGTCAAATCGGGATGATTATCAGACTGTAAGTAACTCTCGTCTTCCTTGGTCGTGTACTGCCACGCTGAATAATAATTGCTATGGTGGGCGCTGAAATTCACTTTCACTCCGTGTCGATCATCAAGATAATTACGTATTTTCAGCCAGCGTCGCCTTGCGTTTAATTTCACTGCCATGTGATAATGAATCCCCCCATCCCTATGCCGTTCTTGGCTACACACCCACTGTACTATCTCACAACGCGTTAATGGGTCTGCATTGTCGAAACTATCCAGCTGAACAAAACTTTCTCGATTAGGAACTATCTCTTCGTCCGCTCGGCTGTATGTGATTAGATAAATACTCCGAACTTGACGTGACCCCAGCGACTCCGATTGCTCAGTAGCATCATCACCTGCTACATTTTCCGTCAGGGTGCTTAAGTCTAACACTTGAATACTTGTCCGTCACAATTTGCCATTTCACTACACGATAATATACAGTCCGCTTTTCTTGAACAGGAAAGACATTTACCAACAGACATGCCCTTATTTATCGCGCTGAGAAAATCTAATTAGCTTCGGTAAATATTATTTCCCCTTTTTAAAAGTTGGAATATATGTCTTCAGAAAGTGAAGTTTCATCAGCGACCTCACATTTTCCCGCATGTCTTAATTACTGTCTGTATGTGTAACACATTGCTTTAAATTCCCTGATTTTTATCTTTTCCTTTTATTTTCAAATATAACTGAACAATAATCCGACATCCTAAATTTCTCTTTCTCATCTGTGCGCGAACCAAGCAGGTATATTCC
>NC_090886.1:21464932-21479932 GCF_036669925.1 Montipora capricornis
AACAATGATCCTCCACATGTGCTGTTCAAGTTGACCAAAGTGGTTATCAGAATTTTGCCACCCACATACATGTAGATCCCCAAGCAAATTTTTCTTCTTAAGAACGTGTGTTTTACCTCCTTCGTGGCGTACATATACAGCTGTAGGTGGTATTTGATAGTCTTGAGTTTTGACTTACATGTAACATGTAATTACATGTAATTGCATAAAAAACACTAACCAAACGAAAACTTTTGCTAGCCCTGGGAGTTGGGCTAGCAGATTTTTTGAGCACTTACTGGTAAAACAGCGACAGCAAGCTGTGAACAGGATTCAGTTTGAAGAGATTACTTTCTTCAGAAACTTTGCACCGCCTTGGCAGTGTGAGCCCACTCTTCATGGAATGTTATCGTTGAGGTAAAGTAACTGTAATTACTGGTATTCTGCTATTAAGCCATGTATGTTGCATTTCAACGGGGTAATAATCTGCAAGATTGAATGTTTGGTATTTCTTGTGTACTTAACTCTTTCTTTCTGGACCTTTCACAAGGCTAAAATGTAATGCTCTGTTAGAAGTGAGAGGACCGAGTAAGAATAGAAAGGGATCCATTCAAAGTACAACAGTAGTGAGACTGCAACAACGCCTCTTTGCCACCCATGTCATTCACCTTCTTATCAAAGCCAGAGTTACAGCTTGACGATGCAGAACCAGATCTCAAAGTGCCCTGCACACAATCAACTTCAATCAGTTTCGGAACTGAAAACATCCCATCTCTTTCTGACTCAGGAATGGACGGCCCTGGTGCAAATATATAGGAAGATGTTATGGTAGTGGCGGCTAACAGGTCACTCACATCTGCAAAGTCTGTATGCATAACAAAGAGAGTTAGGGTAAAGAACTCTCCCTACGTATGTATAACACCCATCTATTTGATTTGATTTGTTTTACTATGTTCACCATAGAATGGTGTCTGACTTACAGCGGAGTCTGATTTGACAGATTTAACTGTATAACTGAATGGTAATAAGAAATTGAAGATGCAATGAAACAATATCATTGGTAACTGGTTAATTTTTGGACTAATTAATATCATTTTTTACGTCAGTTGTTTACTCTATATAATGTAACCTGCAAAGGATCTCAAACTCAATATAGTTTGCGCATTTTCAAACATAGTTAATACTAGGGGTAATCGAAGCTTAGGTGAGTGCGTTCGATGTTTGTAGGACGGTACAGGTTTGGTACAGGTAGCAACTGAGGGGGGAGGGTGGATGGTTCTTGCGATAGGGAAATGTTATTACAGTGGAACCCCGATACAACGATCCTCGATATAATGATATCCCCGGTAAAAAGATAAACATGCTATGTCCCAGCAAAAGTTACAGTAAAATGTATGGGACAGAACCCCGATATAACGATCTTCAATATAACGATATTCCCGATATAACGCTGAGTTCTTAGTGTACCAAGCGTAAAATCTTCCCCGATATAACGATATTACAGCATCAGTACACAGATACAACATCAAATGTTTAAGTTTTGTTTTGTTTTGTTTCCCTTTTACGATCCATACCACAGACTTTGTTGTGTAACCTTGATAACGTCTAATGCTTTGCAAATTGTGAGTCATTTGATACTCATTACAAGTTTAATTAAACAATATGTACAGTAGTAAAAAAGCACATGTTAATTTTACCCCGATATAAAGATATTTTCGGTTATTTTAAGGCAATATCGTTATATCGGGTGTCTCGTTATAACGATACCTCGATATAACGATCTAATTCCACTGTACTGCATCTATGAACGTGACAACTTGTTAGACGTAATCATTAACTATTTATTTGGAATTCTGCAAGTAGACAACTACTGAAAATTACTCTAAAATGAAACTATTACTTGCAAGTCTTTTCAGCTTGTGGTATTAAAGACCTAAGATTACTTTTCTGTGCTGAACGCTTGGACAAAATAAATTCAGTTTGTTGATTTCAATGCCGTAAATATCACAAGTCATGATGAAATGGCACGCCGACGAGCGTCATATCTCGGTAAATTTACTTTGTGGCACAACAGCCGCCAAGCTTCACAACTCGATTGATTTACTTTGAGGCACAACGGCCACCGAGCTACACAACTCGGTTGATTTACTTTGTGGCACAACGGCCGCCAAGCTACACAACTCGGTAGATTCACTTTGTGGCACAACGGCCGCCAAGCAAAACAAACCGGTTTGATGCAAGCGCGAGGAGTCGCACACATTTTCCAAGGACAGTGACGAACCATGCTTAATCCAAAGTAAAATTTTACCGACTTCAGTTGACAGACCTTCAGCAATCTTTCAGCTCTTTTCAACGATGAACGATGGAAGATTATCACACCTCACCAAACGCTAGAATAATGAACGCCGACGACGCACAAATCACCACGTGCGATAAATCGTCAAAGTGAGGCAAAACGTAACCAAGCGCCTCAAAGCGAGGCAAAAGTGTGTCGACGAAAATGCAATCTCGAAAAAACTTCCCTTACAACACAAATTAGGTGTTGCGTTCTCGTACCTCGAACGCAATAAAGATTGTTTGGTCTACTGGACTGCTTTGAGAGTTGCCTGCCACCTAAACTCATTATGCATGTTTCCGTTCTTTACCATTAAATTTTAGCATGGAGAAAACAGGGGAGTTGAGACTGAGGGAGAAATGAATGATCATGAAGGCTCATTTCCAACCGCCAAAGTATCTGGAAAAAGTTCAGATTCAGAGTTCTACACTTGGACCAGTACTGGGACAGAATCTGAAGATGAGGGTGACATTTCTCCAGATGATGTTTCAGGCCCAACAAGAGAAAGAACAGAAGACGAAGATGCTACTGAGGATGAGGAGGATATGTTTATAAATATTTAATTATGTAACTTTGACCTATATGTATATGTACACCATATAAAATAATAAAGTCCTTATGATGAATAGTGTACTGTTCTTATAATTATATACATATGATGTAGAGTCGTCACTTTCATGCATTGTTTCAAGTGTTGATAGTGTTGTGTGAACTTGCATACATATATATGTACCTGCATGAGCAACAAGTTATCATAATTTATTGATCACAGGAAATAAATTTTTGTTAATCGACAACTCTTGTTTGAGCTTCGTCCTACATCCAGTGATTTTCACGTGCAACCTCATGTGAGCTGAACTTGCAATCTCTTCATTGTTTTATTTGGCAAATCACATGGCACTCTGTAATGTCCAATAGCTTGCATTACCATGTTCTTCATCTCTGTTTTTTTTCTCACGGCCACGCACAATATGTCTTGAAGTTATCTTTTCAAATTCCGAGAATGATTTCAGACGATTTTTGGGACCGTTCTAAGCCAGTGTGTGTTCGTAGCTGTTTGATGTGCATCTTCCCTGTTCTTCAAATCAATCGATTATGTGGTGCTACCAGCTTTCCATCAGCGGAGATTTGAAAGACGCTCGAATGCCAGCTTTGGGACCTACATGTAACACACCATTACCTGGTCCACAAATTACAGTTGTCTCAACAACTCATCCTTGTTGAACGAAGAGCACAAGGCCACGTTTCACTAACGGGCCAATGTAGACAATATGATGGACACTGTGCCATAGAGTTGGAGTGTCTGCTCATCTCATTGTGGTGATAGAAGTTTAATTTCTTACAGTAGATTGTCATTTTAGTGTTTGGTCTTTCAATTCTGCATTTCTTGTGGCCTTGAAGTTTAAACTCCTCTGCTTCATATTTGGTGTTTGATCTTTGAATGCTAAATTTATTGTGGCCATAGAAGTTTAACAATTGTTATTTGGGTTCTGCTTGTTTTTCTCGTGTTTTATCTTGGACTGCTGAATTTTTGTGGCCATATAAGTTTAATTATTATTTTATTGTTTGATCTTTGACTTCTGAATTTATTGGGGCAATAGAGGTTTAATTCCTCTGCTTGTTACATTGTATTTTAGTGTTTGAACTTGGACTGCTGAATTTATTGTGGCTACAGAGTCTTTAAGCTTTAAAACATAGGGACTTCCAAGAACACATGGAATAACACAGACTTGCAGCTCTGGGACCAACACTGCGCAGGAACAAACAAGAAATCATGATAACGAGAGGAATACAACACCTTGCCAGAGTAACCAGGCCTACCAGTAACAATTCAAACAATCGACAGCACAATTGCAACATCCTGTATTTGCAGTTTAATGTTTTGGAGCTGGTCATATCCACTATTACACCAAGAGTCCCAGAGAACCTGATTTCCTTGATCATTACTTCCTTGAACACCCAATCTCAGCAGGACCAGCTACATTTTGTAACACATGGAAAATGGAAATCATTGTTTTTTCTTTAATAGTCTGATTACGTGCAAACTGTATTTATCACAAAATGTTTTTCGTATGTAGTAACATAATACTGCCCTTTCCGCAGGGTCTAGTGCCGCTGCATTACTTGACGAATACGTTTCCACATATTTTTTGCCACATCTAAAGCATGGGTTTTGGTGGGTTTTCGTATCTGACACCGTATAGATTTATTGATACGGTATTCCTAGTATATAAATTTCCCTTAAACACAATGTCCAGTTTGTAAGAATCATTCCTACTATAGATGTTCTTTGATGAGGTACCCTTTCTCGAACTCCTTTGCTCAGTAAGACTGACTGGCGCACTGCCAATGAACTACAATATACATGAATTTTCACATTGGAATCTCGAGTTAGTGGAGTAACAATCAATCCGAATCCAGACAGCTTATCAAAACACTTCAGCACTCATTTTCAGGTACAAGCGGTTTTTGTATCCGTGCAGCTGCCACAGCTGCTTCGGCTAACTTACCCCCTTGGCTCATTAAGGTCTCAGAGCGATGGTCCTCTGAATGTTTCGAATGGTACATAAAAACCACACCCTCAGTTCTAGCACAGGTTTCGCAGACTCTCACAGAGCTCCTATAATGTCCGTTATTTCTATCTATTGAGATTTCCTATTTTACTGTGGCTCGCCAATGGGGGAATGCTTTCCATTTGTGAGGATGAAGTGCTCCTCTAGTCACACTTTTGCCCCCATAGACTCAACACTTTGTACTCCTGGGATGGACATATAGGTAAGTTGGGGCCCTAGGGAGGCCCACGATTGGACACAGTTCCCTCCTCCATACTGCCGCCCTGGGCCCAGTTGCTAATCCCAGATTAAAAATTAACCAAGGAGTCTATTTTTCTACTCCTAAATGCTGTTCAACGCTGATATTCACTGATATTAAGCAAAAGAATCTTTCACAAAAAAGTTGAAAACATGAAACAAAAGTTTTTGCTAATCCTGGATTAAGTTAATCGGCTTTCGAACAACCAGGCCCTGGTGGTAGGTTTTTGTTTAACTCACAAAATCCAGGAGTACCCGGGGCTGACCTTTGAAGCTTCAGTGGAGCACTTCGTCTCCCACTTCCCTTTTCAGTCACACCAAGTTGTTGTTTTTGTTGATGTAAAGTATAATAATTTTGGGTCCCCAAACATGAGGAAGTCAAATAATATATAAATTGCGAAGTATATAAGTTGGCAGCGAGTCGAGTGGTTGTACAATGTACAATGGCAAACACGTTGATTGGTAAGGCTTGATTGGTAAGGCTTAATCTGATGACAAGAGAAGGGCTATTACTAAATCGGTTGAGATTGGGGATGACGTTCTTTTTATAGTCCAGAGAACCAACAAGCTTTCTCCAAACTTTCATCCTAGAACTTTTAAAGTGGTAAACAAGGAAGGGGAACAAGTGACCGTAAAATATTATACAGATTTGAAATTTAAGAGAAATACCAGTATGTCATTCATAAAGTAGTACAACAATCTGCAAGAAAAACCATGCAGAGCTTGCTGTTGAGCAAAGATGCCAATCTGATTCAGTAAAGTCTGGTCCAATTAACACTGCGAGACCCATGGAAGTCTTTCTGAAAACCCTCTGACTTGCAGAAAGTCTCAATGTTCCGACAAGACCATCACGCACAATAAAGAGATCTTCACGTTTTGATGACTTTTTACATGCCTTGAAACAGTACTATGAAAGAAGAACTTAGTGGCATTGTAAATCCAGTGTTGTTCAAGATTCACAAACCGGACAAGGAGGGATTTACTGTCATGCAATGTTTCAAGGGTTTGCAAAGGGTTTATGTAACTTGTGTAGTATATGAGTTGGTGTACAATAATAAAGTTTGAAGTCATTTTCTGGCAACAGGTCAACAGTTCTACATATAAATTTATGTACAAACTAAACCCTAACGAGTCTTTTTTTCAGAGAAGTGAAATGCAAAGGAGGTCTGATTTTTTTTCAGTTTCAGTATACATGTATACAGTACATGTATGAAAAAGGAGAAAACATAGCAAGCATATTGTTGTAACAAGGTTTCATTTGCAAAACTGTAACAGCACAATAACCCTCTACAGAACGTCTCTCTTATTTGTATAATCCCCATACAGGATCATCTCCACAATACTAAGAGTACAGTTTGGCTCTCAGCACAGGAATACCACCCTGTTAAGACTAGTAGCATTCTAGCCTAACTGCTTGTAGCAGTGAATTATGTGCTTAGATGACTTAACGGGATATGCACTGTCGCACTAGCTGTCTTACCAGGCTATAAAATTTGTTTTTCATGTTTTTTCGTTCAAGTTTTTTTCCAGAGTGGATGCAAACACCCCTACTCACGTGTACAACCAGCCCAAGTTTATTGTATATTAGCTTATGTAATGCTTGTCAAGGTATTCATGTTATTTTGTTTTAACCACAGAGCTGAAATCCTGCAGTTTCCATGAAATCATTTACAGCAAAATTGCGGTGTTCCACAAAATATAAAAAAAATATACATTTTTGACTCAGATACTGTATTTAGACACATCCTTGTAAGCTTCCACTTAATTCGAATGTACATAGACACTCAGTTATCCAAGGAAGGAGAAAAGTACTTCAAAGTGACTAACCTTAAGTTTAAACTTGGGGAAGAGTTGCATGAGAGGTGACTTCCACCACCTACATGTACTTACAGCAGGGTTGTCCAATAAGGGCTGGAAGCTGGCCAAAACTACCGGTTAGTAAGCCATCTTCAGCTGGCTACTTCGTCTCATTTTACCCCCAGTCAAGATGAAAAATCTAACATTGCTAAATTACATGTATCATCGAAGACAGCAATTTAATTGTTGATTAACATAAAAATCAAATGTGCACTTAAGTGTTGTTGCTGCCAGTTTACATTCACAGGATTTTTAGCCTAGTTTTTAAATTTCAATTTTCTTTGGTTTTCTGGTCCCCTCCGTGACAGATTGAATAAAGGACTAAATCTTGCCAGATGTGACAGAAATAATTTTGAAAGGATTTGATAAAGAAGAGTCATCAGTTATTTAATCATTACAAGTCCACAGTAAACTAAACTAAATTTGGCAAAAGGAGCTATTTATGGTATTGTTTTCTGAGATGTCCCCTCCGTGGCATGCAAAATATTGTGGAATTACCCGTATGTTATGTGGAATATATAAAAAAAAGCTGTTTACTTCAACTACAACAGCGAAGTTCCTGTAGAAGTCTTCCAGATATTCTGCTGAAACCACCATAACCACTCTGTGCACAGTTTAAAGATTGTGTGACAAACAATCAGCAGTGAAAGCACATTAAGAAGATTACCAGGGAAGAACTAGTAGTGCTCCTCTTTTTCCAACAAGTACAGTTCTGACTGTCATCTGAAATGTCACATGATCTTCTCTTAAGAAGTGTTGACATTTTGCAACCATTTTACTATTTGTATGCTATTTCCATTGGAGGTGCAAGAGATTCTGCAGCAAAGTACTGCAGTTGTTGCAGAAGCAGAAATTGTGTGGCCCCAAAACAATCAGAGTATTCCAAATGTACATGTATGTGTAGAAAGCCAGGTCACAACAAGAAGAAACTGCACTGAACCAGTGTAAAGGACTCTACTATAAATTCCATAAAACACTGGCAATTGAGGTAGTTACATACTACAAGTGTACAGTATGCTGAGCCTACTGTACATAATCATTGAATTTTGAGTTTTTGCTCAAATCAGCTTCATGTTGTTTCTTTGTTCTTCTGCTGTTTCAACACTTACTACGGTTGAATGTAAAGAATGATAGGAATTCACATTTATAATAGGTACTTCCTGGACAAAAATAAAATTCAAAGTAACTTTCATCTTTGAGGATAATCTTACAATAAATGAAAAATACAGTATGTTATTCAATATGATCATTATGGTACATCATTGTAACCAATCCATCATCGGTGCAGGGTTTTATGCATTGTGTGGGGATGTGGATCCACAAGTGGCAAACATAAAGGTCTTGGATTCTTTCAGATACCCAAAATCATCACTGACCAAGGCAAAGAGTACGAGGAACTGACTAGAAAGCATAGGGAAAGGTGGCGACACTGCGGAGAAGAATGTCCTTGAGACAGAAACAGTTTGCGGTCATCATTTTCACCAAGGACAGCCAGCGAAGGATCAAATGAGTTCAATCCAGACTGGGTACCTTCCCTAAATTTAGGAAAGAAAAAATATCAACGTCCAAAGGACTTTAACGTTTCTGTAGAGAGATCTGAGAGAGTTGAAAGGAAACGGAAGGCTGCCATTGCGCAACAAGAGCAGGAAGCTACAAAGAAGAGAAAACTTCTAGTACAAAGCGGTGATTGCATCTGTGATTTAGACTTTGAATCTGGGGCTACTACATCAGAAACTACAGAGGAACAGCTAACTGATGGAATGGATAAAGAAAACTTTTGCAATGGACAGGGAGCGAAGTGGGAAACTAAAGAGTTCGCACATTCCTCCACACAAACAGATCCCGAAGTGGCACCAACTGCTGCATTTGAGTACAGTATTTATTTGAAAGACCTCGTGGCTATAAGGCACCTGGAAGAGATTTCTTTGATACCAACGACAAAGTGCGGTCTAATACGGGGCTGCCGTCCATCAAAGTGCTGATGACAACATTTGAACATGTTGCACCTTCCGTGAACAGGAAAAGTCTTACCCTTGATAAATTTCAAGAGTTTATAATTGTTCTGATTAAGCTACAGCTTAATGTCCCATTTCAAGACGTGGCCTACCGTTTTTTTATTTCTGTTAGTACAGCTTCAAGGTTTTTTTTCTTCCTGGATTCGGATTATGGATGCCAGGCTCTCCCCAATCATGTGCTGGCCAGAGAGGCACCAGCTGTGGCATACCCAGCCTATGTGTTTCAAATATTCATTTGGAAACAAAGTGACAGTAATCATTGACTGTTTTGAGGTGTTCATCAAAAACTTTCTAATCTACTTGCTCGAGCTCAAACATTTTCTTCCTATAAACATCACAATACCATCAAAATACTAATTGGTATCACACCTCAAGGGACAATTTGTTATGTGTCTAAGGCACGGGGAGATCGCACATCAGACAAACATCTCACTGAGAACTGTGGTTTCTTGGAGATTTAGTTACGGCCGACAGAAGTTTCACCATTTCTGAGAGTGTCGGTCTGAAGCATGCTAAGCTAGTGATCCCTGTCTTCACCAAAGGGTTGAAACAGTTGGACCCTATTGATGTTGAGGAGACCAGAGGCATTGCCAATGTATGTATCCATGTTGAGAGGGTAATAAGGCTGCTTTGCCGCAAATACACCATCGTAGAAGGCATACCAACAGATTTTCTCTCCAGTAATCACAGTGGAAAACTAGACTTCCAAGTTCCTTTAATTGACCAAATTTTGAGGGTGTGTTCAGCACTTGTTAACTTATGCCCTCCTATAGTCCCATTTGACTCTAGGTATTTTATTTTCTAATGATGGTTCAGAAATAATGGAACCAAAATTTAATAGAATATCTACAAAAATTTGGTTGTATCAACAGAGTTGATACTGTAATTGGCCACCGTACAGAGATTCTAAAAGCTGACGTTTCAAGCGTTAGCCCTTCGTCAGAGCGAATCAAGGAATTGTGGGTTACGTGTAGTTTTTATAGTAGAGTAGGGGCTACGCTATTGGTGGTAACATGGCAACATGAAAAATAGGAATATATTAGTTAAATTAAAAGCGTTTGTTAATATCCTGTGAGGGTAAAGGGTGCCAATTTGGAAGATGAATTTTTGTTCCAGATTCTTACAGCTTTCCGTCGTACCTAGATGTAGGGAAAGGATGCAGATAGCCAGTGTTTTTTGGAGTGGTTAGGGAGATTAAAATGATCAGCGACTAGCTTAGATGCATCCTTGTCATTCTTCTCAACATCGTCAAGATCGCGGAATCGGTCGCCTAGTTGTCTACATGTCTCACCAATGTATAATTTATTGCATAATGTACAGGTTATGCAATAAATGACATTTGCGAAGGTACATGTGAAACGATCAGTGATCTTAACAGATCGCTTAGGTCCCGATATCTTGCTAGTGTTAACAATGAAAAGACAAGTTTTGCATCGTGAGCGCACACATTTGAAAGTGCTGGGTTGCTCGTTAGTTTTGAGTGTGCTTCTAACTAAAAAGTTGCCTACGTTTTTGTCACGTTTGAATGAAATAAGTGGAGATTGCGAAAAGATTCTACCAGTCTCAGGATCATTTTGGAGTAATTTAAAAATAATAATTAAGAATGATACTTTTGACTGCGTGATTATGAGGATGGAAAGTGAGGGTGAATGGAATTCTGTCATTCTTATCTTTTTGTGACGTTTATAATGCTGACTGTCGATCACATTGTTGGGCGCGATGATGGCCCGCTTTGACCACAGAGACAGGATAGCCACGTTTTTGGAAGAACTGGCATGCCTCCTCTGATTTGCTGGAAAAATCGGAGTCATCATTACATAGACGTCGAAGTCTAAGAAATTGAGCATAAGGAATGGAGTTCTTGACATGTGATGGATGTGACGATGAATACAACAAATACTGTGAGAATCGGTAGGTTTGTAGTGCACACTGGTACATAGCACCTTGCCACTAATAGAAACTTTGATATCTAGGAAAGACAATGAAGTTTCCGAAATTTCCCAGGTATATTTAAGAGCCAGATTAAAAGAATTGATGGAGGTTATAAATTGATAGAGTTCTTCTCTGCTGGATGAAATAGTGCAGATGCAGTCATCGATGTACACACTGTAGCGGCCGTAGAGTTCAGGTTTGGGGCCGTTGTACTGATTAAAAAATTGATGTTCAACATATCCTACAAAAAGATTGGCATAGCTAGGTCCCATTCTCGTGCCCATCGCTACACCATTAATTTGTTTGTAATAGTTGCCAGTGAATGAAACACAGTTAAGCGGCAAAACTAGTTCGGGAAGGTGGAGGAGCGTTTCCGAGCTGGGTTCTTTGACAGAGTGTTGATTGAAAAAGTGATTAAGTGCTTGAAGACCTTTGCTATTGGGAATGACTGTGTATAGAGATGTAATTAGCATAATGCAGTATATTGACTTGACAAAGTACGTTTACTGAACAGAATGTTATTTTCTTTCCTTCACTAACCATCTTGGGCACCTGGCTAAGCTTCAATTTGATTTGCCCCAGGGAGACTTCCATAAAAATGACAGGGGGTCTCAAAACTGATATCAGCCCCTTAAGATTAGCGAAAATTGGTGGGGCTAAGTGATTTTTCACCGTGAGAGATGTGAAAGGACAATTTAAGCTTTCCCTAAAAAAGCAGACATCTTGGATCTGATAACTCTTGACAGCACTGTGAGTGAAAGAATGAAGTTCTATCAGTATCAATAAATCCCCTAGCACAAGGAATACGAAAGAATTTGAACACCCTAAGGGCATAGCACTTGGGGCTAATTTATAACGCAATTATGGATGGGGCAAGCACCCCTGTCATGTTTATGGAGACCCCCCACACCCCCCTGCCCCCCCCCCCAAAAAAAAAAAAGAAAAAAAAAACTTGCATACTATCAAGCAACTCATGCAAACAGAAAAAGAACTAATTCCCAAGTGGTATGTCGTTGGCAGTCAATATTACTGACACACACCCAATGAGCAGAACCTGTTTGTAAAATCTGTATAAATTCACCAGACACTACACTGTACATCAAAATTACGAACAGGCCCTAAAAGTTGGGCGTTGAAAGCCTTCAATTGACTGCAGCAGTACCTGAGCTTTGTGTACAATGTCAGAAGTGAGCCAGCCGGTTGGGTTTAAAATAATATGGTAGTCAGACGTTGTAAGATTTGCAAGAGGAGCTTGCTTGTTAATGTCACATTTAACAACATTGGTTACCATAACACTAATCCTTGTAAAGAAGTAGAAGTGGTAGGAGGTGTATTTGGAACAACAGGGGAGGAAGTTTTCTTACAGACTTTGCAGTACCAGGTTGTCTTGGCATTGTTTGGCATTCTCTTTACAGGGCTGAAAATTAACGAAAAAATGCAGTCACATTTTGCGATAAGATATGAAAATTTAGTCGCAATTTCGCAAATGTTAGTCACAAAATCTCCACGCTGCATTGTGTTGTCAGCGGTTTAGCAAAAAAATATGAGCCCACAATACTTGTGTGTAAAGAAACCGCTGAAAATGGTGAATGATCAAAGGAATGGAGCTGTGCATGTAACATCACAGCTAAATTACTCTACAATTATGCTATCTTCAGAGAAAATTCACAGCAAGAAACAGAATAATTTTGTCATTTATTTATTTATTTATTTTAGCAAAGTAGCAGCGAAGTGGCAACTGCTAACCCTTTTGTTTTGGAAGAGCGAAGGTGACAACAAGTCGCAAATTTGCGACTTCTCCAGATATCTTAGTTGCAAATGCTACTGTATTGGTCACAATTTCGAGCCCTGCTTTAACCCTTTCACTACTATACATGTATGCTAATTAGGCCCAAATCCCCTGGTTCCTCAATACTTAATTAGGCACCACCAAGACTTCAACACAAAATCAAAACATGCATGCTCAGTAGATTTTAATGGGATGTTACATCCCATAATGGGAAACAAATACAGTCTGATTGTTATTTTACTCGTTCATAACTTTGCCTGCAATTAATTTGTTAATAGTGTTAAGCACTGCCTCAAGAAAGTAGAGAAATGAAAAAAAAAATTCAAATTTGCCGTCATTAAAGGGGCTAGGTCACGCTATTTTAGGCATTTTCAGCACTGATCGAATGGTCATAGAATTAACTAAAATATCAAAATAACTGTTCAAAACTATAGAAGAACTATAACAAAACATAGGAAAGCCAAGAAGGGACATGGATGGACAAAACTGGAAAGGATTGAAATGGATTGAATTTGGGTAAATTTGAAAAACGTCGGCCCACTTTTTTTCAAATTTATATCAGTCTATATCAAAATGTCATTTACACAGCTTGAAAATCATTCTCAGTTGTTATGTTGCCGTGATTTTGCAAATGAAAGACTCTTGCTCTGCCAATTTGACATTTACATGTAGAGATGTAGAGCTCACAATTAACAAAATTAAACAAAATTAAACAAAATTACCTAAAATAGCGTGACCTAGCCCCTTTAATACCGGCACCACAATTGGTTTGTTGAAAAAGTACATGTAACATGTAAAGCAAAGCAACATGGTGTATTCCCTAAAAAGATTTCATAAAACAGTTAAATAGTCAATCTAAGATATTGTAGCTTGAACAGGTAAGTTCAATTAACAATTGATTCTTTGAAATCGAGGCGAATAGTGGCAGAATGTTTACTGAGCCGCTTTGCGGCAGTAAATATTCATTTGTGCACTCTAACAACTTGTCAGAAGGTACTGCCTTTGATTTGCACGTACAGATCACATTTTCATTTACATGTAGTTGGAGAGCAGCTTGACAGGCTGGAGGTTGTTTTGGTTGCTGCTTTCTCTTTCGCTTAAACTGGGGCAACCGACAGCAGTGTGGACAGTACCATAACTTTGGTATTGCAGCTGCACAAAGAGACAAACAGGAGGTGTGAAATTGTGCATAGGGACATTCCACATTACTGCAGGTGATCACATCATTATCTGCTGGTTTACGACAAAAGCAGATGCATCCACAACAGGCTTGACATCTGAAGCATTACACCTCCTTGTACAAATGTATACCAATGTCCTAGTATCTCAGGGAGAATGCATAGCCTCCACAAGGTATATAGCCTAGGAAGGACGGTGTGGTGGTGCTGCTTATCAGGGAGAATCCTCTCTATTACTATTACTACCCTGTTATTCACATTGTCAATGGCACAAACAACAAAATCACAGTGTTTCCTATCTTTGAGAGTAAACAGTTGTTGTTGTACATTGTGTACCTGATCATAATAGTTGTGGTTTCTGATGAGCTTGAAATAGCCATCTACCTTTTCCAAGCAAGAGGACTTCTTAACCCTTTCAGCCCCGATGGTGCCAAATGGCACTTATAGATTTTACTCTGTCTAACGCCAGACGATTTTACTCGTCAATGGGGAACCCCTCGGGGCTTAAAGGGTTAAGCTAACAGCGTGAAAAAACTATGTCCCCGTTTAAGGGCATACGGCATACTGTACTTATCAAAATCACAGTCTTGGGTAGACATTGGACATTTGACCTCCCCGCAGCCCAATCCACAACAATCACATGAACTCAAAAAGTCAAGTGAGGCATGGAGGAAGGGATGCTGTGAGTTGATAAAAAGTCCACCCTTCTCAACCTTGAAATTAACATGCTTGGTTGACATCATTTAAGCATATGCCTTTATTGCAATATCTTCATACTTGCAATCATGCTTGATTGCCTTTGTATTTACCTTGAACAAATGTGGGTAACAAATAGTTGTTATTGTTGACTGTGGAGGCTTTGCCAAGTTGCACTTTGAGGCAGCACCACTCATAGAGGCCCCGATCCTGCCTGCCCGATGTCGATAGAAACTCAAGCATTTTGCCCTAGAGCACGTCTTTTTCTACTAGCGCTGTCTCAGTTCAGCTGTCTTTCACGGCTAAGCATTTCCTTAGCAAGTCACGATACTTTAGATCGAGGTTTTGAGTCTCTTTTGGCATGCGTAATCATCCTGCAAACTGAGTGCTACAGGCTTAACGCTACACT
>NC_090886.1:21487432-21562432 GCF_036669925.1 Montipora capricornis
GACTAAGAGACGTTGTAATGGGGAATTAGCTCAAATGGTAGAGCGCCCGCTTAGCATGCGGGAGGTACCGGGATCAATGCCCGGATTCTCCACGTGCGATCAAATTTGGCCAATGTTCCGAGCTCAAACAATCTCAAGCTGACTTTTTCTTGGGCTTGGCACAACCATGCTGGTCTTGTGAACATAGTTGGTCAGAGCGCTTGTTTTGTGAACAGGACGTCATGGCCTCAAGTCCAATTGGCGCCTAAGCGTTACTTTCTGACACATCTTTCCGTGTAACACGGTGACAAACCACCTGTTTTCCGTGTCATGACATTTGTTTTTGAAGTAACTGAACGGACGTCGGCGTCTTGGAGCTAAAAATCACTTGCCTAGTTTGAGTCCCAATAGATGGAAGTGGTGAGGGAATTCTGTGCACATTCTTGACTTGCAGCCAAATTGACGTTTTTTTGAAGGCTGAATGACGGAGGAACTGAACAAGACTGGCAAGAGATCTTCTTGAAAAATGTGCGTAAGGCCTTCATTAATTTTTGCCGAAAATAGGGCATGCAATTCTTGCAGGGTCAGTGTTTCGTGCGTCTATCCTTCAAGCACAGGTGTAAGAAAGTGCTTGGAAGTGAGAAGTAAAAACTTGTGAGCCTTTCTTCGTCGTCGAGAAGAAGTGTTTAAACAGAAGGAGATCAAAGTTTGGGTAAACCAACGATGGGCCTCTGCCAATATCATATATACCCACAGTTGGAATTGTCAGCTTCTTATGGCAAACCCATTCAACGAGTTGGCTGAAGGCCATTTTGCAAAGAGTGAAAGCTCCGAATACTGCCAGCTAGGCGTGATTGGTAAAATCTAGCTTGCGAGGGCCTGTCCGGGAGTTGAACCCGGGACCTCTCGCACCCTAAGCGAGAATCATGCCACTAGACCAACAGGCCGAAAACAGTCCTGTAGTGGATGGACAGGTACGCGATTTACTGTCACACGCCATGAGAAAGAAAAGAAATAACCGAGTGCTTTGGTCCATGTGAGGCTCGAACTCACGACCTTGGCGTTATCAGCACCACGCTCTGCCAACTGAGCTAATGGACCAGGTGGAATCAACGAATGGTGTGGTTTGTGATTTCAAAACGCGTCCAACACAATACAAGGTAACTCTCCTGTAAGTTTTGACTAAATCTTCCGTGGTCGATACAAATCATTGGTTTGATAAATTTCACGTATAGAGATATTAACTGTTTACAAAGAATTCTTTTGATTTTTAAATATTGCCAAGCCCTGAAACAAAGAACCGTTGTGTCGACAGGCAATAGATGATCTCTTGGTGGCACATCAATGACAATAGGTGACGTAACTGTGGGTATAGGCCATTTCCGAGTTCATGTCTGCCTCCTCTTTAAAGAGAGTCTAAGTGCGAAGTTTTTCTTATAAAAATTAGTTTTCATTCATATGTAAAGTAGAATTAATTAGAATCACAAGAAACTTTGCACTTACACTCGCTTTAAAGAGGAGGCGGATATGAACTCGGAAATGGTCTATTGCCAGATAATGGTGGATTGTTATCCAGTGGGTTGTGTGGAGACTGGATATGCTGGATATGCTGTGGCTTTGGCTAACTTGCTCACCAGGTCATTTTCTCTGTCTTCGTAATGTTTGAGCAAGCAGCCTTGCACGTTTCAGATTCTTTGCTTTGAAGGCAGCCACTGGTCACATAACACAAAATCATCCTCTCTCCCGGCGGGGAATCGAACCCCGGTCTCCCGCGTGACAGGCGGGGATACTATCCACTATACTACCGAGGAAATACACGATGTTTAGCCAAGGCTTGAAAGGCGTGTTCAGTTTGACACACGAATCGCGAACTTGCGCCGAAGAACACTCATGATGGAACCACGGAACCGCCATGTTTGGCACACTGGATGGCAATGTGTGAGGGATGCAGTCGGTCATTTCTGAACATAATTTACGCAAGCTAAGTGTTTTTTTGAATCTTAGTTCCTTCTAGTAGCGTTTCTTCTCTGCCGGAATCAAAATTGAAACGTTGGATTCCTTGAAACTTGAACCTCCTTGAAGTAACTGAATGGGCTTCGGCGTCTTGGAAAAAAAACTATCACTTGCCTAGTTTGAGTCCCAATAGATAGAAGTGGTGAGGGAATTCTGTGCACATTCTTCACTTGGAGCCAAATTGACGTTTTTTTGAAGGCTCAATGACGGAGGAACTGAACAAGACTGGCAAGAGATCTTCTTGAAAAATATGCTTAAGACCTTCATTAATTTTTGCCGAAAATAGGGCATGCGATTTCTTGCAGGGTCAGTGTTTCGTGAGGCTATCCTTCAAGCCCAGGTGTAAGAAAGTGTGCTTTTAATTCTTTGTTCCTTCTAGTAGCGTTTCTTCTCTGCCGGAATCAAAATTGAAACGTTGGACTCGCGAAACGACGTGCATGAATTACTAGCAGACGTGTCATTGCGATCTTTAACGATCCTTTACTGACTAAGAGACGTTGTAATGGGGAATTAGCTCAAATGGTAGAGCGCCCGCTTAGCATGCGGGAGGTACCGGGATCAATGCCCGGATTCTCCACGTGCGATCAAATTTGGCCAATGTTCCGAGCTCAAACAATCTCAAGCTGACTTTTTCTTGGGCTTGGCACAACCATGCTGGTCTTGTGAATAACATAGTTGGTCAGAGCGCTTGTTTTGTGAACAGGACGTCATGGCCTCAAGTCCAATTGGCGCCTAAGCGTTACTTTCTGACACATCTTTCCGTGTAACACGGTGACAAACCACCTGTTTTCCGTGTCATGACATTTGTTTTTGAAGTAACTGAACGGACGTCGGCGTCTTGGAGCTAAAAATCACTTGCCTAGTTTGAGTCCCAATAGATGGAAGTGGTGAGGGAATTCTGTGCACATTCTTGACTTGCAGCCAAATTGACGTTTTTTTGAAGGCTGAATGACGGAGGAACTGAACAAGACTGGCAAGAGATCTTCTTGAAAAATGTGCGTAAGACCTTCATTAATTTTTGCCGAAAATAGGGCATGCAATTTCTTGCAGGGTCAGTGTTTCGTGCGTCTATCCTTCAAGCACAGGTGTAAGAAAGTGCTTGGAAGTGAGAAGTAAAAACTTGTGAGCCTTTCTTCGTCGTCGAGAAGAAGTGTTTAAACAGAAGGAGATCAAAGTTTTGGGTAAACCAACGATGGGCCTCTGCCAATATCATATATACCCACAGTTGGAATTGTCAGCTTCTTATGGCAAACCATTCAACGAGTTGGCTGAAGGCCATTTTGCAAAGAGTGAAAGCTCCGAATACTGCCAGCTAGGCGTGATTGGTAAAATCTAGCTTGCGAGGGCCTGTCCGGGAGTTGAACCCGGGACCTCTCGCACCCTAAGCGAGAATCATGCCACTAGACCAACAGGCCGAAAACAGTCCTGTAGTGGATGGACAGGGACGCAATTTACTGTCACACGCCATGAGAAAGAAAAGAAATAACCGAGTGCTTTGGTCCATGTGAGGCTCGAACTCACGACCTTGGCGTTATCAGCACCACGCTCTGCCAACTGAGCTAATGGACCAGGTGGAATCAACGAATGGTGTGGTTTGTGATTTCAAAACGCGTCCAACACAATACAAGGTAACTCTCCTGTAAGTTTTGACTAAATCTTCCGTGGTCGATACAAATCATTGGTTTGATAAATTTCACGTATAGAGATATTAACTGTTTATAAAGAATTCTTTTGATTTTTAAATATTGCCAAGCCCTGAAACAAAGAACCGTTGTGTCGACAGGCAATAGATGATCTCTTGGTGGCACATCAATGACAATAGGTGACGTAACTGTGGGTATAGGCCATTTCCGAGTTCATGTCTGCCTCCTCTTTAAAGAGAGTCTAAGTGCGAAGTTTTTCTTATAAAAATTAGTTTTCATTCATATGTAAAGTAGAACTAATTAGAATCACAAGAAACTTTGCACTTACACTCGCTTTAAAGAGGAGGCGGATATGAACTCGGAAATGGTCTATTGCCAGATAATGGTGGATTGTTATCCAGTGGGTTGTGTGGAGACTGGATATGCTGGATATGCTGTGGCTTTGGCTAACTTGCTCACCAGGTCATTTTCTCTGTCTTCGTAATGTTTGAGCAAGCAGCCTTGCACGTTTCAGATTCTTTGCTTTGAAGGCAGCCACTGGTCACATAACACAAAATCATCCTCTCTCCCCGGCGGGGAATCGAACCCCGGTCTCCCGCGTGACAGGCGGGGATACTATCCACTATACTACCGAGGAAATACACGATGTTTAGCCAAGGCTTGAAAGGCGTGTTCAGTTTGACACACGAATCGCGAACTTGCGCCGAAGAACACTCATGATGGAACCACGGAACCGCCATGTTTGGCACACTGGATGGCAATGTGTGAGGGATGCAGTCGGTCATTTCTGAACATAATTTACGCAAGCTAAGTGTTTTTTTGAATCTTAGTTCCTTCTAGTAGCGTTTCTTCTCTGCCGGAATCAAAATTGAAACGTTGGATTCCTTGAAACTTGAACCTCCTTGAAGTAACTGAATGGGCTTCGGCGTCTTGGAAAAAAAAACTATCACTTGCCTAGTTTGAGTCCCAATAGATAGAAGTGGTGAGGGAATTCTGTGCACATTCTTCACTTGGAGCCAAATTGACGTTTTTTTGAAGGCTCAATGACGGAGGAACTGAACAAGACTGGCAAGAGATCTTCTTGAAAAATATGCTTAAGACCTTCATTAATTTTTGCCGAAAATAGGGCATGCGATTTCTTGCAGGGTCAGTGTTTCGTGAGGCTATCCTTCAAGCCCAGGTGTAAGAAAGTGTGCTTTTAATTCTTTGTTCCTTCTAGTAGCGTTTCTTCTCTGCCGGAATCAAAATTGAAACGTTGGACTCGCGAAACGACGTGCATGAATTACTAGCAGACGTGTCATTGCGATCTTTAACGATCCTTTACTGACTAAGAGACGTTGTAATGGGGAATTAGCTCAAATGGTAGAGCGCCCGCTTAGCATGCGGGAGGTACCGGGATCAATGCCCGGATTCTCCACGTGCGATCAAATTTGGCCAATGTTCCGAGCTCAAACAATCTCAAGCTGACTTTTTCTTGGGCTTGGCACAACCATGCTGGTCTTGTGAATAACATAGTTGGTCAGAGCGCTTGTTTTGTGAACAGGACGTCATGGCCTCAAGTCCAATTGGCGCCTAATCGTTACTTTCTGACACATCCTTCCTTGTAACACGGTGACAAACCACCTGTTTTCCGTGTCATGACATTTGGTTTTGAAGTAACTGAACGGACGTCGGCGTCTTGGAGCTAAAAATCACTTGCCTAGTTTGAGTCCCAATAGATGGAAGTGGTGAGGGAATTCTGTGCACATTCTTGACTTGCTGCCAAATTGACGTTTTTTTGAAGGCTGAATGACGGAGGAACTGAACAAGACTGGCAAGAGATCTTCTTGAAAAATGTGCGTAAGACCTTCATTAATTTTTGCCGAAAATAGGGCATGCAATTTCTTGCAGGGTCAGTGTTTCGTGCGTCTATCCTTCAAGCACAGGTGTAAGAAAGTGCTTGGAAGTGAGAAGTAAAAACTTGTGAGCCTTTCTTCGTCGTCGAGAAGAAGTGTTTAAACAGAAGGAGATCAAAGTTTTGGGTAAACCAACGATGGGCCTCTGCCAATATCATATATACCCACAGTTGGAATTGTCAGCTTCTTATGGCAAACCCATTCAACGAGTTGGCTGAAGGCCATTTTGCAAAGAGTGAAAGCTCCGAATACTGCCAGCTAGGCGTGATTGGTAAAATCTAGCTTGCGAGGGCCTGTCCGGGAGTTGAACCCGGGACCTCTCGCACCCTAAGCGAGAATCATGCCACTAGACCAACAGGCCGAAAACAGTCCTGTAGTGGATGGACAGGGACGCAATTTACTGTCACACGCCATGAGAAAGAAAAGAAATAACCGAGTGCTTTGGTCCATGTGAGGCTCGAACTCACGACCTTGGCGTTATCAGCACCACGCTCTGCCAACTGAGCTAATGGACCAGGTGGAATCAACGAATGGTGTGGTTTGTGATTTCAAAACGCGTCCAACACAATACAAGGTAACTCTCCTGTAAGTTTTGACTAAATCTTCCGTGGTCGATACAAATCATTGGTTTGATAAATTTCACGTATAGAGATATTAACTGTTTATAAAGAATTCTTTTGATTTTTAAATATTGCCAAGCCCTGAAACAAAGAACCGTTGTGTCGACAGGCAATAGATGATCTCTTGGTGGCACATCAATGACAATAGGTGACGTAACTGTGGGTATAGGCCATTTCCGAGTTCATGTCTGCCTCCTCTTTAAAGAGAGTCTAAGTGCGAAGTTTTTCTTATAAAAATTAGTTTTCATTCATATGTAAAGTAGAATTAATTAGAATCACAAGAAACTTTGCTCTTACACTCTCTTTAAAGTTGAGGCGGATATGATCTCGGAAATGGTCTATTGCCAGATAATGGTTGATTGTTATCCATTGGGTTGTGTGGAGACTGGATATGCTGGATATGCTGTGGCTTTGGCTAACTTGCTCACCAGGTCATTTTCTCTGTCTTCGTAATGTTTGAGCAAGCAGCCTTGCACGTTTCAGATTCTTTGCTTTGAAGGCAGCCACTGGTCACATAACACAAAATCATCCTCTCTCCCCGGCGGGGAATCGAACCCCGGTCTCCCGCGTGACAGGCGGGGATACTATCCACTATACTACCGAGGAAATACACGATATTTAGCCAAGGCTTGAAAGGCGTGTTCAGTTTGACACACGAATCGCGAACTTGCGCCGAAGAACACTCATGATGGAACCACGGAACCGCCATGTTTGGCACACTGGATGGCAATGTGTGAGGGATGCAGTCGGTCATTTCTGAACATAATTTACGCAAGCTAAGTGTTTTTTTGAATCTTAGTTCCTTCTAGTAGCGTTTCTTCTCTGCCGGAATCAAAATTGAAACGTTGGATTCCTTGAAACTTGAACCTCCTTGAAGTAACTGAATGGGCTTCGGCGTCTTGGAAAAAAAACTATCACTTGCCTAGTTTGAGTCCCAATAGATAGAAGTGGTGAGGGAATTCTGTGCACATTCTTCACTTGGAGCCAAATTGACGTTTTTTTGAAGGCTGAATGACGGAGGAACTGAACAAGACTGGCAAGAGATCTTCTTGAAAAATATGCTTAAGACCTTCATTAATTTTTGCCGAAAATAGGGCATGCGATTTCTTGCAGGGTCAGTGTTTCGTGAGGCTATCCTTCAAGCCCAGGTGTAAGAAAGTGTGCTTTTAATTCTTTGTTCCTTCTAGTAGCGTTTCTTCTCTGCCGGAATCAAAATTGAAACGTTGGACTCGCGAAACGACGTGCATGAATTACTAGCAGACGTGTCATTGCGATCTTTAACGATCCTTTACTGACTAAGAGACGTTGTAATGGGGAATTAGCTCAAATGGTAGAGCGCCCGCTTAGCATGCGGGAGGTACCGGGATCAATGCCCGGATTCTCCACGTGCGATCAAATTTGGCCAATGTTCCGAGCTCAAACAATCTCAAGCTGACTTTTTCTTGGGCTTGGCACAACCATGCTGGTCTTGTGAATAACATAGTTGGTCAGAGCGCTTGTTTTGTGAACAGGACGTCATGGCCTCAAGTCCAATTGGCGCCTAAGCGTTACTTTCTGACACATCCTTCCTTGTAACACGGTGACAAACCACCTGTTTTCCGTGTCATGACATTTGGTTTTGAAGTAACTGAACGGACGTCGGCGTCTTGGAGCTAAAAATCACTTGCCTAGTTTGAGTCCCAATAGATGGAAGTGGTGAGGGAATTCTGTGCACATTCTTGACTTGCAGCCAAATTGACGTTTTTTTGAAGGCTGAATGACGGAGGAACTGAACAAGACTTGCAAGAGATCTTCTTGAAAAATGTGCGTAAGACCTTCATTAATTTTTGCCGAAAATAGGGCATGCAATTTCTTGCAGGGTCAGTGTTTCGTGCGTCTATCCTTCAAGCACAGGTGTAAGAAAGTGCTTGGAAGTGAGAAGTAAAAACTTGTGAGCCTTTCTTCGTCGTCGAGAAGAAGTGTTTAAACAGAAGGAGATCAAAGTTTTGGGTAAACCAACGATGGGCCTCTGCCAATATCATATATACCCACAGTTGGAATTGTCAGCTTCTTATGGCAAACCGACATCGAACGAGTTGGCTGAAGGCCATTTTGCAAAGAGTGAAAGCTCCGAATACTGCCAGCTAGGCGTGATTGGTAAAATCTAGCTTGCGAGGGCCTGTCCGGGAGTTGAACCCGGGACCTCTCGCACCCTAAGCGAGAATCATGCCACTAGACCAACAGGCCGAAAACAGTCCTGTAGTGGATGGACAGGGACGCAATTTACTGTCACACGCCATGAGAAAGAAAAGAAATAACCGAGTGCTTTGGTCCATGTGAGGCTCGAACTCACGACCTTGGCGTTATCAGCACCACGCTCTGCCAACTGAGCTAATGGACCAGGTGGAATCAACGAATGGTGTGGTTTGTGATTTCAAAACGCGTCCAACACAATACAAGGTAACTCTCCTGTAAGTTTTGACTAAATCTTCCGTGGTCGATACAAATCATTGGTTTGATAAATTTCACGTATAGAGATATTAACTGTTTACAAAGAATTCTTTTGATTTTTAAATATTGCCAAGCCCTGAAACAAAGAACCGTTGTGTCGACAGGCAATAGATGATCTCTTGGTGGCACATCAATGACAATAGGTGACGTAACTGTGGGTATAGGCCATTTCCGAGTTCATGTCTGCCTCCTCTTTAAAGAGAGTCTAAGTGCGAAGTTTTTCTTATAAAAATTAGTTTTCATTCATATGTAAAGTAGAATTAATTAGAATCACAAGAAACTTTGCACTTACACTCGCTTTAAAGAGGAGGCGGATATGAACTCGGAAATGGTCTATTGCCAGATAATGGTGGATTGTTATCCAGTGGGTTGTGTGGAGACTGGATATGCTGGATATGCTGTGGCTTTGGCTAACTTCCTCACCAGGTCATTTTCTCTGTCTTCGTAATGTTTGAGCAAGCAGCCTTGCACGTTTCAGATTCTTTGCTTTGAAGGCAGCCACTGGTCACGTAACACAAAATCATCCTCTCTCCCCGGCGGGGAATCGAACCCCGGTCTCCCGCGTGACAGGCGGGGATACTATCCACTATACTACCGAGGAAATACACGATGTTTAGCCAAGGCTTGAAAGGCGTGTTCAGTTTGACACACGAATCGCGAACTTGCGCCGAAGAACACTCATGATGGAACCACGGAACCGCCATGTTTGGCACACTGGATGGCAATGTGTGAGGGATGCAGTCGGTCATTTCTGAACATAATTTACGCAAGCTAAGTGTTTTTTTGAATCTTAGTTCCTTCTAGTAGCGTTTCTTCTCTGCCGGAATCAAAATTGAAACGTTGGATTCCTTGAAACTTGAACCTCCTTGAAGTAACTGAATGGGCTTCGGCGTCTTGGAAAAAAAACTATCACTTGCCTAGTTTGAGTCCCAATAGATAGAAGTGGTGAGGGAATTCTGTGCACATTCTTCACTTGGAGCCAAATTGACGTTTTTTTGAAGGCTGAATGACGGAGGAACTGAACAAGACTGGCAAGAGATCTTCTTGAAAAATATGCTTAAGACCTTCATTAATTTTTGCCGAAAATAGGGCATGCGATTTCTTGCAGGGTCAGTGTTTCGTGAGGCTATCCTTCAAGCCCAGGTGTAAGAAAGTGTGCTTTTAATTCTTTGTTCCTTCTAGTAGCGTTTCTTCTCTGCCGGAATCAAAATTGAAACGTTGGACTCGCGAAACGACGTGCATGAATTACTAGCAGACGTGTCATTGCGATCTTTAACGATCCTTTACTGACTAAGAGACGTTGTAATGGGGAATTAGCTCAAATGGTAGAGCGCCCGCTTAGCATGCGGGAGGTACCGGGATCAATGCCCGGATTCTCCACGTGCGATCAAATTTGGCCAATGTTCCGAGCTCAAACAATCTCAAGCTGACTTTTTCTTGGGCTTGGCACAACCATGCTGGTCTTGTGAATAACATAGTTGGTCAGAGCGCTTGTTTTGTGAACAGGACGTCATGGCCTCAAGTCCAATTGGCGCCTAAGCGTTACTTTGTGACACATCCTTCCTTGTAACACGGTGACAAACCACCTGTTTTCCGTGTCATGACATTTGGTTTTGAAGTAACTGAACGGACGTCGGCGTCTTGGAGCTAAAAATCACTTGCCAAGTTTGAGTACCAATAGAAGGAAGAGGAAAGGGAATTATGTGCAAAGTCGTGACTAAAAGCCAAATAGACGTATTTTTGAAGGATGAATGACGAAGGAAGTGAACAAGACTGGCGAGAGAAATTCTTGAAGAATGTCCGTAAGACCTTCATTAATTTTTGCCGAAAATAGGGCATGCAATTTCTTGCAGGGTCAGTGTTTCGTGCCTCTATCCTTCAAGCACAGGTGTAAGAAAGTGCTTGGAAGTGAGAAGTAAAAACTTGTGAGCCTTTCTTCGTCGTCGAGAAGAAGTGTTTAAACAGAAGGAGATCAAAGTTTTGGGTAAACCAACGATGGGCCTCTGCCAATATCATATATACCCACAGTTGGAATTGTCAGCTTCTTATGGCAAACCCATTCAACGAATTGGCTGAAGGCCATTTTGCAAAGAGTGAAAGCTCCGAATACTGCCAGCTAGGCGTGATTGGTAAAATCTAGCTTGCGAGGGCCTGTCCGGGAGTTGAACCCAGGACCTCTCGCACCTGGAGCGGGAATCATGCCACTAGACCAACAGGCCGAAAACAGTCCTGTAGTGGATGGACAGGGACGCGATTTACTGTCACACGCCGTGAGAAAGAAAAGAAATAACCGAGTGCTTTGGTCCATGTGAGGCTCGAACTCACGACCTTGGCGTTATCAGCACCACGCTCTGCCAACTGAGCTAATGGACCAGGTGGAATCAACGAATGGTGTGGTTTGTGATTTCAAAACGCGTCCAACACAATACAAGGTAACTCTCCTGTAAGTTTTGACTAAATCTTCCGTGGTCGATACAAATCATTGGTTTGATAAATTTCACGTATAGAGATATTAACTGTTTACAAAGAATTCGTTTGATTTTTAAATATTGCCAAGCCCTGAAACAAAGAACCGTTGTGTCGACAGGCAATAGATGATCTCTTGGTGGCACATCAATGACAATAGGTGACGTAACTGTGGGTATAGGCCATTTCCGAGTTCATGTCTGCCTCCTCTTTAAAGAGAGTCTAAGTGCGAAGTTTTTCTTATAAAAATTAGTTTTCATTCATATGTAAAGTAGAACTAATTAGAATCACAAAAAACTTTGCACTTACACTCGCTTTAAAGAGGAGGCGGATATGAACTCGGAAATGGTCTATTGCCAGATAATGGTGGATTGTTATACAGTGGGTTGTGTGGAGACTGGATATGCTGGATATGCTGTGGCTTTGGCTAACTTCCTCACCAGGTCATTTTCTCTGTCTTCGTAATGTTTGAGCAAGCAGCCTTGCACGTTTCAGATTCTTTGCTTTGAAGGCAGCCACTGGTCACATAACACAAAATCATCCTCTCTCCCCGGCGGGGAATCGAACCCCGGTCTCCCGCGTGACAGGCGGGGATACTATCCACTATACTACCGAGGAAATACACGATGTTTAGCCAAGGCTTGAAAGGCGTGTTCAGTTTGACACACGAATCGCGAACTTGCGCCGAAGAACACTCATGATGGAACCACGGAACCGCCATGTTTGGCACACTGGATGGCAATGTGTGAGGGATGCAGTCGGTCATTTCTGAACATAATTTACGCAAGCCAAGTGTTTTTTTGAATCTTAGTTCCTTCTAGTAGCGTTTCTTCTCTGCCGGAATCAAAATTGAAACGTTGGATTCCTTGAAACGTGAACCTCCTTGAAGTAACTGAATGGGCTTCGGCGTCTTGGAAAAAAAACTATCACTTGCCTAGTTTGAGTCCCAATAGATAGAAGTGGTGAGGGAATTCTGTGCACATTCTTCACTTGGAGCCAAATTGACGTTTTTTTGAAGGCTCAATGACGGAGGAACTGAACAAGACTGGCAAGAGATCTTCTTGAAAAATATGCTTAAGACCTTCATTAATTTTTGCCGAAAATAGGGCATGCGATTTCTTGCAGGGTCAGTGTTTCGTGAGGCTATCCTTCAAGCCCAGGTGTAAGAAAGTGTGCTTTTAATTCTTTGTTCCTTCTAGTAGCGTTTCTTCTCTGCCGGAATCAAAATTGAAACGTTGGACTCGCGAAACGACGTGCATGAATTACTAGCAGACGTGTCATTGCGATCTTTAACGATCCTTTACTGACTAAGAGACGTTGTAATGGGGAATTAGCTCAAATGGTAGAGCGCCCGCTTAGCATGCGGGAGGTACCGGGATCAATGCCCGGATTCTCCACGTGCGATCAAATTTGGCCAATGTTCCGAGCTCAAACAATCTCAAGCTGACTTTTTCTTGGGCTTGGCACAACCATGCTGGTCTTGTGAATAACATAGTTGGTCAGAGCGCTTGTTTTGTGAACAGGACGTCATGGCCTCAAGTCCAATTGGCGCCTAAGCGTTACTTTCTGACACATCTTTCCGTGTAACACGGTGACAAACCACCTGTTTTCCGTGTCATGACATTTGTTTTTGAAGTAACTGAACGGACGTCGGCGTCTTGGAGCTAAAAATCACTTGCCTAGTTTGAGTCCCAATAGATGGAAGTGGTGAGGGAATTCTGTGCACATTCTTGACTTGCAGCCAAATTGACGTTTTTTTGAAGGCTGAATGACGGAGGAACTGAACAAGACTGGCAAGAGATCTTCTTGAAAAATGTGCGTAAGGCCTTCATTAATTTTTGCCGAAAATAGGGCATGCAATTTCTTGCAGGGTCAGTGTTTCGTGCGTCTATCCTTCAAGCACAGGTGTAAGAAAGTGCTTGGAAGTGAGAAGTAAAAACTTGTGAGCCTTTCTTCGTCGTCGAGAAGAAGTGTTTAAACAGAAGGAGATCAAAGTTTTGGGTAAACCAACGATGGGCCTCTGCCAATATCATATATACCCACAGTTGGAATTGTCAGCTTCTTATGGCAAACCCATTCAACGAGTTGGCTGAAGGCCATTTTGCAAAGAGTGAAAGCTCCGAATACTGCCAGCTAGGCGTGATTGGTAAAATCTAGCTTGCGAGGGCCTGTCCGGGAGTTGAACCCGGGACCTCTCGCACCCTAAGCGAGAATCATGCCACTAGACCAACAGGCCGAAAACAGTCCTGTAGTGGATGGACAGGGACGCAATTTACTGTCACACGCCATGAGAAAGAAAAGAAATAACCGAGTGCTTTGGTCCATGTGAGGCTCGAACTCACGACCTTGGCGTTATCAGCACCACGCTCTGCCTACTGAGCTAATGGATTAGGTGGTGTGGTTTGTGATTTCAAAACGCGTCCAAAACAATAAACGTTAACTCTCCTTTAAGTTTTTAATAAATCTTCCTTGTTCTATAAAAATCATTGGGTTGATAAGTTTCACGTATAGAGCTATTAACTTTTTATAAATAATTCTTTTTATTTTTAATTATTGCCACGCCCTGAGACAGAGAATCGTGGTGGCGACTGGGAATAGATGATCTCGTGGGGGCACATCAATGACAATAGGTGACGTAACTGTCCGTATTTCTCTGGACAGAGGACTTGTAAATTCTCAAGATTTCTGTCAAACAGTCCGTAAAAAGTTTGCCAAACAATCACGAAAATATTGTTAAAACCTGGGTGTTGTGTTCTTTACCTCACAATGATTTTACAAACACAGTTTAATTTAAAGGAAAAACATCGAACATTCAACATCCAACTTTTCACATAGAGCAAAAAGCAATATATATACTTATTCTTAAATCCTAAAGGAATACAGGGGTAACAATATAATTAAGGTCCTATTCAATCGAACAAAGCGTCAAAGTTGTGCACAATTGTACACAACGATCAGTATACACAATACTGAATCTTTTCCACAACACTGGGTTAATCCAAATAGCTGAACACAAGCACAATTATGTTCGAGCAGCAGATCTCTCAAGTCTTAATGTTTCCAATTAGTGATATGTTTGCTGGAGATTGCGCCAAAGGTACAGGTGTCCTGTGTTTACCGGAGGCGCCGAAAAAATTGCAGGGGGGGGGTGGGGGTGTCCGGGGGCATGCGCTCCCGGAAAATTCTTGAAATTTGCACTTCTCAAATCGCTGGAAATTAATGAACCGTTGAGTCTGCCATTTTGGTTTTTTTCATGCTGCTTGCTAAGAGAGCCCATGTTATTATGGTCAGCCTGAGCTAAAATACCGGCGTATACGTCATATATTAACGAGTGAAAGTCCTGAAGAAACATGAAGATTGCTCGAACACGAACAGAGTGAACACTGGCCGAAGGTCAGTGCCAGTGAGGGAACGAATTCGGGATTCATCAGGAGTACCCAACGGAGCCGCTCTGCAAAATACCCGTTCTACAGGGCAGAATTGCGCTGGCTGGGAAATTGAACATTCGCTACTTAACTTGCTGCAAAGTCTTTATGAACACCACGCTTGCTGGGAAATTACGTTGCAACGCGGGTTCTGGCTAGTTAAAAAAATCTCCAGTTTGTAGAGTTTGCTTTTCTCGTGGTAACCGCACTATAAAAAAATATATCTATCATCGCACTGTTGAGTAGTTCCTCGTTTTCCAGGGATAGTAGAGCGAGCGAAACATGCAATTAATTGAGTGTGAAAATCAAGCCACGCGAGAAAGGCGAAACGCGATCTCGCGCAAATACTTTTGAAATCGCCCTAATTGAGTATTTTGCCAGTACAGTATTTTGTGCTATCCATGGTGCTAATTATTGACTGGGGTGTGCCAATGTTACGTTATGCAATAAAGCAAGGCATATCATGCCGTGAATTCCTTCGAAATAGTTTCAACACACTGATTTGAGCGCATAGCACCGCTGACGGTCTCGTATTGTTTACCTAAATGTCTTGTTTGCCCGCTTTCGCTTTCGGTTTACATTAATCTTATTGTAGCTTGGAAGAAACATCCTGCTTGTTTGGTTCGATTGTTGGGTTTTTTGTCTAGTTAGCGCCTACTGGCCACTGATCGATCCGTATCTGTGAAGTCAGCCAAAAGTTAAGGTAAGCAAAATGTGGCGTTTTTTGTCTGATATAGTCAGTTCAGGAAACGCCTCTGGAAATGTTTTTTCCAAACAGTTCTCTGCCGATAGAAGACGCATAGTCTTTCCGTGGAATAATGCACAACATTAGCAGAACATATTCAAATCTTATGTCATATGTCCAGTCTGTATGTTTGTAATTGGGTAAGCTGGAATTTTTCGTTGGAACTATTTGACAATGGTCTCTATTTTAATATACTGAACATTTCTCATTTAGCCTAAGGTTTTGCTTCATAGAGGACAAGAAGCTAAAAACTTGTTACGTTTTTTTAGGGGAAGAAATCCAAAACTAAGGTTTGTTTAAATGCACTCTCCTTTTAGATCCTGTAGATCGGGGCGGCGGGAAACGTCGTTCAATTGCGGTCATTTTGAAGGCGTTGAGCGAATGGCCAGATATCTTTTTGATCTTTGAAGATCGCAAACGCTAAGAAAATTTTATGTTTGTTGTTCTTACGCGTACTAGACCGAGTTTTCCATCGAAATCGAGAGTCCATTTTCATTGTTACATAAGGCTAGAGCAACTTTTCGCCTTGAAATGTGGCATTTCAACGCTCACTGAGGTGGACTGTGCCGTGAATTGTATTTGAGATCGCCACGTAGCCATGTAGCTGAACTGAGGGATAAAGAGCGATTGTTCGTTTACCCTAATTTCATCTTAAGTTTGTTTATGATCAGTTGTAATGGAGTGAACCTTATTACAAGTTTGTCCCTCTGATCTCGGGAATTTTGGAATTTAGTTTTCGGTTTTCTTTCTTATGTTTTCTGATCCGGGTCGGTTCGAGTTGATCCGTCGTGGACTGGCGGTCTGAGTCAGTTGATCCGGTCCGACTTTTGTATCTGCCTCTGCAAAAGGCCAACGAGGGCTCTTTTCATGCAATGTCACGTTTTATAAACGTTTCCGTTTACGACTTCGCTGATCTGCCACACTGATTGTTTATTGTTCCAGAGTTATTAACTCTGATTGTTCCGAGCGCTCTGGATATGACCTTTCACTGATTTCTGACTTAACCGTACAATTAAAAGAAAAATGCACTGAAGCAACATCTCCGGGCCATTTGGGGCAGCGTAAGCAATGTTTTCAAGGTTTTGGTTACGTTAGGATATTAAGATCGTTAGTTTACTTTTTTGGCCCTATTCACTATAGCGTAAGACTTCTTTATTTTGACAAAGATTCTGTCATCACCAACGCTCAAATGCCGCGGGGTGGTCTGTCGCGTCTTCACAAAGTTCCGCATGAAGAATTTTTTCAAAAACACTGCCGAAAAAAGGCAAAAACTGGACAAACTATTGAAGTGTTTTTTTTTTGTCAATAATCTGTTTTAGAGGAATATTTCTTTTATTCAGAGTAAGGTTACCGCGCACCGGTGGCTCAGTTGGTTGAGCACCGGGCTGTCACGCGGGAGGTCGTGAGTCTAACTCCGGCCGGACCAACGCTAAGGGTCTTTAAATAAGTGAGGAGAAAGTGCTGCCTTTGTAATTACATCTGCAAATGGTTAGACTCTCTAGTCTTCTCGAATAAGGTCGATAAGCCGTAAGTCCCGTCTCACAACCCTTCAATGTTAATAATCCTGTGGGACGTAAAAGAACCTGCACACTTGTCGTAAAGAGTAGGGCATGTAGGGCGCGGTGTTGTGGTCTGGTCTTTCTGGTCTGGATAGGGTAGGGTGGAGCACCTCGCATAGGACCTCGAGTCCTGTTCGTGCTCTTTCCCTCTGGGCAGGTTTGCCCAGTAGAAGAGACAAACCAGATGTCTCGTAAAACCACACGTTAAGAGAAAGATCGCTCATTTTGACCAACTGCAAAGTACAAATTTTCTTTACAGTCTGTCTTTAGTTGGGATGTAAGCGTACAAAAAAAAATTGACAGGAAACAAATTTCGGTTTTCGTTTTGTCAATTGTAAGAAAATTCTAAATTTGTCCGCTAGTGGACAGGCCCTTAACGTATTTTTTTTTGAAAGGAGATTTGTTGCAAGCATTTGCTCAGAATGACAGACGACCAAGGCTGACCACGACAAGGATTGTCTCAAGACGTACGTACGTTGCTGTGAAACTTTGCACCAGTTCTGGTGTGAAACTTTTGCGGTGATTGTCTGACCAAATACGACCATGGCTTTTGCTGTGAAACTTTGCACCAGTTCTGGTGTGAAACTTTTGCGGTGATTGTCTGACCACATACGACCATGGCTTTTGCTGTGAAACTTTGCACCAGTTCTGGTGTGAAACTTTTGCGGTGATTGTCTGACGACACACGACCATGGCTTTTGCTGTGAAACTTTGCACCAGTTCTGGTGTGAAGCTTTTGCCGTGATTGCCTGGCCACATACGACCATGGCTTTTGCTGTGAAACTTTGCACCAGTTCTGGTGTGAAACTTTTGCCGTGATTGTCTGACCACATACGACCATGGCTTTTGCTGTGAAACTTTGCACCAGTTCTGGTGTAAAACTTTTGCCGTGATTGTCTGACGACACACGACCATGGCTTTTGCTGTGAAACTTTGCACCAGTTCTGTTGTGAAACTTTTGCGGTGATTGTCTGACGACACACGACCATGGCATTTGCTGTGAAACTTTCGACCAGCTCTGGTGTGAAACTTTTGCGGTCATTGTCTGACCACATACGACCATGGCTTTTGCTGTGAAACTTGGTCAGCCTTGGTTGTCTGTCATTCTGAGCAAATGCTTGCAACAAATCTCTTTTCAGAAAAAAATACGTTAAGAGCCTGTCCACTAGCGGACAAATTTAGAATTTTCTTACAATTGACAAAACGAAAACCGAAATTTGTTTCCTGTCAAGACTGTAAAGAGAATTTGTACTTTGCAGTTGGTCAAAATGAGCGATCTTTCTCTCAACCTTACTCTGAGTAAAAGAAATATTCCTCTACAACGTAACAGATTATTGACAAAAAAAAGCACTTCAGTAGTTTGTCAAGTTTTTGCCTTTTGTCGGCAGTGTTTTTGAAAAAATTCTTCATGCTGAACTTTGTGAAGACGCGACAGACCATCCCGCGGCATTTGAGCGTTGGTGATGACAGAATCTTTGTCAAAATAAAGGAGTCTTACGCTATTGTGAATAGGGCCAAAAAAGTAAACTAACGATCTTAATATCCTCACGTAATCAAAACCTTGAAAACATTGCTTACGCTGCCCCAAATGGCCCGGAGATGTTGCTTCAGTGCATTTTTCTTTTAATTGTACGGTTAAGTCAGAAACCAGTAAAAGGTCATATCCAGAGCGCTCGGAACAATAAACAATCAGTGTGGCAGATCCGCGAAGTCATAAACGGAAACGTTTATAAAACGTGACATTGTATGAAAAGAGCCCTCGTTGGCCTTTTGCAGAGGCAGATACAAAAGTCGGACCGGATCAACTGACTCAGACCGCCAGTCCACGACGGATGAACTCGAACCGGCCCGGATCAGAAAACATAAGAAAGAAAACCGAAAACTAAATTTCAAAATTCCCGAGATCAGAGGGACAAACTTGTAATGAGGTTCACACCATTACAACAAACAAACAAACTTAAGATGAAATTAGGGTAAACGACCATGGCTTTTTCTGTGAAACTTTGCACCAATTTTGATGTGAAACGTTTGTGGTGATTGTCTGAAGACACACGACCATGGCTTTTTTTGTGAAACTTTGCACCAGCTCTGGTGTGAAACTTTTGTGGTGATTGTCTGACCACATATGACCATGGCTTTTGCTGTGAAACTTTGCACCAGCTCTGGTGTGAAATTTTTGCGGCGATTTTCTGACCATATACGACCATGGCTGACTGGCATTCTTGGCATGTTATTACATTGTTATTTCTCGCGAAAGAGATTAATTGACTGTGCAATCTTAGCATGCGATTACCGCCCCATCGTCAGCATCGTTACATTTCGCGAAAAGGTTTAATTGACTGTGCATTCTTGGCATGTGATTACTACCTCATCGTCAGCATCGTTACGTTTCGCGAAAAGGAGAGAGGGAATGGTTTCCATTTGATTGAAACAAAAAGATTAATTTTCGCGCCAACGTCCTTAAATGCCGAGTTGTTATAGTGCACCACCATTGGAAAAAGAAACTATACTAACATTTTGACTCTGTGTTCATTGCGTTGTTATTTGTTTACGTGTCCTCTTGATCGCCCTGCAACTACTTCCCAAGTTTATATTTTAGCGTGGACCTCTTTTTCGAGAAATTGTAAGTACAGATTATTATTATCATTATTGTTGTTATTATTATTATTGTTATTATTATTAATATTTATTACTATTAATTTTCATTTATTATGTAATTATTTATTACTGTTGATGTTGAAACCTTGCTGGCTGGCTCAAAACGTACGCCACCGTTCGCTGGCAAACTTTATGCACTAGCTGGCAATATGTGTCATTTCGCATTTTAAAATATGCTGGCTGGTTAAAAGTCGTCTCCCACGATGGCAGGCTGGGAGTTTTATTTCCTGAAACTCTTGCTCGTTGGCAGTGAAGAGAGGGTATTTTTTTTTTCCAGGAACGTTGAATATTAACGAAAATTGACGTAGAAACATTGTAATAGTTGCTGCAACATTATATGAACAATTTTGTCAAAAATGGTCGTTGGGTACTGATTCATGAGCACTTCTGAAAGCTTAAAAGAGAGTTACCCATGTCGGCGTGAGAGCGTGAGATTGCATCGGCATGCGTGAGACTTTAGATCCCTGGAGCAGTATCCCCAGCTCAAGCCCGAGCATTTTACGTACGTTCGTTTGAACGTTATATAGTATATTACGGTCGGGTGATACCCGGTATTTTGGGACTAAAAAAGCGTTTTCCATTTACCAAGAAATTTCGGAAATTCCGGTTGGGATGTAAATGGAACACACGTTTTTGGTTCGTTCCACTGGAAAATTTCCGGAATAAACGGAACTTCTGAAAAGGTAGTGCTGTTTTCCCGTTGGAAACTTTCCGATGGAAATGTGTGTTCCATTTACAACTTTTGAAAGGTCTTACCACTTCCAGGCCATTCACGGCCACATTTTTAAATTTTGGCGCGTAAAATCGCAATCACTGGGCGGCGCACGGACCTGAGTTAAATGGAACCCGTTTTTCACCCGATGGAAATTTCCACCGAAATTTCCGGAAATTTTTTGTAAAGGGAAAACGCCCTTTTTGTCGGCTGATTTTCGCGAGGAAGGGGTGGGGTGTCATCATGGGTATGAAATTCTAAAGTTCAGCGGTTGTCTCTTTTGTTTTGTATCTGCGCGGCTGCGCATGAGCTGTTCGAATAATAAAAAACAAATATGGCGGTAAAGTGATAGTCTGTAGTCGGCAACGGCGCTCAATGTTGTTGCTTTGACGCTAAAAAATAAGTGTTCCCTTATATATATATCTGGCTTAGCTTAACATGTTACTTCTGTATTTATTGGGAATATTATTCCTTGTTCTTTTGGCGGCTGTCTTCTTCGGAAGGTAGGTCAGAATCCAAACCATTTTATTATGTATCTTTACCTTTACCATCTACCACTGTCTTTACCTCTCCGGCAGTCTGAAATCTCTCCCGATTTCTACTCATTGAACATGGTGTATCAGCCAATGCAGCAATCAATTTTGAAGGTGGACAGAAGGCTTTTTGTAGTAGCTAGTCGGCTGTGTGCACTTATCTGCGGCCATCCCGGGGGGATGATCCCGGGGAATACCGTAATTTCCGGAAGATTACCCGCACGGCAGATTACCCGCAGCGGTCTATTTTTGTCACAAGGGGAAAAAACGTTCAACAGATTACCCGCACTGGCCTATTACCCGCACCCCAAAACCGAAAAAATCTTGCTACTGTATTTCCGGGACAAGAACTCACAAACTTGGAGCGATGAATATTCCATGTTGTTGTTTACAAAGCAGAAGATCGATAGCCAAGACGTCGGCGTCTTGGAGCTAAAAATCACTTGCCTAGTTTGAGTCCCAATAGATGGAAGTGGTGAGGGAATTCTGTGCACATTCTTGACTTGCAGCCAAATTGACGTTTTTTTGAAGGATGAATGACGGAGGAACTGAACAAGACTGGCAAGAGATCTTCTTGAAAAATGTGCGTAAGACCTTCATTAATTTTTGCCGAAAATAGGGCATGCAATTTCTTGCAGGGTCAGTGTTTCGTGCCTCTATCCTTCAAGCACAGGTGTAAGAAAGTGCTTGGAAGTGAGAAGTAAAAACTTGTGAGCCTTTCTTCGTCGTCGAGAAGAAGTGTTTAAACAGAAGGAGATCAAAGTTTTGGGTAAACCAACGATGGGCCTCTGCCAATATCATATATACCCACAGTTGGAATTGTCAGCTTCTTATGGCAAACCCATTCAACGAATTGGCTGAAGGCCATTTTGCAAAGAGTGAAAGCTCCGAATACTGCCAGCTAGGCGTGATTGGTAAAATCTAGCTTGCGAGGGCCTGTCCGGGAGTTGAACCCAGGACCTCTCGCACCTGGAGCGGGAATCATGCCACTAGACCAACAGGCCGAAAACAGTCCTGTAGTGGATGGACAGGGACGCGATTTACTGTCACACGCCGTGAGAAAGAAAAGAAATAACCGAGTGCTTTGGTCCATGTGAGGCTCGAACTCACGACCTTGGCGTTATCAGCACCACGCTCTGCCAACTGAGCTAATGGACCAGGTGGAATCAACGAATGGTGTGGTTTGTGATTTCAAAACGCGTCCAACACAATACAAGGTAACTCTCCTGTAAGTTTTGACTAAATCTTCCGTGGTCGATACAAATCATTGGTTTGATAAATTTCACGTATAGAGATATTAACTGTTTACAAAGAATTCTTTTGATTTTTAAATATTGCCAAGCCCTGAAACAAAGAACCGTTGTGTCGACAGGCAATAGATGATCTCTTGGTGGCACATCAATGACAATAGGTGACGTAACTGTGGGTATAGGCCATTTCCGAGTTCATGTCTGCCTCCTCTTTAAAGAGAGTCTAAGTGCGAAGTTTTTCTTATAAAAATTAGTTTTCATTCATATGTAAAGTAGAACTAATTAGAATCACAAGAAACTTTGCACTTACACTCGCTTTAAAGAGGAGGCGGATATGAACTCGGAAATGGTCTATTGCCAGATAATGGTGGATTGTTATCCAGTGGGTTGTGTGGAGACTGGATATGCTGGATATGCTGTGGCTTTGGCTAACTTGCTCACCAGGTCATTTTCTCTGTCTTCGTAATGTTTGAGCAAGCAGCCTTGCACGTTTCAGATTCTTTGCTTTGAAGGCAGCCACTGGTCACATAACACAAAATCATCCTCTCTCCCCGGCGGGGAATCGAACCCCGGTCTCCCGCGTGACAGGCGGGGATACTATCCACTATACTACCGAGGAAATACACGATGTTTAGCCAAGGCTTGAAAGGCGTGTTCAGTTTGACACACGAATCGCGAACTTGCGCCGAAGAACACTCATGATGGAACCACGGAACCGCCATGTTTGGCACACTGGATGGCAATGTGTGAGGGATGCAGTCGGTCATTTCTGAACATAATTTACGCAAGCTAAGTGTTTTTTTGAATCTTAGTTCCTTCTAGTAGCGTTTCTTCTCTGCCGGAATCAAAATTGAAACGTTGGATTCCTTGAAACTTGAACCTCCTTGAAGTAACTGAATGGGCTTCGGCGTCTTGGAAAAAAAACTATCACTTGCCTAGTTTGAGTCCCAATAGATAGAAGTGGTGAGGGAATTCTGTGCACATTCTTCACTTGGAGCCAAATTGACGTTTTTTTGAAGGCTGAATGACGGAGGAACTGAACAAGACTGGCAAGAGATCTTCTTGAAAAATATGCTTAAGACCTTCATTAATTTTTGCCGAAAATAGGGCATGCGATTTCTTGCAGGGTCAGTGTTTCGTGAGGCTATCCTTCAAGCCCAGGTGTAAGAAAGTGTGCTTTTAATTCTTTGTTCCTTCTAGTAGCCTTTCTTCTCTGCCGGAATCAAAATTGAAACGTTGGACTCGCGAAACGACGTGCATGAATTACTAGCAGACGTGTCATTGCGATCTTTAGAGAATTTTATGTTTGTTCTTCTTACGCGTACTAGACCGAATTTTCCATCGAAATCGAGAGTCCATTTTCACTGGTACATAAGGCTTCAGCAACTTTTCGCCTTGAAATGTGGCATTTCAACGCTCACTGAGGTGGACTGTGCCGTGAATTGTATTTGAGATCGCCACGTAGCCATGTAGCTGAACTGAGGGATAAAGAGCGATTGTTCGTTTACCCTAATTTCATCTTAAGTTTGTTTATGATCAGTTGTAATGGAGTGAACCTTATTACAAGTTTGTCCCTCTGATCTCGGGAATTTTGGAATTTAGTTTTCGGTTTTCTTTCTTATGTTTTCTGATCCGGGTCGGTTCGAGTTGATCCGTCGTGGACTGGCGGTCCGAGTCAGTTGATCCGGTCCGACTTTTGTATCTGCCTCTGCAAAAGGCCAATGAGGGCTCTTTTCATGCAATGTCACGTTTTATAAACGTTTCCGTTTACGACTTCGCTGATCTGCCACACTGATTGTTTATTGTTCCAGAGTTATTAACTCTGATTGTTCCGAGCGCTCTGGATATGACCTTTCACTGATTTCTGACTTAACCGTACAATTAAAAGAAAAATGCACTGAAGCAACATCTCCGGGCCATTTGGGGCAGCGTAAGCAATGTTTTCAAGGTTTTGGTTACGTTAGGATATTAAGATCGTTAGTTTACTTTTTGGCCCTATTCACTATAGCGTAAGACTTCTTTATTTTGACAAAGATTCTGTCATCACCAACGCTCAAATGCCGCGGGATGGTCTGTCGCGTCTTCACAAAGTTCCGCATGAAGAATTTTTTCAAAAACACTGTCGACAAAAGGCAAAAACTGGACAAACTATTGAAGTGTTTTTTTTTTGTCAATAATCTGTTGTAGAGGAATATTTCTTTTATTCAGAGTAAGGTTACCGCGCACCGGTGGCTCAGTTGGTTGAGTACCGGGCTGTCACGCGGGAGGTCGTGAGTTCAACTCCGGCCGGACCAACACTCAGGGTCTTTAAACAAGTGAGGAGAAAGTGCTGCCTTTGTAATTACATTAATTACATCTGCAAATGGTTAGACTCTCTAGTCTTCTCGGATAAGGACGATAAGCCGGAGGTACCGTCTCACAACCCTTCAATGTTAATAATCCTGTGGGACGTAAAAGAACCCGCACACTTGTCGTAAAGAGTGTTGTGGTCTGGTCTTTCTGGTCTGGATAGGGTAGGGTGGAGCACCTCGCATAGGACCTCGAGTCCTGTTCGTGCTCCTTCCCTCTGGGCAGGTTTGCCCAGTAGAAGAGACAAACCAGATGTCTCGTAAAACCACACGTTAAGAGAAAGACCGCTCATTTTGACCAACTGCAAAGTACAAATTTTCTATACAGTCTCTCTTTAGTTGGGATGTAAGTGTTCAAAAAAAAAATTGACAGGAAACAAATTTCGGTTTTCGTTTTGTCAATTGTAAGAAAATTCTAAATTTGTCCGCTAGTGGACAGGCCCTTAACGTATTTTTTTTTGAAAGGAGATTTGTTGCAAGCATTTGCTCAGAATGACAGACGACCAAGGCTGACCACGACAAGGATTGTCTCAAGACGTACGACCATGGCTTTTGCTGTGAACCTTTGTACCAGTTCTGGTGTGAAACTTTTGCCGTGCTTGCCTGTCCACATACTACCATGGCTTTTGCTGTGAAACTTTGCACCAGTTCTGGTGTGAAACTTTTGCGGTGATTGTCTGACCACATACGACCATGGCTTTTGCTGTGAAACTTTGCACCAGTTCTGGTGTGAAACTTTTGCGGTGATTGTCTGACGACACACGACCATGGCTTTTGCTGTGAAACTTTGTACCAGTTCTGATGTGGAACGTTTGCCGTGATTGCCTGGCCACATACGACCATGGCTTTTGCTGTGAAACTTTGCACCAGTTCTGGTGTGAAACTTTTGCCGTGATTGTCTGACCACATACGACCATAGCTTTCGCTGTGAAACTTTGCACCAGTTCTGGTGTGAAACTTTTGCGGTGATTGTGTGACGACACACGACCATGGCTTTTGCTGTAAAAGTTTGCACCAGTTCTGTTGTGAAACTTTTGCGGTGATTGTCTGACGACACACGACCATAGCATTTGCTGTGAAACTTTCGACCAGCTCTGGTGTGAAACTTTTGCGGTCATTGTCTGACCACATACGACCATGGCTTTTGCTGTGAAACTTGGTCAGCCTTGGTAGTCTGTCATTCAGAGCAAATGCTTGCAACAAAACTCTTTTCAGAAAAAAATACGTTAAGAGCCTGTCCACTAGCGGACAAATTTAGAATTTTCTTACAATTGACAAAACGAAAACCGAAATTTGTTTCCTGTCAAGACTGTAAAGAGAATTTGTACTTTGCAGTTGGTCAAAATGAGCGATCTTTCCCTCAACCTTACTCTGAGTAAAAGAAATATTCCTCTACAACGTAACAGATTATTGACAAAAAAAAGCACTTCAGTAGTTTGTCAAGTTTTTGCCTTTTGTCGGCAGTGTTTTTGAAAAAATTCTTCATGCTGAACTTTGTGAAGACGCGACAGACCATCCCGCGGCATTTGAGCGTTGGTGATGACAGAATCTTTGTCAAAATAAAGGAGTCTTACGCTATTGTGAATAGGGCCAAAAAAGTAAACTAACGATCTTAATATCCTAACGTAAGCAAAACCTTGAAAACATTGCTTACGCTGCCCCAAATGGCCCGGAGTTGTTGCTTCAGTGCATTTTTCTCTTAATTGTACGGTTAAGTCAGAAACCAGTAAAAGGTCATATCCAGAGCGCTCGGAACAATAAACAATCAGTGTGGCAGATCAGCGAAGTCATAAACGGAAACGTTTATAAAACGTGACATTGTATGAAAAGAGCCCTCGTTGGCCTTTTGCAGAGGCAGATACAAAAGTCGGACCGGATCAACTGACTCAGACCGCCAGTCCACGACGGATGAACTCGAACCGGCCCGGATCAGAAAACATAAGAAAGAAAACCGAAAACTAAATTTCAAAATTCCCGAGATCAGAGGGACAAACTTGTAATGAGGTTCACACCATTACAACAAACAAACAAACTTAAGATGAAATTAGGGTAAACGACCATGGCTTTTTCTGTGAAACTTTGCACCAATTTTGATGTGAAACGTTTGTAGTGATTGTCTGAAGACACACGACCATGGCTTTTTTTGTGAAACTTTGCACCAGCTCTGGTGTGAAACTTTTGTGGTGATTGTCTGACCACATATGACCATGGCTTTTGCTGTGAAACTTTGCACCAGCTCTGGTGTGAAATTTTTGCGGCGATTTTCTGACCATATACGACCACGGCTGACTGGCATTCTTGGCATGTTATTACATTGTTATTTCTCGCGAAAGAGATTAATTGACTGTGCAATCTTAGCATACGATTACCGCCCCATCGTCAGCATCGTTACATTTCGCGAAAAGGTTTAATTGACTGTGCATTCTTGGCATGTGATTACTACCTCATCGTCAGCATCGTTACGTATCGCGAAAAGGAGAGAGGGAATGGTTTCCATTTGATTGAAACAAAAAGATTAATTTTCGCGCCAACGTCCTTAAATGCCGAGTTGTTATAGTGCACCACCATTGGAAAAAGAAACTATACTAACATTTTGACTCTGTGTTCATTGCGTTGTTATTTGTTTACGTGTCATTTTGATCGCCCTGCAACTACTTCCCAAGTTTACATTTTAGCGTGGACCACTTTTTCGAGAAACTGTAAGTACAGATTATTATTATTATTATTATTGTTATTATTATTATTATTATTATTATTATTATTATCAATATTTATTACTATTAATTTTCATTTATTATGTAATTATTTATTACTATTGATGTTGAAACCTTGCTGGCTGGCTCATAACGTACGCCACCGCTCGCTGGCAAACTTTATGCACTAGCTGGCAATATGTGTCATTTCGCATTTTAAAATATGCTGGCTGGTTAAAAGTCGTCTCCCACGATGGCAGGCTGGGAGTTTTATTTCCTGAAACTCTTGCTCGTTGGCAGTGAAGAGAGGGTATTTTTTTTTCCCAGGAACGTTAAATATTAACGAAGATTGACGTAGAAACATTGTAATAGTTGCTGCAACATTATATGAACAATTTTGTCAAAAATGGTCGTTGGGTACTGATTCATGAGCACTTCTGAAAGCTTAAAAGAGAGTTACCCATGTCGGCGTGAGAGCGTGAGATTGCATCGGCATGCGTGAGACTTTAGATCCCTGGAGCAGTATCCCCAGCTCAAGCCCGAGCATTTTACGTACGTTCGTTTGAACGTTATATAGTATATTACGGTCGGGTGATACCCGGTATTTTGGGACTAAAAAAGCGTTTTCCATTTACCAAGAAATTTCGGAAATTCCGGTTGGGATGTAAATGGAACACACGTTTTTGGTTCGTTCCACTGGAAAATTTCCGGAATAAACGGAACTTCTGAAAAGGTAGTGCTGTTTTCCCGTTGGAAACTTTCCGATGGAAATGTGTGTTCCATTTACAACTTTTGAAAGGTCTTACCACTTCCAGGCCATTCACGGCCACATTTTTAAATTTTGGCGCGTAAAATCGCAATCACTGGGCGGCGCACGGACCTGAGTTAAATGGAACCCGTTTTTCACCCGATGGAAATTTCCACCGAAATTTCCGGAAATTTTTTGTAAAGGGAAAACGCCCTTTTTGTCGGCTGATTTTCGCGAGGAAGGGGTGGGGTGTCATCATGGGTATGAAATTCTAAAGTTCAGCGGTTGTCTCTTTTGTTTTGTATCTGCGCGGCTGCGCATGAGCTGTTCGAATAATAAAAAACAAATATGGCGGTAAAGTGATAGTCTGTAGTCGGCAACGGCGCTCAATGTTGTTGCTTTGACGCTAAAAAATAAGTGTTCCCTTATATATATATCTGGCTTAGCTTAACATGTTACTTCTGTATTTATTGGGAATATTATTCCTTGTTCTTTTGGCGGCTGTCTTCTTCGGAAGGTAGGTCAGAATCCAAACCATTTTATTATGTATCTTTACCTTTACCATCTACCACTGTCTTTACCTCTCCGGCAGTCTGAAATCTCTCCCGATTTCTACTCATTGAACATGGTGTATCAGCCAATGCAGCAATCAATTTTGAAGGTGGACAGAAGGCTTTTTGTAGTAGCTAGTCGGCTGTGTGCACTTATCTGCGGCCATCCCGGGGGGATGATCCCGGGGAATACCGTAATTTCCGGAAGATTACCCGCACGGCAGATTACCCGCAGCGGTCTATTTTTGTCACAAGGGGAAAAAACGTTCAACAGATTACCCGCACTGGCCTATTACCCGCACCCCAAAACCGAAAAAATCTTGCTACTGTATTTCCGGGACAAGAACTCACAAACTTGGAGCGATGAATATTCCATGTTGTTGTTTACAAAGCAGAAGATCGATAGCCAAGACGTCGGCGTCTTGGAGCTAAAAATCACTTGCCTAGTTTGAGTCCCAATAGATGGAAGTGGTGAGGGCCTTCTGTGCACATTCTTGACTTGCCGCCAAATTCACGTTTTTTTGACGGATGAAAGACGGAGGAACTGAACAAGACTGGCAAGAGATCTTATTGCAAAATGTGCGTAAGACCTTCATTAATTTTTGCCGAAAATAGGGCATGCAATTTCTTGCAGGGTCAGTGTTTCGTGCCTCTATCCTTCAAGCACAGGTGTAAGAAAGTGCTTGGAAGTGAGAAGTAAAAACTTGTGAGCCTTTCTTCGTCGTCGAGAAGAAGTGTTTAAACAGAAGGAGATCAAAGTTTTGGGTAAACCAACGATGGGCCTCTGCCAATATCATATATACCCACAGTTGGAATTGTCAGCTTCTTATGGCAAACCCATTCAACGAATTGGCTGAAGGCCATTTTGCAAAGAGTGAAAGCTCCGAATACTGCCAGCTAGGCGTGATTGGTAAAATCTAGCTTGCGAGGGCCTGTCCGGGAGTTGAACCCAGGACCTCTCGCACCTGGAGCGGGAATCATGCCACTAGACCAACAGGCCGAAAACAGTCCTGTAGTGGATGGACAGGGACGCGATTTACTGTCACACGCCGTGAGAAAGAAAAGAAATAACCGAGTGCTTTGGTCCATGTGAGGCTCGAACTCACGACCTTGGCGTTATCAGCACCACGCTCTGCCAACTGAGCTAATGGACCAGGTGGAATCAACGAATGGTGTGGTTTGTGATTTCAAAACGCGTCCAACACAATACAAGGTAACTCTCCTGTAAGTTTTGACTAAATCTTCCGTGGTCGATACAAATCATTGGTTTGATAAATTTCACGTATAGAGATATTAACTGTTTACAAAGAATTCTTTTGATTTTTAAATATTGCCAAGCCCTGAAACAAAGAACCGTTGTGTCGACAGGCAATAGATGATCTCTTGGTGGCACATCAATGACAATAGGTGACGTAACTGTGGGTATAGGCCATTTCCGAGTTCATGTCTGCCTCCTCTTTAAAGAGAGTCTAAGTGCGAAGTTTTTCTTATAAAAATTAGTTTTCATTCATATGTAAAGTAGAACTAATTAGAATCACAAGAAACTTTGCACTTACACTCGCTTTAAAGAGGAGGCGGATATGAACTCGGAAATGGTCTATTGCCAGATAATGGTGGATTGTTATCCAGTGGGTTGTGTGGAGACTGGATATGCTGGATATGCTGTGGCTTTGGCTAACTTCCTCACCAGGTCATTTTCTCTGTCTTCGTAATGTTTGAGCAAGCAGCCTTGCACGTTTCAGATTCTTTGCTTTGAAGGCAGCCACTGGTCACATAACACAAAATCATCCTCTCCCCCCGGCGGGGAATCGAACCCCGGTCTCCCGCGTGACAGGCGGGGATACTATCCACTATACTACCGAGGAAATACACGATGTTTAGCCAAGGCTTGAAAGGCGTGTTCAGTTTGACACACGAATCGCGAACTTGCGCCGAAGAACACTCATGATGGAACCACGGAACCGCCATGTTTGGCACACTGGATGGCAATGTGTGAGGGATGCAGTCGGTCATTTCTGAACATAATTTACGCAAGCTAAGTGTTTTTTTGAATCTTAGTTCCTTCTAGTAGCGTTTCTTCTCTGCCGGAATCAAAATTGAAACGTTGGATTCCTTGAAACTTGAACCTCCTTGAAGTAACTGAATGGGCTTCGGCGTCTTGGAAAAAAAACTATCACTTGCCTAGTTTGAGTCCCAATAGATAGAAGTGGTGAGGGAATTCTGTGCACATTCTTCACTTGGAGCCAAATTGACGTTTTTTTGAAGGCTGAATGACGGAGGAACTGAACAAGACTGGCAAGAGATCTTCTTGAAAAATATGCTTAAGACCTTCATTAATTTTTGCCGAAAATAGGGCATGCGATTTCTTGCAGGGTCAGTGTTTCGTGAGGCTATCCTTCAAGCCCAGGTGTAAGAAAGTGTGCTTTTAATTCTTTGTTACTTCTAGTAGCTTTTCTTCTCTGCCGGAATCAAAATTGAAACGTTGGACTCGCGAAACGACGTGCATGAATTACTAGCAGACGTGTCATTGCGATCTTTAACGATCCTTTACTGACTAAGAGACGTTGTAATGGGGAATTAGCTCAAATGGTAGAGCGCCCGCTTAGCATGCGGGAGGTACCGGGATCAATGCCCGGATTCTCCACGTGCGATCAAATTTGGCCAATGTTCCGAGCTCAAACAATCTCAAGCTGACTTTTTCTTGGGCTTGGCACAACCATGCTGGTCTTGTGAATAACATAGTTGGTCAGAGCGCTTGTTTTGTGAACAGGACGTCATGGCCTCAAGTCCAATTGGCGCCTAAGCGTTACTTTCTGACACATCTTTTTGTGTAACACGGTGACAAACCACATGTTTTCCGTGTCATGACATTTGTTTTTGAAGTAACTGAACGGACGTCGGCGTCTTGGAGCTAAAAATCACTTGCCTAGTTTGAGTCCCAATAGATGGAAGTGGTGAGGGAATTCTGTGCACATTCTTGACTTGCAGCCAAATTGACGTTTTTTTGAAGGCTGAATGACGGAGGAACTGAACAAGACTGGCAAGAGATCTTCTTGAAAAATGTGCGTAAGACCTTCATTAATTTTTGCCGAAAATAGGGCATGCAATTTCTTGCAGGGTCAGTGTTTCGTGCGTCTATCCTTCAAGCACAGGTGTAAGAAAGTGCTTGGAAGTGAGAAGTAAAAACTTGTGAGCCTTTCTTCGTCGTCGAGAAGAAGTGTTTAAACAGAAGGAGATCAAAGTTTTGGGTAAACCAACGATGGGCCTCTGCCAATATCATATATACCCACAGTTGGAATTGTCAGCTTCTTATGGCAAACACATTCAACGAGTTGGCTGAAGGCCATTTTGCAAAGAGTGAAAGCTCCGAATACTGCCAGCTAGGCGTGATTGGTAAAATCTAGCTTGCGAGGGCCTGTCCGGGAGGTGAACCCGGGACCTCTCGCACCCTAAGCGAGAATCATGCCACTAGACCAACAGGCCGAAAACAGTCCTGTAGTGGATGGACAGGGACGCAATTTACTGTCACACGCCATGAGAAAGAAAAGAAATAACCGAGTGCTTTGGTCCATGTGAGGCTCGAACTCACGACCTTGGCGTTATCAGCACCACGCTCTGCCAACTGAGCTAATGGACTAGGTGGAATCAACGAATGGTGTGGTTTGTGATTTCAAAACGCGTCCAACACAATACAAGGTAACTCTCCTGTAAGTTTTGACTAAATCTTCCGTGGTCGATACAAATCATTGGTTTGATAAATTTCACGTATAGAGATATTAACTGTTTATAAAGAATTCTTTTGATTTTTAAATATTGCCAAGCCCTGAAACAAAGAACCGTTGTGTCGACAGGCAATAGATGATCTCTTGGTGGCACATCAATGACAATAGGTGACGTAACTGTGGGTATAGGCCATTTCCGAGTTCATGTCTGCCTCCTCTTTAAAGAGAGTCTAAGTGCGAAGTTTTTCTTACAAAAATTAGTTTTCATTCATATGTAAAGTAGAACTAATTAGAATCACAAAAAACTTTGCACTTACACTCGCTTTAAAGAGGAGGCGGTTATTAACGCGGAAATGGTCGATTGCCAGATAATGGTGGATTGTTATGCAGTGGGGTGTGTGGTGATTGGATATGCTTGATATGCTGTGGCTTTGGCTAACTTCCCCACCAGGTCATTTTCTCTGTCTTCGTAATGTTTGAGCAAGCAGCCTTGCACGTTTCAGATCCTTTGCTTTGAAGGCAGCCACTGGTCACATAACACAAAATCATCCTCTCTCCCCGGCGGGGAATCGAACCCCGGTCTCCCGCGTGACAGGCGGGGATACTATCCACTATACTACCGAGGAAATACACGATGTTTAGCCAAGGCTTGAAAGGCGTGTTCAGTTTGACACACGAATCGCGAACTTGCGCCGAAGAACACTCATGATGGAACCACGGAACCGCCATGTTTGGCACACTGGATGGCAATGTGTGAGGGATGCAGTCGGTCATTTCTGAACATAATTTACGCGAGCCAAGTGTTTTTTTGAATCTTAGTTCCTTCTAGTAGCGTTTCTTCTCTGCCGGAATCAAAATTGAAACGTTGGATTCCTTGAAACGTGAACCTCCTTGAAGTAACTGAATGGGCTTCGGCGTCTTGGAAAAAAAACTATCACTTGCCTAGTTTGAGTCCCAATAGATAGAAGTGGTGAGGGAATTCTGTGCACATTCTTCACTTGGAGCCAAATTGACGTTTTTTTGAAGGCTCAATGACGGAGGAACTGAACAAGACTGGCAAGAGATCTTCTTGAAAAATATGCTTAAGACCTTCATTAATTTTTGCCGAAAATAGGGCATGCGATTTCTTGCAGGGTCAGTGTTTCGTGAGGCTATCCTTCAAGCCCAGGTGTAAGAAAGTGTGCTTTTAATTCTTTGTTCCTTCTAGTAGCGTTTCTTCTCTGCCGGAATCAAAATTGAAACGTTGGACTCGCGAAACGACGTGCATGAATTACTAGCAGACGTGTCATTGCGATCTTTAACGATCCTTTACTGACTAAGAGACGTTGTAATGGGGAATTAGCTCAAATGGTAGAGCGCCCGCTTAGCATGCGGGAGGTACCGGGATCAATGCCCGGATTCTCCACGTGCGATCAAATTTGGCCAATGTTCCGAGCTCAAACAATCTCAAGCTGACTTTTTCTTGGGCTTGGCACAACCATGCTGGTCTTGTGAATAACATAGTTGGTCAGAGCGCTTGTTTTGTGAACAGGACGTCATGGCCTCAAGTCCAATTGGCGCCTAAGCGTTACTTTCTGACACATCTTTCCGTGTAACACGGTGACAAACCACCTGTTTTCCGTGTCATGACATTTGTTTTTGAAGTAACTGAACGGACGTCGGCGTCTTGGAGCTAAAAATCACTTGCCTAGTTTGAGTCCCAATAGATGGAAGTGGTGAGGGAATTCTGTGCACATTCTTGACTTGCAGCCAAATTGACGTTTTTTTGAAGGCTGAATGACGGAGGAACTGAACAAGACTGGCAAGAGATCTTCTTGAAAAATGTGCGTAAGGCCGTCATTAATTTTTGCCGAAAATAGGGCATGCAATTTCTTGCAGGGTCAGTGTTTCGTGCGTCTATCCTTCAAGCACAGGTGTAAGAAAGTGCTTGGAAGTGAGAAGTAAAAACTTGTGAGCCTTTCTTCGTCGTCGAGAAGAAGTGTTTAAACAGAAGGAGATCAAAGTTTTGGGTAAACCAACGATGGGCCTCTGCCAATATCATATATACCCACAGTTGGAATTGTCAGCTTCTTATGGCAAACCCCTTCAACGAGTTGGCTGAAGGCCATTTTGCAAAGAGTGAAAGCTCCGAATACTGCCAGCTAGGCGTGATTGGTAAAATCTAGCTTGCGAGGGCCTGTCCGGGAGTTGAACCCGGGACCTCTCGCACCCTAAGCGAGAATCATGCCACTAGACCAACAGGCCGAAAACAGTCCTGTAGTGGATGGACAGGGACGCAATTTACTGTCACACGCCATGAGAAAGAAAAGAAATAACCGAGTGCTTTGGTCCATGTGAGGCTCGAACTCACGACCTTGGCGTTATCAGCACCACGCTCTGCCAACTGAGCTAATGGATTAGGTGGTGTGGTTTGTGATTTCAAAACGCGTCCAAAACAATACAAGGTAACTCTCCTGTAAGTTTTGACTAAATCTTCCGTGGTCGATACAAATCATTGGGTTGATAAATTTCACGTATAGAGATATTAACTGTTTATAAAGAATTCTTTTGATTTTTAAATATTGCCAAGCCCTGAAACAAAGAACCGTTGTGTCGACTGGCAATAGACGATCTTTTGGTGGCACATCAATGACAATAGGTGACGTAACTGTCCGTATTTCTCTGGACAGAGGACTTGTAAATTCTCAAGATTTCTGTCAAACAGTCCGTAAAAAGTTTGCCAAACAATCACGAAAATATTGTTAAAACCTGGGTGTTGTGTTCTTTACCTCACAATGATTTTACAAACACAGTTTAATTTAAAGGAAAAACATCGAACATTCAACATCCAACCTTTTACATAGAGCAAAAAGCAATATATATACATATTCTTAAATCCTAAAGGAATACAGGGGTAACAATATAATTAAGGTCCTATTCAATCGAACAAAGCGTCAAAGTTGTGCACAATTGTACACAACGATCAGTATACACAATACTGAATCTTTTCCACAACACTGGGTTAATCCAAATAGCTGAACACAAGCACAATTATGTTCGAGCAGCAGATCTCTCAAGTCTTAATGTTTCCAATTAGTGATATGTTTGCTGGAGATTGCGCCAAAGGTACAGGTGTCCTGTGTTTACCGGAGGCGCCGAAAAAATTGCAGGGGGGGGGGGTGGGGGTGTCCGGGGGCATGCGCTCCCGGAAAATTCTTGAAATTTGCACTTCTCAAATCGCTGGAAATTAATGAACCGTTGAGTCTGCCATTTTGGTTTTTTTCATGCTGCTTGCTAAGAGAGCCCATGTTATTATGGTCAGCCTGAGCTAACTTATCGGCCTGTACATTGTACATCATATATTAACGGGTGAAAGTCCTGAAGAAACATGAAGATTGCTAATCTCGCACCCAGATCTCACTCTGTCACTGGAAATGTGAGATCTGGTAAAGTTCGACAGTACACCATTTTTCATTGGCTACTAAAAAAAGGTTGCGGCAATGCAATCTACGCTCCGATTGGCTTGTTTCGCGGGGCACTTAATGAAGGTTTGGTTTTCGCAAGCTCATGTGCTGTTTTGAATAAATGTCAGTTGTGCGGAGGAAAGTTTTTTTTTTCCGACGCCGGAAAAGCTTTACAGTTGAAATCATTTTAAAAATTTGCGACGTTTGTGTAAATGGTACCGACGAAAGCCCCACGTACCCTGCCACTGGAACAAAGTTCTGCGTAGCTTCCCACGCGGTACGCAGAAACTAATAAATTCAAGTTGAAGTATGTAATTTATTCAAAACAGTATTTCTTGTTCTTAAAGCGTGACTCGCGAATTAAGTAGTGATCAATTGTGAATTTTACGGTTAGATTAACTACATTTTTCACGAGATCGTGTCAAGAAAATAGCACTCGTTGCAGTGATTAGGTCTAAGCACTCTTTAACATTTTCGCTTTCAATTAACGGTTTGGCTAACTACACTTTTCACAAGATTGTGTGAAGAAAATAGCATTCGTTTACTGATTAAGCCAAAGCGTTAGTTTCAGTGATTAGGCCTAAACCCTCTTTAACATTTTAGCTTTCAATTTAGTGTTTTGCTTAAGACACTTTACACGAGATCGTGTGAAGAAAATAGCACTCGTTTATTGATTAAGCCTATTCACTCGTTTCAGTGATTCTGAGTTGCTCCGACAATTAAACAATCTCGACCGTTCAAAAACAATCGCCTGTAGCGCTTCTTTCTGTTTCGGCTTAAGTTTAAGGTTTCCTTGTCCTCTACCCAAAAGAATCTCTTCAAGAATACTCTCGAAATCCATGTTTATTCCGCAAAATTACCCAGAATCACAACAGAGAGTACGAACATGCGCAGTGATAGAAAAACCCGTATTTCGGGCCTCGCTGGCACTGAGCATGCTCGAAATCGAACTTTACCAGATCTTCCTTCCGTATGACCGTGGAAGATCTGGGTACGAGATTAGAAGATTGCTCGAACACGAACAGAGTGAACACTGGCCGAAGGTCAGTGCCAGTGAGGGAACGAATTCGGGATTCATCAGGAGTACCCAACGGAGCCGCTCTGCAAAATACCCGTTCTACAGGGCAGAATTGCGCTGGCTGGGAAATTGAACATTCGCTACTTAACTTGCTGCAAAGTCTTTATGAACACCACGCTTGCTGGGAAATTACGTTGCAACGCGGGTTCTGGCTAGTTAAAAAAATCTCCAGTTTGTAGAGTTTGCTTTTCTCGTGGTAACCGCACTATAAAAAAATATATCTATCATCGCACTGTTGAGTAGTTCCTCGTTTTCCAGGGATAGTAGAGCGAGCGAAACATGCAATTAATTGAGTGTGAAAATCAAGCCACGCGAGAAAGGCGAAACGCGATCTCGCGCAAATACTTTTGAAATCGCCCTAATTGAGTATTTTGCCAGTACAGTATTTTGTGCTATCCATGGTGCTAATTATTGACTGGGGTGTGCCAATGTTACGTTATGCAATAAAGCAAGGCATATCATGCCGTGAATTCCTTCGAAATAGTTTCAACACACTGATTTGAGCGCATAGCACCGCTGACGGTCTCGTATTGTTTACCTAAATGTCTTGTTTGCCCGCTTTCGCTTTCGGTTTACATTAATCTTATTGTAGCTTGGAAGAAACATCCTGCTTGTTTGGTTCGATTGTTGGGTTTTTTGTCTAGTTAGCGCCTACTGGCCACTGATCGATCCGTATCTGTGAAGTCAGCCAAAAGTTAAGGTAAGCAAAATGTGGCGTTTTTTGTCTGATATAGTCAGTTCAGGAAACGCCTCTGGAAATGTTTTTTCCAAACAGTTCTCTGCCGATAGAAGACGCATAGTCTTTCCGTTGAATAATGCACATCATTAGCAGAACATATTCAAATCTTATTTCATATGTCCAGTCTGTATGTTTGTAATTGGGTAAGCTGGAATTTTCCGTTGGATATTTTAATATACTGAACATTTCTCATTTAGCCTAAGGTTTTGCTTCATAGAAAACAAGAAGCTAAAAAAATTGTTACGTTGTTTTAGGGGAAGAAATCCAAAACTAAGGTTTGTTTAAATGCACTTTCCTTTTAGATCCTGTAGATCGGGGCGGCGGGAAACGTCGTTCAATTGCGGTCATTTTGAAGGCGTTGAGCGAATGGCCAGATATCTTTTTGATCTTTGAAGATCGCAAACGCTAAGAAAATTTTATGTTTGTTGTTCTTACGCGTACTAGACCGAGTTTTCCATCGAAATCGAGAGTCCATTTTCATTGTTACATAAGGCTAGAGCAACTTTTCGCCTTGAAATGTGGCATTTCAACGCTCACTGAGGTGGACTGTGCCGTGAATTGTATTTGAGATCGCCACGTAGCCATGTAGCTGAACTGAGGGATAAAGAGCGATTGTTCGTTTACCCTAATTTCATCTTAAGTTTGTTTATGATCAGTTGTAATGGAGTGAACCTTATTACAAGTTTGTCCCTCTGATCTCGGGAATTTTGGAATTTAGTTTTCGGTTTTCTTTCTTATGTTTTCTGATCCGGGTCGGTTCGAGTTGATCCGTCGTGGACTGGCGGTCCGAGTCAGTTGATCCGGTCCGACTTTTGTATCTGCCTCTGCAAAAGGCCAATGAGGGCTCTTTTCATGCAATGTCACGTTTTATAAACGTTTCCGTTTACGACTTCGCTGATCTGCCACACTGATTGTTTATTGTTCCAGAGTTATTAACTCTGATTGTTCCGAGCGCTCTGGATATGACCTTTCACTGATTTCTGACTTAACCGTACAATTAAAAGAAAAATGCACTGAAGCAACATCTCCGGGCCATTTGGGGCAGCGTAAGCAATGTTTTCAAGGTTTTGGTTACGTTAGGATATTAAGATCGTTAGTTTACTTTTTTGGCCCTATTCACAATAGCGTAAGACTTCTTTATTTTGACAAAGATTCTGTCATCACCAACGCTCAAATGCCGCGGGATGGTCTGTCGCGTCTTCACAAAGTTCCGCATGAAGAATTTTTTCAAAAACACTGCCGAAAAAAGGCAAAAACTGGACAAACTATTGAAGTGTTTTTTTTTGTCAATAATCTGTTTTAGAGGAATATTTCTTTTATTCAGAGTAAGGTTACCGCGCACCGGTGGCTCAGTTAGTTGAGCACCGGGCTGTCACGCGGGAGGTCGTGAGTTAACTCCGGCCGGACCAACGCTCAGGGTCTTTAAATAAGTGAGGAGAAAGTGCTGCCTTTGTAATTACATCTGCAAATGGTTAGACTCTCTAGTCTTCTCGGATAAGGACGATAAGCCGGACGTCCCGTCTCACAACCCTTCAATGTTCATAATCCTTTGGGACGTAAAAGAACCCGCACACTTGTCGTAAAGAGTAGGGCATGTAATTCCCGGTGTTGTGGTCTGGTCTTTCTGGTCTGGATAGGGTAGGGTGGAGCACCTCGCATAGGACCTCGAGTCCTGTTCGTGCTCCTTCCCTCTGGGAAGGTTTGCCCAGTAGAAGAGACAAACCAGATGTCTCGTAAAACCACACGTTAAGAGAAAGACCGCTCATTTTGACCAACTGCAAAGTACAAATTTTCTATACAGTCTGTCTTTAGTTGGGATGTAAGCGTACAAAAAAAAATTGACAGGAAACAAATTTCGGTTTTCGTTTTGTCAATTGTAAGAAAATTCTAAATTTGTCCGCTAGTGGACAGGCCCTTAACGTATTTTTTTTTGAAAGGAGATTTGTTGCAAGCATTTGCTCAGAATGACCGACTACCAAGGCTGACCACGACAACGATTGTCTCAAGACGTACGACCATGGCTTTTGCTGTGAAACTTTGTACCAGTTCTGATGTGAAACTTTTGCGGTGATTGTCTGACCACATACGACCATGGCTTTTGCTGTGAAACTTTGCACCAGTTCTGGTGTGAAACTTTTGCGGTGATTGTCTGACCACATACGACCATGGCTTTTGCTGTGAAACTTTGCACCAGTTCTGGTGTGAAACTTTTGCGGTGATTGTCTGACGACACACGACCATGGCTTTTGCTGTGAAACTTTGCACCAGTTCTGGTGTGAAACTTTTGGGGTGATTGTCTGACCACATACGACCATGGCTTTTGCTGTGAAACTTTACACCAGTTCTGGTGTGAAACTATTGCGGTGATTGTCGGACCACAGACGACCATGGCTTTTGCTGTGAAACTTTGCACCAGTTCTGGTGTAAAACTTTTGCCGTGATTGTCTGACGACACACGACCATAGCATTTGCTGTAAAACTTTGCACCAGTTCTGTTGTGAAACTTTTGAGGTGATTGTCTGACGAAACACGACCATGGCATTTGCTGTGAAACTTTCGACCAGCTCTGGTGTGAAACTTTTGCGGTCATTGTCTGACCACATACGACCATGGCTTTTGCTGTGAAACTTGGTCAGCCTTGGTTGTCTGTCATTCTGAGCAAATGCTTGCAACAAATCTCTTTTCAGAAAAAAATACGTTAAGAGCCTGTCCACTAGCGGACAAATTTAGAATTTTCTTACAATTGACAAAACGAAAACCGAAATTTGTTTCCTGTCAAGACTGTAAAGAGAATTTGTACTTTGCAGTTGGTCAAAATGAGCGATCTTTCTCTCAACCTTACTCTGAGTAAAAGAAATATTCCTCTACAACGTAACAGATTATTGACAAAAAAAAGCACTTCAGTAGTTTGTCAAGTTTTTGCCTTTTGTCGGCAGTGTTTTTGAAAAAATTCTTCATGCTGAACTTTGTGAAGACGCGACAGACCATCCCGCGGCATTTGAGCGTTGGTGATGACAGAATCTTTGTCAAAATAAAGGAGTCTTACGCTATTGTGAATAGGGCCAAAAAAGTAAACTAACGATCTTAATATCCTAACGTAATCAAAACCTTGAAAACATTGCTTACGCTGCCCCAAATGGCCCGGAGATGTTGCTTCAGTGCATTTTTCTTTTAATTGTACGGTTAAGTCAGAAACCAGTAAAAGGTCATATCCAGAGCGCTCGGAACAATAAACAATCAGTGTGGCAGATCAGCGTAGTCATAAACGGAAACGTTTATAAAACGTGACATTGCATAGAAAGAGCCCTCGTTGGCCTTTTGCAGAGGCAGATACAAAAGTCGGACCGGATCAACTGACTCAGACCGCCAGTCCACGACGGATGAACTCGAACCGGCCCGGATCAGAAAACATAAGAAAGAAAACCGAAAACTAAATTTCAAAATTCCCGAGATCAGAGGGACAAACTTGTAATGAGGTTCACACCATTACAACAAACAAACAAACTTAAGATGAAATTAGGGTAAACGACCATGGCTTTTTCTGTGAAACTTTGCACCAATTTTGATGTGAAACGTTTGTGGTGATTGTCTGAAGACACACGACCATGGCTTTTTTTGTGAAACTTTGCACCAGCTCTGGTGTGAAACTTTTGTGGTGATTGTCTGACCACATATGACCATGGCTTTTGCTGTGAAACTTTGCACCAGCTCTGGTGTGAAATTTTTGCGGCGATTTTCTGACCATATACGACCATGGCTGACTGGCATTCTTGGCATGTTATTACATTGTTATTTCTCGCGAAAGAGATTAATTGACTGTGCAATCTTAGCATGCGATTACCGCCCCATCGTCAGCATCGTTACATTTCGCGAAAAGGTTTAATTGACTGTGCATTCTTGGCATGTGATTACTACCTCATCGTCAGCATCGTTACGTTTCGCGAAAAGGAGAGAGGGAATGGTTTCCATTTGATTGAAACAAAAAGATTAATTTTCGCGCCAACGTCCTTAAATGCCGAGTTGTTATAGTGCACCACCATTGGAAAAAGAAACTATACTAACATTTTGACTCTGTGTTCATTGCGTTGTTATTTGTTTACGTGTCCTCTTGATCGCCCTGCAACTACTTCCCAAGTTTATATTTTAGCGTGGACCTCTTTTTCGAGAAATTGTAAGTACAGATTATTATTATCATTATTGTTGTTATTATTATTATTATTGTTATTATTATTAATATTTATTACTATTAATTTTCATTTATTATGTAATTATTTATTACTGTTGATGTTGAAACCTTGCTGGCTGGCTCAAAACGTACGCCACCGCTCGCTGGCAAACTTTATGCACTAGCTGGCAATATGTGTCATTTCGCATTTTAAAATATGCTGGCTGGTTAAAAGTCGTCTCCCACGATGGCAGGCTGGGAGTTTTATTTCCTGAAACTCTTGCTCGTTGGCAGTGAAGAGAGGGTATTTTTTTTTCCCAGGAACGTTAAATATTAACGAAGATTGACGTAGAAACATTGTAATAGTTGCTGCAACATTATATGAACAATTTTGTCAAAAATGGTCGTTGGGTACTGATTCATGAGCACTTCTGAAAGCTTAAAAGAGAGTTACCCATGTCGGCGTGAGAGCGTGAGATTGCATCGGCATGCGTGAGACTTTAGATCCCTGGAGCAGTATCCCCAGCTCAAGCCCGAGCATTTTACGTACGTTCGTTTGAACGTTATATAGTATATTACGGTCGGGTGATACCCGGTATTTTGGGACTAAAAAAGCGTTTTCCATTTACCAAGAAATTTCGGAAATTCCGGTTGGGATGTAAATGGAACACACGTTTTTGGTTCGTTCCACTGGAAAATTTCCGGAATAAACGGAACTTCTGAAAAGGTAGTGCTGTTTTCCCGTTGGAAACTTTCCGATGGAAATGTGTGTTCCATTTACAACTTTTGAAAGGTCTTACCACTTCCAGGCCATTCACGGCCACATTTTTAAATTTTGGCGCGTAAAATCGCAATCACTGGGCGGCGCACGGACCTGAGTTAAATGGAACCCGTTTTTCACCCGATGGAAATTTCCACCGAAATTTCCGGAAATTTTTTGTAAAGGGAAAACGCCCTTTTTGTCGGCTGATTTTCGCGAGGAAGGGGTGGGGTGTCATCATGGGTATGAAATTCTAAAGTTCAGCGGTTGTCTCTTTTGTTTTGTATCTGCGCGGCTGCGCATGAGCTGTTCGAATAATAAATAACAAATATGTCGAAAAAGTGATAGTCTGTAGTCGCCATCTGAACTCAATGTTGTTGCTTTGACGCTAAAAAATAAGTGTTCCCTTATATATATATCTGGCTTAGCTTAACATGTTACTTCTGTATTTATTGGGAATATTATTCCTTGTTCTTTTGGCGGCTGTCTTCTTCGGAAGGTAGGTCAGAATCCAAACCATTTTATTATGTATCTTTACCTTTACCATCTACCACTGTCTTTACCTCTCCGGCAGTCTGAAATCTCTCCCGATTTCTACTCATTGAACATGGTGTATCAGCCAATGCAGCAATCAATTTTGAAGGTGGACAGAAGGCTTTTTGTAGTAGCTAGTCGGCTGTGTGCACTTATCTGCGGCCATCCCGGGGGGATGATCCCGGGGAATACCGTAATTTCCGGAAGATTACCCGCACGGCAGATTACCCGCAGCGGTCTATTTTTGTCACAAGGGGAAAAAACGTTCAACAGATTACCCGCACTGGCCTATTACCCGCACCCCAAAACCGAAAAAATCTTGCTACTGTATTTCCGGGACAAGAACTCACAAACTTGGAGCGATGAATATTCCATGTTGTTGTTTACAAAGCAGAAGATCGATAGCATTTTCTGCTAAGAATTGGCTTTTAAGAATGCAGCCTTAAACACTCTCCTAAGTCATTTCTGGTTTGTCTTGTTAAAACGACCTAAATATCCAATGTATTAACGCTAAGACTCGATAGAATACGAGTTGAAGGCCAACATCTTTACGATTGATCATTGAGCGCCATTTTGATAGGTTGAGAGAAAGTGGGGGCGAGTGTTAAAAATACCTGATGGGGTGGTGGTTAGGCATACCCAGGGGCAAAAGACCGGGCCTATATGAGAAGTCGCAAATACGGGAAAATGCTCTGTTACTCAAGCCAGGGGTAGCTAGGAACATTTCACTGATGCGCTGAACAATCCACAAGGCTGTGCTCTAACGGCGCCCGGTCGCCTGAGGCGACTAACATATGGCTTCGGGCGAGTGAGGAAAATTACCCGGTCGCCCGGCCGGGCACTCCCGTTTATTCTATTTTGAGCAGATAAGGCGGCTAAAAATTTTAATTTGCTGGTGGTTACAGTTTACGAAACCTCTTAGAAAAGGATTTTTCTTCGTACGAAACAGTCGGTTCAAAGGCCGTTCACATGTAACATAATCCGTGACTCTTTCCACGTGATGGCCGGTGGCCGCACGAATTTCGATTCTTTCTCAAAAAGTAGCTTTAAAATTTGGAACGTGGAGTTTGGCATTTCTTGGTAATAGTTTTAAAAAAAGAGTTGTTACTGCTGCTCTGACAGCGCTAAAGCGCGGACGGCAAAGCGGTGCAATTTATTTTTGTATGAACACGGGAGTCGCAGTTTGTGCAAATTTAATATTTTTACGATTTTTCGCTGCTGCAACCGCTTGGCTAAAATATGTTTAGGTTATGGTTGTTTTTCCCCAGTATATGAAATAAAGAAATAAAAAAGGGAAAGATATCATGTTATTTGTTGTTGTTTTAAAAACAGAGCAATCCCGCGTTGTCTTTGGTGTCGTGACAAATCATTGCATGCCCTAAACAAATGACGTTGTGACTGGCGCTTCCACCGAATCCACAAAAAAGATCATTCCACTAAACATTTTACTGATAATATAAGGAAAAAATACTTTACTTCTGTCCTGTAGCGATGATTTTCGTCCAGATCAAGATGACTTGCTCAAAAAATTAAAATTGATAGCTTTTGGGCCACGGGAATCAAGCGGCATTGATTCACGTTTTGAAAATTTATTTTCAACCGAACTAAAAGGTTTACCTGTATTAGACTTAAACGTCTTCACATAAACCTGCCGCAATCATTACTTTTGCACTTTTAAACCTGAAAATGAACGGTGGCATTGCCACTTTTCTCGTCTTTTTCAAGTATGGCATGAAAAAGTTGACGGGTTGCGGGTTTTTCTTGCACTAGCGAGTTCGATGATCACCAGAGCGGTAGCAGCAATGTTTTGTTGAGAGAGAGACAGATGAAGATCTTGCTGCGTTGTTGATCTCAGATAATTAATTAATTAATTAATTTGGGCGACCAACTTGGAGGGCTGGGCACCCCAGCTGAAATTCTTGGGAGCCCGAAGGGCGCCGTGAAATTTTCCTTAGAGCACAGCCTTGAATCCAGCAAATTTTTCATTGTTGTTTAATAGTGTTTTGTTTACACACGTGCCGACAATCACGTTCTAAATAATTATGCGGTGCCGTGAAATATGTCGGCATCTTGTTTTGTAGCTTTCAGCGTGCTTTCACAAAAAATGCTTTCAATCTTTCATATACAAAATTGAAAGGAGTGCAGGTGAGAAATGCTTTGAAATTAAGCGAAGAAAAAAGCAGTGAAATACAGTAATCACTTAAACACTTGAGGGCTTTTAGAACACTAGAATAAAACATCACTCAAATCTTGAATAGGAAGCGTTTTCAGATTGAACTACGGTAACAAACAAGCTTGGCAACACACAAGTTTTAAGGAAGCATCAGTTTAATTAATTAGTAAAGGTTTGAAATTATTTAAACAAGATCGTAAAAGATTTGTTTTGAACGGAAAAATTTGTGGCATCACAAAATAAACACATTCGCATCTTGTTACTTTTTCAGCATTGAATTGTGTCTCACCATAAACTCTTTCTTAAAATTGAAAAGGATGTGTTAAAGTGAGAAATTCATTCTCATTTACTTTTAATTCTGTGACAAGTTGTGACATGGTCGAAGGGAAAGTTTATTGTTTTTCATTCAATTTGCTTCGGCTTTCATCGAGCGGTTTTACAAAGACTACGGTAAATAAAGCATCATTTTAAAGATTGAATCAATGAACGAGGCAACACACAGATTTGAAGGAAGTGTTGGTTTAATTATCCTCATTTTAACTTGTTTCAATCTGCCAAATTCTTACCCGAGATTTAAAAATTATCACATTACCCGCACCTTCCTATTACCCGCAGCAACCGCGGTTTACTGGAAAATTAACGCATTACCCGCGGGTAATCGGCCGGAAATTACGGTACCCGAGAATTTGCACAACGACGTTTACAAAGCCCCCTTCCCCCCACCCAAAAACAATGTCCCTCCCCTGGAGTTACGCTAGTATGCTATTTTTTCAGCAACAATGGTTTTCAGGTGAAGGTGAGGTTTTTATTCACTGAGCCTGACTTGAATAATTGTTTTAGCATAATTGCAGAAGTGATTATTTGAAAAATATGCACTGTCTTTAAAACAATTCATTTCTTCATCTGTGACTTTGACCGCTTACATTGTAGGTGATTATCACGTAATAATCACCTTGAGTGCAACCAATCAGTGCACAAAATTTTCAATAATCATGTATGTAATTATACTAAGGCAACGTTTACACGAACACAATTTCATTTGTATCCGCATCGAAAACGATGCAGTTACACCTTCTGTTTACTCGATACCGATCGAGGCTGTTGCTGAAACCGTGTCGGTTTGAAACTGATGCCAAAACTGGAGTGTTTTCAAAACGATGCGGTTTCGTCTGTCATGTAAACAGTGAAACTGCATCGATTTGAATACAGTTACTATTTTAGCGCGAACTTTGCACTGTTCAATTCAAAATAGTGAATTTAGCACGCAGTGCAGTGCTCGCTCATACCATCATGACTTGAATTTTCTGGCGAATAGGGTTCCGTGTAAACACTTCCAAACCGCACCGATTTTGATGCGGTTTCGAAGTCATGAAACCGTGTCGATGTGAAACCGCGTTCGTGTAAACACTACCTTAAAACAGTTGTTCACCTCAAGTTCAGTGAATAACTGTGAATATTTTTTCACCAATATTGACCTCACCTTTGGTGAATAATGTCGGTCAGCGGCCATCCCGGGGAATACCGAAAATTTGCACAATGATGTTTACAAACCCCCCCCCCCCCACCCAAAAACAATGTCCCTCCCCTGGAGTTACGCTAGTATGCTATTTTCAGGTGAAGGTGAGGTTTTTATTCACTGAGCTTGAGTTGAATAATTGTTTTAGCATAATTGCAAAAGTGATTATTTGAAAAATAGGCACTCTCTTTAAAACACTTCATTTCTTCATCTGTGACTTTGACCGCTTACCGTGTATGAGGGAACATAATTTTCAATAATCATGTATGTAATTATACTAAAAACAGTTGTTCACCTCAAGTTCGATGAATATCTGTGAATATTTTTTCACCAATATTGACTTCGCCTTTGGTGAATAATGGTTAAGTACCGGTAATGTCATGAACCTGCATTTACTCAATTATTTATTGTTATCACGGACAAAGCAAAAGGAAGTTTTAACCACATGGCCACAGTTAAACATGTTTTGCCTCTAGAATACTAATAGATGTAAACATTGTCTTATGAATTAATATCCTTTTAAATTTAAGCAGTTTTTAGAGATGTCTTTCGAATGGAAAATGGCCCTGTTTTACGTTTTAATCACAGGGAAATATTTATTCCCTCATTATCTTATTTTTTATGCAGCGAGAAGCGAGAGTAATTTTCAAATGTTGGAAATTAAACATGCAGGGGAAGCGAGTACATTTCACTTGGAATCATGCGTTGCAATTTTGTCAAACTCTGCGCTGTTGACACAGCTATTGTGTTGTGCCAAAACTAACAATAAAACGTAAACAATGGAAAGACAATGGGCCAATTCATACATACTAATTATCTTTGATGAAGGCGCGTTTTTGGTGCGCGTGTTATAAACGCAGACGCGTGTGCGCAATTAATTAATTATGTGCATTATACTGTAGGAACTGGCTCTTTGTGATCAAGAACTTTACTACAGGTATATTTGGTGGGGTATTTCTTTACGATGTTCATTAAATTCCACCCTGGTTCCCTGCCTCTAATTCATCAAAACGTATCACATGCACAAAAATATCGTCGATTGATCGGAAACAATCAGAAACAGTTTACGATTGTGTTTCCATATCATTGTTTCCTCACTTTTGCATTGCTACTCGTCGCCAACAAGATGTAACTATAGAAAATTTTCTATCTCTTACGTCTTGCTTGCGATCATTGGCGATTATCAGCGATTGGTCTGGGATGAACGTAAAAGATGTTTCCACTTATGCAAACTGTTTGTGACCAAGCTCCCGGAAGGTGCTTGCGATTGTTTGTGACAGAGTTACGCGCACATGGGAACAGCAGCCAAGAAGTTCTGCATGATTTCACACGTGATTAATCGTTTGTAACCTGGCGTAGGGAAACTGTAATCCGCGTTGGTTTCTTCTTCAGTTTTTTTTTTCAACTTGTCATTTTCTGAGGCAGTAAATTCCATAGAATCCGCTGACAGTTTCCTTTGTTAGTTTTTAATCTCTCCTTTTGTCTCATCCACGAGAAATAATTTTCATTTTTCTTTTCGTCAAGAACTTCACTGCTTCACAATATTTGCTAGCCCCAATGGCTAGTGGAAGCTCAAAAGCTACTAGCCAAAACTGAAATTTCACTAGCCTGTGGCTAGTTGGCTACAGTGTTAGGTCAAGCCCTGGTCAAGTCATGTGTCCGATTCCTGTTCAAGCCATTTCCTGGCTTTCCTGTTCCTGTTTTATTACTGCTTAAAGGGGCAGTGTCATGCTATTTTAGTCAAACTTCACAACACTAAAAGACGTCCTTTCATCAATGAAAACCAAACAGCGATGTTGTAGTTTTCTTGCAAATGACCATTGCAGTACACTGAAGCTATTCTTTGTTGTTTCCAGCCAAGGATGGAGAGGATGGAAATGGATTGAAACTTGAAAAGAGTAGCCACAGTGTCATCAGAAAGACACCACACATTAAATTCGAATAGCTCTGTGCCATAAATTTATTTCATAAAATTATCTTGTCAGTGGTTGTCAGGAATGTTCTTTGTGTGAGCTAATGTACTAATTTAGATTTTTACCCATTTTTGACCTATAAGCAGCAAATACCCCTTTAAGTGATGCCATGTAAATTTACATGTAGTTAATCTAGGGTCTGTTTCAGCGATGATTATTTTTTTTGTTGGTTAAGACCTTCATAGCCTGTATAGCACATGCATTTCTGGTCATTGTTTTTCTTGATAACCAGAAAAACGTCTGCCAGCAAGGCTAAGACATTGATACCTCTCAACTATAATTTATTATAATTATTACAAACCTGTATTGTTGTATGCATGAAGCCTGAGTGTCCTACTGTTTTTGCAGAGTTTTGGCATGGTTGCTGGAGATTATAGCTCAAAGGGTCTTGCATTTGGATCTTAAAGTTGAGACATTGGGGCTATTTGCTGCAAATGGTGTCAGGATTAAGACCAGCAATGGAGTCAGAATTGTAAGTTAAATAATTGTAAAAGCTTGGAAACTCTTTCATGCTCTGTGTAAAGTGGTTTTAGAGGATCATCCTTTTTGCATGTTTGCATCTTGAAATGTGAGTTTTCAAAGAGCTACAAATGGAATAAAAATATAATTACCGGTATTCTGCTTACTTTGTTAACCACACTCACAGGTTTGATAGTCTGTACATGTGTAAGACACCTGTATAAAAACAGCTTCACTGGCTACCTGAGGAGCCATGAATTTCCTTTTCCGTACATGTATGACCTCTAACTTACAAAATTAATGGGCGAAGCTGTTGATACTATGCTTGTACACAGAGCTGCAGTATTTTTATGTTTTTTTAATCTTTCATGTACTTATGGTACAGTACATGTATTAATGTTTTTTTAAATCATCAGGGAATGGAAAAAATTTGTTTACACTGCAAGTGGACCATGAATGACTCAAAGTAAGTTTTCTCTGAACCTCCATGGCAGTTATTAATATTTGTAAAGGATGCTGGTAGTTTCTGAAGTGGGATTTGTAATATTCTTGTTACAAACACCAAAGGCTAACGCAAGATCCAGGGATGTCGCTAAGCACTGGCTGCTGGTGAAAATCGCTGCTCGAGAAAGGGATGATCACCAGCTGAATCTTGGCCATCAATCAAAGTGACTGAGAAGATCGCAAGTTATTCTCTCCATGTTGAAGCTTCAATTTGACTGGTTCATAATTCTGTAGTTTAGTTTTCTGTAAATTGGGCATGCAAGTAAGCACGATCAGTGCAGTTTTTAGCTCAGTGGGCTGATCGACCATCCTTGGTTTATCATTGGCAAATCAGTGACAAACGGCGAACAGATTATGCTGCTGGCATTGGAAATGAACATCTGTTACACAAGTTGACTGCGTAAATTTCACATCCATTTGTTGACAAATCAAGTAAGCATGCAGAATGAATTTCATGACCTTTGATTAAACTTACATCTTGTTTATAATAAACAGCAGTAAACTACTCTGCCTTGGGTTAATGACCAAACCGTGTTTGAAGAAAAAGCACAGAGCTACCGACAAGGACAAAGAAATTTACTTTACATGCGTAACTTGGGTGTTAAAACACAAAGGTCTACCATGTTAACAGACCATTAACGAAAGGCACAAACATGCTACTCCATTTCTTTTTTTTTTCTTGCATATGCGCATGCTAAGCGTGTCAGACAAGTACCGTGCGAACGTGTAAGGACCATGCCGTGTGCATGGGATCACCTTATTCATTATCACCAGTTTGAAAGGGCTTGAACAGTTCTTCAGACAAAATCTTAAAATCATTGGGGTGTACGAATGTGTCTTCCACTTCTTCTCTGCATACTGTAAAAGGCGATTTTGTTGATTCTCGCACTTCCTTAAGGGAACTCTTCTGTGGTGAAAGTAAATCTGCTGCGGTTGTGGTGCTGATTCTTTGATCTTCACCAAGTGCTTCCTATTCCTTCTGTATAGACTTCCATGTAAGTCTACTTGATACATGTAAGAGCAGGGAGCCACTTGTTTGATGAGTGTCCCTTTCCTCCACAGTTTCTCTTTATCTGCATCTTCCAATGTTGAGACAAATTTCCTTTAGATAACTGCAATGGATCCGGTGGGTGAACTAGATTTCGTGCCACTACCATTTCGTACAACTTGGCTTCTATTTACGCAAACAGCAACGAACCAGGGAGTAAACAAGACAAAAACTCCAAAATATGGCTGTAAACTGCTTCTGACACCATGTAATATTCTAGTCACAAACACCAAAGGCTAACATGACATCTTTAACCCTTTGCCACCCAAGTGGGCCTGAACCGGCCAGACTTAGTATTTTACTCTGTTTAACACCAGACGATTTCCGGTATCATCATCAATGGGGAACCCCCAGGAGTCAGTGGGTTCATAAAGATCACTAGTCATAAATGTTCTTGCAAAAACAGGCGGGAACAAACCAGAATGTTACTCACGAGCCTGCAGGAGCTCAGTGATACTACACAGTACTTAATAATAATAATAATAATAATAATAATAATAATAATAATAATAATAATAATAATGATAATTGGCAGTGCTAATTACCCTTTACTTGCAGTATTGAGGACTGAATTGCGAAAGGGCGCAGCTCACAATATCAGGCTGCAGTCCATGTATGGAGTCCATGTTTGATGTCGGAGCACAACACCACAGCTAGATGTTGATTAGCTGTGAGTCGATTTTGATGAGGGAGGAAAACTGGAGTACCCGGAGAAAAACCCTCAAGTCAGGTTGAGATTGACTGAATCTCAGCCCACATGCAGGGTGGGGCCAGAGTTCAACCCCTGCTCGCAGTGGTGGGGGGCTCAATAGATAACCACTAAGCCACCCTGACTCCAATCACAGTAATTGTACCGGAAAGTACTGTACCATCGTCAGTTTTTCTTCATGAAGCTGTTTAAATCATTGCCCTCTAGCTTTTGGATGAAAGCTAGGTTGACATTAGAATTATAGTTTCTTTTTATTGTTTGCAGGTAAAAAACCTCCCTAAGTAAATTACTGCATTCATTGATTTTGCAGGAGACTTTTTACTTTGCTATTCAAAAGTGTGGTCATTGAAGTTGAGAGAGAAAAACACCAGACTAAACTTAAGAAGCCAGATGAGCCACAAGGAAGGCCCAATTCATCAAGTAGTAATTTTGGTGAGTGTCACCATTCAATTGATGTTAAAAATAATAATATGATGTGGATTTTGTTTTCTGGTGAAGAAAGTTTCAAACCATTTTAATGACATGTTAACCTGTCTCACATAATTTTCATAGTATAATCGGTAAAAATGGAAACTATACATCCTGTAAAGTGTGTTTAAAAATTTTTGAAGTCAACCTACATGTAGAATGAAATTAAACCACATGAATACATGTTAAGAATATTACATGTATATTGGTTTTACAATCTGTAATAATTATTAGAATTCAAGAAAAATGATAATGTATTGTTTTTTTGTACATGGTAGATGTGCGCGGTTAAATTCCATCCTTTATTTATAGTGGCAAAGCACAAGCAAATACTTTCAAGAGTTCTTAGAAAATGCTGCCAGGTTTGAGCATTATAAATTTTTTACATGTTATTGACAGTACAGGGGTTGCAATAACTTTTGAAGTAGTTACATGTACCTGGGCTAGTCAATGTAAGTGGCGGTCACTCTTGTCTTTTACAAGGATTTGAGTGAAAATCAAGGCAGAGTAGCCGGCGGTGAGAGGCACATTTCTGACAGTCAAGAAAAATAATGGAAAATTAAAAAAAACTGTAATTACACATTTTCTAGCCAACATATACTGTATATCCTCTTTGAGCAAAAAAGAATTGGGCATCTTTAGTACATTTACCTTTAACATTCCAAGTTTGTATGGCTTTGATATAGTTATTATTAGAGCATTTGTAGAGGTGGACATGTATTTATTGATTAAGGAACCAAAAACTGCCCCTTTCTAGTTGTCAGACCTAAATTACTTTCCCCAAGTTTCAGCTGAGAGCTACAATAATTATTGAGCTCTTTAAGTTACAATTTGAAAATGTTTGGGCTGAGCTGTTACTTGACAAGTCAGAATTCTAAAGAAAACACTGTATTGCAGTGCAAACACTGTTTTCTCTGAAAAGAAAGATCTACAGGTACAGCAATGCTGTAAATGTCTGTGTTTCTCTAATTTCCTTGCACAGTACTTGGGATTCAAGTGTCCAGTGTAGAGCTTCAGTTGAGAAGCAAGGATGTATGGCTTACTCAGTGCATTCTTCCTGATGGCTTGCATGTTTCTGCTAGGCCTGATAACACTAATTGGTAAGTCAGATACATTAAAAAAATAGTGATTAAAGAGCAGACTTCAGGGCCCAGTTGTTCTAAGTCGAAAACTTTATCCAGTGGATGAGTCTCTATCCACAGTATACCTGTAAAATGTAAAATATCTTGTTCTTTTTGAGACCCCCCAACAACCCAAGCCCCTGTTTTTTAACTACAGCAGTGCACACCCCCCAAAAAAGGAAAATTCATTTTTTTGGACAGTTGATAAAAATAAACCAGTTTAAAAAATTTAAACTGGTTCAAAAATTTTGAACTGGTTTTAAAAAGAACTAAACCAGGGAAAAAAAATTGAACTACAACATACATGTACATGTAATGAGTTATTCAGTGGTCAAGACTATGCACCCTTTGAACAACTGGGACTTGTACAGTAGTTACAGACTACTAAAGGAGGCTGGGGTACCAACAGTGTTTGTATATCTCACTGCTTTAGGAAGTAGTACTATATGACATTGTAATGTTACAGTGTAGTTTGACATGTTTGTCCTACATTGGTTATCAAGTAAAAGATACAAGGGTCTGATGGAACACGTTTTCTCTGCAATCAATAATTGATTTTAACCTTTTTGTTGAAGACGTTGGCACCACAGGTGATCCAGAGAACAGTAAAGCCTCTATGTGAAGTCTTAATTAACAGCTATTACCTTCTTCCTTTCTTAATTTTCTCTTCGCTCCAACTCTGATGTCACACCTAAACACCTTGCACAAGTTGGTACTGAACGCTTTCTGTTTTGAGAGGAAACCTAACTTTGTATAAGCCCCCTGGTTATTTTAGGTTCTAAATAGAAGCAAAACCCTTACAGCGTCCTCTCGTAACCGTGGCGTAAATCAACCGGAAAAAATCTAGGTGAAACCTCGGCTTTCAGTTACCGTAGACAAGGTTTTATCTAGGTCAAACTGGAGATTGAAGCCACGGTTTCACTTAGTCAGAACCACGGCAAATGCACAAATAGTTTCGAGCGGTACTGTATGTTCAATTTTCTATTTTACTTTTGCCTGCACAAATAAATTGGAAAATCGAAAGTGACATCAATTTCAGCGGCCACCTCTGATCAAGTTACCTTGCGTGTTCAAACTTAAAATACCTCACGAATCAGGACATTACAAAATAATTAAACATGTGGACGTGTGAGCCAAAGGGCCATTGCTGGCATGATGTCTGGGTGACCCCTCAAATGGTCTATATGACCCCTCACAATTAACTGGAACCCTGCAGTTCAATACCACCCAACTCAGTGCCTTGTGTTTTTGTGTAACATGTAATGTACATGTACCACAGGCAACCTAGTTTATGCTCATGGGTAAATTACAACATTCCGCCATAAAGAGCGCTCAAATTGAAATAACATGTATAATTAACCTTTATATACACATGGTTCCAGCTTAGAGTAATGTTAGTAGTTGCAATAACTTTTGTCCATAATAAGAGTGACATTGTAAGTATTCCAGTTTGCTTTACATATAACTATGTTATTGTTGCAAAATATCATGTTCATTGGACATCCTGTTTTGGCTTGCATGTCAGATTATTAGTTGTATTTGTTTTCTTTTTCTTTTTTATATGTATCTTGGTTTTCCAGTGCAATGTAAACTTCTGTTATGTTAAATAAATAAATAAATAATAAAAAAAAAATTAAAAAAAAAATGTTCATTGGGCATAGATCTATCTATGTATATTTTGTATTTTCAGACCATCCTACTTAAAGGGGCTAGGTCATGCTATTTTAGGTAATTTTGTTTAATTTTGTTAATTATGAGCTCTAAACGTCAAATTGGCAATGCAAGAGTCTTTCATTTGCAAAATCACGGCCACACAACAACTGAGAATGATTTTCCAGCTGTGTAAATGACATTGTGATATAGACTGATCTAAATTTGAAAAAAGGTGGGCTGATGTTTTTCAAATGTGTGGTTCCAGAAAATATCCATATCCCCCCCCCCCTTCCTTCACGGAGGGTCACGGAAATTCCAAGGGGTAGGGGGTCTGAAAGAGGCAAATTTCCGAAGGGGAGGGGGGTACATAAAGAGTACATACAGAGCTTGTTTTTCCAGAGGGTTTGACATGCGATCGAATAAACACTTACGTACTTTTCCAATTGATTCAAGGTAACTAAGAAAAATGGAAAATTCTGTCGATTGAAATAAACGTAAGATTCCTTGTCATATATTTTCCACTATTATTCTGCCGCCAGATGACACAGAAAGCACTGACAGACACTCCTGAGCAGAACATTCTACGTGAAGTAAAAAAAAGAAGGCTGTCTTTTAAATATCGTGCTGTTTTTAACTTGAATGCATCTGGTGCTTTTTCAGATGGCATTATTCGTGCAGCCAGTTGATTGAGATCATTTGTTTATACTCATATTATTCTCGTTACATGTAAGTACAATTCCCACGAATTCCGAACCTTCGATAACTTGATTATCAAATAGTTTCATCGTTATCCATGTAGTTACCAGTTTGTAAAATTAATGTTAGCAAAATCGATAATTTCAGTGGCATATTTTTGTCCTGACGTATTTGTAGCCGTCAACGGCGATAAGAGACTTACAAACTACAGAGACAAAGCATATAACTTTATTGAAGTGTTCCTGGTGAAAGACAAATTTAAGCGACATTTGATAAACAGGTGTTGAAAAAAACATGTTATGATTCCTGCTGAAAAGTCAGTTCAGGGCTACACACATGAAAAATAATATAAACAGTACGGTTCACAAATTATGGCTACTGTAGATAAAAATTATACCTGCAACACAAAAAAATATCATGAAGATTAGCATTGGGGTATTTCCCCCAGTTTCGCTGTGACAGCAAAAATAGCTCTGTAATAGTTTCTTGTGTTGTTTTGACTACGCATAAATTCAAACTTCGACTAGGTTACAAAACGTATACGATGTACACTTAAAATAGCATAAACTTTCAGTACTTTTTTTGGATTTTTGAATGAAAACTTCTTTCAATTGAACAGAGAAAAGGTCAGCTGCCAGGACATTAAAGTGTTAAGTAAGCTCAAGCAGTTGTTAGTTTGAACATTTCAACGCGTCTGTGAATACGTCTAGAATTTCCACTGTAAATTTCCTATCAAATCAACTCCACAGCGGGACCACACAGAGATTTTTGGTGGATAAACAACAGTCTAATATTATTAGCACATAAGCAAAAGAATTTTTTTGGCCACCATTTATGCATTCGGTCTATGTGCATTGTAAACAGTCTATTAATAGCAAACTTGTGACCATTAACTTAGTTATAGAAATTGACAACTTCATTTGTAGAACGTTCTGGAAAAACGAGAAAAAGTAACGAAACTCTAGAAAGTTTGAGGTATCATAACAGTATTGTCAAAACTAAGGCTAACCCTAACACTAACCACATGGCTACCCTACAGCTGTATAGATCAATGCTTAGGCCTAATCCCAAGTATTGCCTGCAAAAGTTCAAATACCTCATTGAAAAAATTACCTAGTTAGAAAAAAAAACAGCTACACTTAAATTTAACTGGGATGAAAAAATTACCTGCAACCTACATTTATAATATTAATGTGAACTGGTGAGGGAATGACATCAAGAGCAAGACCAAAACACTTATGTACATGTACAACAGTTAGCTGTCAGGTAATGTTTTCCTTCTTAATAATATGCCTCCCTGTCTGACATTTTGTAAAACTAGCTAAAAAAATGAAAAAGGCCTGAAAATGTTTGCAATTCCATGTTGACAGAGATTCTGGCGTATTTCAACCATCACAGTTATATGCTTTTTTTGTGAAATGAATGTCCAGTTGCTAGCTGCTTTGTTTGGCTGTGAAATTGCAGTCGAGTAAGCAAATTTACTATGCTTTAGGTTGACTTTTTAATTAGTAGAAATTTTTGCTGTTGTTCAGAAGTGAAGAGAGAGGGAGTAAAGATTGTCAGTCAAACAGAAAATGTTGTGAAAGAGATTACCGTGCATGTAATTTCAGTTTTAGTTGTTGATTAAAATAATTAATGTTGGTTATTGTTTGCAAGGCTTTGTTTACAAAATTTCTGTCAGTTCAGGTGTTTGATCTGTTTGGTTACTGTAAACTGTACACATTAATGACAATTGGTTTTGTACTTTATGCAGAATCATAACTATTTCCATAAACACTATACAATCCTTTTTTTATAAGAACCTTTTTTATAAGAACGTTGAGGCTGAGATTAACTGTTTGAAAAGACAGTTTAAAATTTAGCTGTTTCTTGGGCAAGGACTTGATTAATTGGAAGTGATGCTTGATCAAGTAGTTGTAGTATAATGTGGCAGCAGTCATAATTATTTCCTTAATCTCATGGAAATACACTCTTGCCTAGATCTGGCTGATTGCAAAAATGCTGTTCATGGCTGCTTTAAAGAGTTTGTATACAGTCACTGTCCATAGATTTTTAAGACATTGAACTTCTGATCAGTTATTGTTGCTATTGTTCTTGTTTTAGTTTGTTGTGTACCCTAGAAATCAGCAAGATGGCAACAAAATTTTTCAGTGGCACAGAGGTACAAGCACATTTGAATGAAATAGTTTTACTATACAAAATCATGTTAATGATTTGAGAAAAAAAACAGAAAGATTTCAGGGCATCATGTGCAAAATGCCTCAGAAAATACATGTAAAGGTCCTCAGTGTGTATATTCATCTTTCGCTCAGTTTCCTGCCATCGGGATAATACTTCACAAGTACATTTTAAACCGATAATGTTGTATTTTCTTAAAGAAAATGGTGGTGGTTGTGAAATAATTTCATTTTACTGTTACTGACCGGTGTTTTTAAACAAAAGCCTAGAGAACAGCTCAACAAAAAATCATTATTGTACATGTACATAGTATTAATTTTATCATTGAAACATGAATATATTTTTTCACTGGATAAAATTTAATGTTATGGTGACTTTGAAATGTGGTACAGTATTAAAATTAATTTACTTTGCTTGTTATTATTCTCAAATCATTATTTCATGTTACTTAAAACATCACTACATGTATTGTTTTCCATGCATTGATGAACATTGAATTTTCAACAGAGTGAAGTGGTTGCCATATCAGATCCCTTTGCACAGTTATCATGCTCCTTTCTCATGGAGATTTCCCTTGTACCCTTTGAAAGGTCAAAGTTTCTGGTAAGTTTCTAATTGTATTGTTTCAAACCAGTACTTTTGACTTAATTTATTTACACTTTATGTACATACATGTATGTATCGTAAATTTAAGAAACTACTCAATTTTTGTAGGTCCCATGTACACTTAAGGACGTTCGCGCCCATTGCTACTACGCATCCTTACAGCGCACGCAAATTTACGAGCCACGTCATGCTCGGGCGCGCATGCTAAGTACTAAAATGAACAATGATAGGGCAGATGGCCATTGCTAAAGCTTTGCTTGGATTTAACAATCATGGATGTTTGGTGACCCCTACTTTTCTTTTCAGAAACAGGTTTTATTTACAATTATCTCCACATTGTCCAAAAATGAACAAAAAATCAATGTGGGAAGTTAAACAAAATTGTACATTTCTGTCCTGGAAACATGGAATCCTGCCATCTTGCGGCTGCAAGGCGCATGAAACTATGGTTGCTAAATGCGAACTTGTTCTTTAAGGAAACTCAACAGTGAACTAAATTCACTTGATGGGTCCACTTAAACAAAGTTTGGTAGAGATAATTTCACTTCAAAGATGTAATTGCAATTTTTTTGGGCTTACAGACACTGTGATCATATTCGCTAAAGAAGCCAGATTTTTTCAGATTTAGGGTGTTCTTCTGGGCAATTTCTCTCCAAAATGAAGTCGGTGACCCCCTAATTTTTTTACATTTCTGACATCACTAACTCATCATCTTTCAATGGTAAAATTTGCAGTAAAAAATCAATGTTAGAAAACATCCTTAAGGCAGCTACAGTTTTGAAACAAGTTTTCATTATCATTTTGTTTTTCGTTGCAAATGAACTGAATACCAGATTTTGGAAAGTTCTGCTACATGTAAATGTGTTACTGCTTGAACAGAAAGACTTCTGCCTTGTTTCACAGGAACATATGTACTAATGAAGCAAATCTGCAATCCTATGTGTGAAAATGTGAATTTTGATTAAAAAATAAATGACAACATCCACTGCGTCGATATTACTGTGCATCCCAGCTTTTTCACATCTTTGATGTAGATCCTTGAGGTGTTGAATGGTGGCAACATGGGTCTCACTACCTTCTTCCTCCCTAATAGTAAGATCGGGGGTCCCATACGGTACTGCTCAAAAGTAAGTTACCACCTTGTATCACGTTTCCTGCGTGACCCGCTCTACGCAATTCCTGTTGCAAGAGTAACCGAATCGTAAATCTCTGGCATAAATTAAGAACTAATGTGTTACGTGAAATCAATCAATTTCAGGTATAAATTATCTCATCTTATTGCGCACACCATTAAATAGGAAAAGAGATCAAATTTAAAGATATAATCGTCAATAAATTATTGTTTTGAATTTGTGAAAAACTAGTCTGGCTAGCCTCGTTTTAGAGCCAAAATCTTTGAATGTTAGTCACATGTTATTGAGGCTAGTCAGGCTAATGAACACAAAGACAAAAGAACAATGTGTTGACGGCCATGTTTGCAGTAATTATTTTGGCCAATTCCAGTTGAAAGAAATGGGCGTTCTTTTGAAATTAAGGCTTAAACTTGGGTCACTTAGTGTTGAGTTAAGGTAGTTTTGAAATCCAAAGAAAAGAAAGAATTGTTTTTTTGGTCATAGTAGCAAGTAAAGTGTGAAGTGAAAAGATAATAATAACATTACCTTGGTGCTGCCTTTAGTAACCTGTTTGTCAGGGTTGTGGTTGGTTCACAGTCCGTAATGGCTGAACAAATAAACAATTCAAACTTAAACATTTAATCAGAGAACTTTCCATTGAGTACAGGTAAACATTACAGACTTCAAAAACCTCATGCTCTAGCAAAACTCAGTGCACATATGCCACACAGATACACAAGAGAACCGAAGTCTTTGGAAGATAACTCAGTGGCATGCTTTTTTTTGCTTTCACCTACCTACTAGAAAGCAGCTGTAAAAATGAAGAATCTAGACATTTGGCTAACAGAACGAAATTAGATTAAATTTAAATGGAGCTCTTTTGATTATTTTAATGAGGTCTACCCAATTTGCCAGTTTCATACTCTCATAGTTAGATTGGAACAAGCACAGATGCTAATACAGAGGAATCGGTTCAGATGCAAATTATTTCCCCTGCAGTGGACTCAGTCTTTCAAATGCCTTTTATTGCCAAACAATGAAAATATGAAAGTATTGTATTGTTTGAAACATCAGAAACACTTTTATATCCTGGCAATCAATATTCATTCATTGCATAGCAATGTTTTGATATCCAACCGCTTACTGTGAGAGGGATTTGCTACAGTCACTTATTTCTTTGCAAAATTTGCATGGATGGTTGTCAATCGGAAGGTGTAAAGTTCAGGTTGCAGGTCATTATTTTACCATAACTGAAACAACCCAAACAGTTGCAAAAGTGCTAACCTTGGGCTTAAACGTTATCTAAGGCACGATGTTTAGGCCTAACGGTAGCATTAGTAACTGTTTGGGTTATTTCAGCTACGGTGAAACAATGACTTGCAACCTGCACTCTACACCCTCCAGTTGTCAATTAGAGTTATCATTGACTGGATCATGTACAGTAGGAAACAAATGCTGTTAGAGTTGGACCATCTAAAATCGTCTGTTAGGTACATTATTTTAAAACAGTATACTCTGAATTCAAAACCATCAATATCATTTAAACTCTATATTTGAAAGGGTTAGCGGGCAAAACACCTGAACAAGCTGTCAATATTCAAACAGAAAGTAAGGAAAGTAGCTCAACTGTGGTGGCCCCCATGACATTTGATGAAATCCAGGATAGCATTTCAGGCTTTCCAGAGGTAACTGAAGAAGAGTAGTTGCTTTAATTTTAGTTTTTGTGTTATTATTTTGATAATTTACATTGTTCAAGATCTCTGAGCCTTGCAAAAGCAAGGGTGGACAACCTACACTCAAAGTTCCTAGCTTAAACTGTCAGTTGGCCCATGATGTTTGGTCACTTAATCAACTTTGATTTGACCTATGATGTGATCCTTGAGGTAACAACGAATTTTAACGATGTTAACATAGGTTGAATTAGGAAAAAATAATCATGCTCTGCATGTTGCATGCATTATACATGTAGTACACTGTATATATCTTTCCATTGTTTTCTCCAAAACAAAATGAAATGACCACATTTTAAGATTTGATGACGATGTGAGCAAACATGTACACCATAAAATTCTTCACAATCCATCCATATGCATCCAGTTGTTTGATACTTCACCCATATTGTACAATATCAACGAGATGGGATTATTGTGACATGCTTCCTAAAGTGACAAGTTATATTTTCAAGTTGTTTCTTGATTTTGTTTCATTGCTGAAACTCCCTGCAGTCCACTAAGCCCAACCTCAATCCCATGGTCTCTTTGTTAACGAGGAGAAAGACCCCGGTTGTGGCTGGTCATGTGGCTCTCCTCGACAAATATTTCCCACTGGGGTAAAGTGAGTTAGAGTCTTCGTTATATTTTAACTACTTTGACCCGCAACTGGGTGAAAGCGTAATAGTTTGGCAAGGCATTTTTTCAATAAATAATCATTACTTTACAATGTAATACAATGTACAATGTACAATAAAAGGGAAAAAAGGCTGATGTTATATTCCCACAGGAGATTCCCACAAAATTGGTCAAGCTAAAACAAGAGCTTTTGAATTGTGACTGATAAGACCTTCGATGTCGAGTGGCAATTGAAGTTTGCCAAAAAAGAAGATTTCGTTAGAAGCTAAAAATTAATTGCCTCTACGGAATGTACACTATCATAAAAAACACATCACACACTACGTTTGCTTGATGAAATGTCTCTTTTATTTTACTGGCGCCAAAAATATACTTCACAATTTGTGTTATAAATTAAACACTAAAGCCCGGTGTGCAGTTGCAAAAATATAACAGCGGCAATTTACATGGAGTTGTTGAAATATAAATAAGTCAAAAATGTCTTCGTGCTGTGCAAGCTTGCGACTAAGGAATCACTTTGTTTAACATTTGAAGGGAGAAGCGAAAATCAATGAACAAAATAAAATACCTATACAGTTAGTTTGAGGTTGATACGTGACATTAATGTATGACACTGGCTGATCGATCACAGAACTTGTTTGTTTCCATAGATAAACGATTCGCTTGTTTTCTTTCACAACAAAACTTTCTTTTCTTTAAACGTGTCGCAAACTATTAGCATCCTTCGTTATCACTCAGTTCAACTGCTCACTTGAGCTTGTTCGAGTATTAAAGTTTGAATCCGGACCGTCTCACAGGCATACCAAAAATATTCAAACAATGCGAGTATATTTTCTGTTGCTTCCAATCGATTTGACAACAACTTTTTGCCTTTCACATTGAATTCCATGTGTACATTCAATACCTTGCTTGGAATTTTTTTGTCGATGGTCGTCTGGCCACAAAGTCAAATGTGTTATGATTCCCTTCTTCACCATTATGACAAGGCCTATATGTACACTACCACCCTGCCCCCCCCCCCCCCCCCCCACCCGACCCCAAGCACACATTTAAAAAATCTCCCAGATTTTGGGAGACACGTGATCAGCCCCAACCAGGGTCTCTTCTCAATGACAATGCAGATCCTGGGAACGAGGTTGAACTAAGGCCAGACTGCAACACTTGCAATGGATATCTGTGCACGAGTTTTCTAACTCTCTGCAGATTTTATGAATCAAGGTTGAGGTTATAGTTGTGTTGTTAAAACTTGGCTTGCACCCAACTTAATTGGCTTTACTACCTATGGGGTGGGTAAACTGCATCAACCTTGATTTATGTTTCAGTAAATTTATTGTTGTTGTTAAAAATGTTGCTGTTGCGGTGACTGTGCTGTTTGTCTTTTTTAGTTCTCCCTCATTCTTGTGATGGATTGATAAAAATTTCAATCAAAATTCATATCATTACTTTTGAAAGTTCTGTAACTGACACATTTTTCCAAATATGTTGTAATAAGACACAGTGTTTTGTAATTGGAAAATTTCTGATCACATAAGAAATTATGGATCAAACCTGCTGCCATAAGTTCCTTAGATGAATTCTGTTGTTTGGCTGGCAGTAACTGTGTTCTTTTAAACTTATTTTAGAATTACAAGGGAGACAAATTGGCAACCGCATCACTGTTAAGTGAAGCTATGATCCTTGCAGTTATGAACGCTAGTTTAACAATTGTGTAGAGAAAGTCCGAAAAATTCAGGACTTACAGTAACAGGGTTTGAACCTGTGATCTCGCGATGCTGGTGCGAGTTTTGAACACAATTTTACTCGCACTGGCATGTTGAGGTCATGGGTTCAAACCCCCGTTGAAGTTCTGAATTTTTCAGGCTTCTCTATGCAATTGCTAAAATTGCATTCATATCTGCGAGGACCATAGCTTTGCTTGATTTCATATCTGCAGTTCAATACATGATTCATTTCATTATTTGTATGACTGTTCTTGTAAAAGGTGCACTTGGCATGTGCTAAACTGTATTTAGACGCTGGAGCAGAACATTAAAAGTAATTCTTTTGTTGTGGTCGGACTTGTGAGTTCTGGGGCTCTGTGGGTGGCAGGCGATATTCTAAGTTTTATATTGTGTTCATTACCAGTATTTACATATCCTCAATAAATAGAAGGAACGATGAGCATTGTTAATGAAAAGGTAGGTAAAGTCTGCTACGAGCCTAGAAGGCCCATCAGGCTGGTGCTTATCTCCTGTTTCCGTAGCATGAAGCAACTAGGAGTATTTATACTCCCCCCTGGATGGGATGCTAGTCCATCGCAGGGTTACCCCCAGCATTAAATTCGCTGGTACCCATTTATACACCTGGGTGGAGAGAGGCACCGTGAGAGTAAAGTGTGTTTCCCAAGAACACAACACAATGTCCCCGGCCAGGACTTGAACCCGGACCACTGGATCCGGAGGCGAGCGCACTAACCATGAGGCCACCGCGCCTCCCACTTAGATGCTGGAGCAGAACATTAAAAGTAATTCTTTTGTTGTGGTCGGACTTGTGAGTTCTGGGGCTCTGTAGGTGGCAGGCGATATTCTAAGTTTTATATTGTGTTCATTACCAGTATTTACATATCCTCAATAAATAGAAGGAACGATGAGCCTTGTTAATGAAAAGGAACAGTAGGTAATTAACACTGTGTAAATTACTCTAGGTAATTAGGTATGAGACAACAAGGTTCACCCAAGTTCTATTGTGATTTACATGTGTGGTAGGTTTGGTTGACAAATTGTCTGATTTTGTAATTTTCTCCAGAGTGCTGAGCTTGCAGTAGATGCTGCCAAAGTGACATTTTTAAACAAGGATAAAAGGTAACAAGTTAAAATTTGATGAAAACACACCGAATTCATTTTGTGAAAGTGAAGATACCGGTACTGATTCTTTATCCAGGAATTTTTTATGATTCTGAATGCTTGGTAATAATAGTTACCAACAATTGTTTATAAAAATGTTTCTCAGGTGCAATTTTGTTCCTGCAGGGAACTTGTTTTTGAGGTTAACCAGGCCATGAGCTCTCTCCATTGCAAGAAGAACTTACAGAATGGCTTAACACAAGATCCCACTCATTGTGATCTGAGTATACAAATGTCAGGTGTTAATTACATGTATTTGCTTTCTCAGAATTAGTAAACTGTTACTATTTCAGAATGTCTGTTAACTTATATATTGACCACATATTTCCAGCTGACATACTAAGGACCAAAATGTGTACCAAAAGTGGTAACAGGCTATATCCTGGATTCACGTCAGTTAAAAAAAGCAACCTCATTTTTTTCAATGACCTGGCAATGCTTGTGACATGTTGATGTGTACAATAAAATAATATTCACAATGCATGTGAGGATTTGCATACCCCGAGTTTGTGAACTTTATCTTACTACCACAACGGTTGTGTAACATGAGTTTAGTCCTGAGAAGGAATGTTGTTGCCGACTGGTGTTTGAGCAAAAGTCATCTTTAGAGTCAACTAATGATGTTTGGTCAGTTGATCGTATTAATACAAGTAGTTTATATTACTGTCAAGAGTGTGAATAGTGAACAGTGCATGTTGATTTGTCCTCTGAGTAAGGTTTGAGTCGTTGTTCGGCCAGAACCAATGATACTAACCGAACAGCTTACCTGTCATGACAGTAACTATAGCCAACCCTATGATCTTCTTAACCTGCAGCTAAAAATATTAATGATTGCTGACCAAAAGAAGAGAGAAACTACTACACACAGTCACCACAGACACACTGTCACCTCACAATGAAGATGACTTTGACTCAGTTTCTTGAAACATCAGTCACAGACAGCAGTCTTTCTCAGGACTATTTATCGGTGCAAATCATTTTCAGTATCAAGTCAATTCAGATCTTTTACAATTAAAAAAAAAAAAACGTGAATCCTACACACTGTACAAATTGTGCAGGTCAAGTGCCAGCTTACGTGCAGGGGCATAATCAATTTGCGTGATGTTGTGGTAATGTTTGATTCTTAACTTTTTCATCACCAGGAATTTCTTTAAAGAGTACAAACTGCTGCAAATTGTGTAAATTAAACAGATTAAGATTCACATCCAAGGTACCAATGTAAAGTTTTATCAGCTTTTAGATGAGTAAAAGGAGTAAAAGTAACAGATTGGGATGATAATCATAAGGACTTTGATATTTAATCTGGTCTTCAAAGACAAGGAGTATCACATAGACATTGCTAAAAATAGGGGAGTCGTTTGAAGTGCTCACATATTTGGCATTGCCTTTGCATTAATTTTTGTCACCATAGTGCATTAATACCTATCTTAGAGGGTGGATCCATCAGGCATGGTACACTGGGTCTAACCTTCTGAACTAACAAGTGCTTTATAGATGGTTAGTTGCTTGTGAAAGCTTTAAACAAGAAGTATTAAGAGTAAAGTCATTTGACGTTTGAATATTACAACTTTGACACTAAACTGATCCTCATTCTCTAAAGTGTTGTTGGATACAGCAAGACATTGAATAACTTTACACTTACACTTCTTCTTCACTGTCTATGACAGTTTTGTTAAATGTAGCTCTGGTTTAAGCTTATGGTCAGGGATTTCACTAACTTATTTCAAAAATATTTTTGGTAAGAAATTTAATTAAAGTACGTGTATGGACTAAAAAAATGTAGAGAAAATTCAGCACCCTCTAATTTAATGTATGTTTCTTTATTTTGGAAGTTGTCTTGTCATAATGCCACCATGGTACTGGCATCCAAGCTGTATATTGAGTCAGTCAGGTATTCCCATGTCCAGGAGGAGTTTATTTATTGGCTAGAATATCTCAAGTCCAGAAGAAAGTTCATAGAAGTAAACAACACCAAAGAGGATGTCCGTATTGCTCAAGTGTATGTTACTATTTTTATGAAAGTTATAACTGCAGTTGTGAACATAAATTAATTTATTTTGTACACTGTAGAGTGTTCTCATTGGATACACACTTCTACCATACTACCTCAGTCCGCAAATTACATTTAGGCTGCCATTTTTTTTCTATACTTTCACTCTTTTTGTGTAAAAACCTTGTTGCCTTATATGAAGGCTTTTGATGAGTGGGAACAACAATTTGATTGCTTGAAAACTGTATGCATATCTTTGCATTATCGTGAAATGATAATTAGATGTTAAGTTTTGGTAGCTTATCACTTCTAAGTCAACTTGTCACTTCATTTGTGACTGAAGAGAATTGTGCCATTATATTACAAACTTTGATTTTTGTGTTGCTTGTAAGATTGTCACATTCCTTCCTTTTAAACTTATCCTTACATTTCTCTGTCAAATTTTTGTTTCTTTAATAGACCCAAGCCCGGAATTTTGTCGAGGCTTCCAGATAAACTGGAGATCATAGCTACCATGGAAGTGACCGATTGCTTCAGTAGTGTGTTTGTATCCAGTCCACTTCCAATTGAAGAGCACCAATGCTATGTAGTGCTTGCCTTTTTGGCTGTCAATGTAAAAATGTCTTCTCAAGGTAAACAAGTTGAAATACCTAATTTATAGTCCAGTGAGTAGCATACACCGTCATTTATGAGGTTTTGTTTGTCTTAACTGCAGATATCCAGCAAGGCATTTTAGGAAAAAAGTTAAGGTATGATACAACACAATACATACTTAATTAACCACTCCCCATAGGGACTTTTCAGGGCCAATGAAACACAATCACAACAGAACAGAACAGTCAACTGTTAGAGTGACTTTCATATCACCCTGAAAAGTAAATGTAAAAACAGGACATAAACAAAAATGCAAGACATTTAATTGGCTTATCGAACAAAAACAAACAAGCATGAATTTTCATTGGGTTAGCAAATGCGAATGCAAATAACGTCATTTCCCTGTGGAACTTTCTGGAAAGCGATCGGCATTTTGCTTTGATGTCATTTGAAATGCAGTATTGTGATTAAGCAATCAAACTGTTTACTGCCCATATAAGGATTTTTTTGGCGAGAAGAAGGAGAAGCTTTGTTTCAATCTTGCCAAACTTTGGTTCGTGAAATAAATTGTGAACACTTTTTCAAGGTCACGCGAAAGTCGCTCTATTGGCAAGTGCAGCTGAGAAGTTGAAGCAGGGACTACCATGAACAAATTCAACCAGTGATCAGAACGTGTCTTGAACCCGGGATTGCTGAATCTCAAGGGAAGTGGCCTAACCAATGGGCCGCACTGCCTCTGTGTGTAAAAGCAAAGTGTTATTATTCTACATGTACATGAAGCATTGTGCATGGAAGCACTTTCTTTGAAGGTGTGATGCCTGAAGTGCTTGACTTGCTTGTTTCCCTCTTTGCACTCATTCACATGAAATTATTGGCGTTCAAAACTTTCCCAGAAAACAATGTTAGTCCGTGTGAATGTCCCAGTTCTACTGACACCTTGTAATGTTGTGGACCCACCAATAAAGGAAGATAAGTGTATAAAGGCAGGTGAAGATATTGAGGAGACTGCTTCAACTGACTTCTTGAAATGTATGTGTAGTATCTTGTTAGAAAAGCCTGGATACATACATATTTTTTGTAGATCTTCAGATGATTCAGGACTAATGCAAGAGTGCATGTTAGTGTTGCTTACTTCATGACCTTGTACATCAAAACCAAAGCATTTACATAAAAATGTTAAAATACTGGTATTTTTTATTTTTTCGGGACTGTTAAATGTGTTCAACTTGCTAACACAGCTGCAGTTTTCAAGTAGAGAACGTTTACCTGTGCATGGACACAAGTCAGAGCTTGAAAGCAAGTGGTTTTACCACCAACTCAATGTCCAGCTCTTCAAAAGACTACCTTTCCATACTGCCAAGTAGCACAAGGCACGTGTGGGGCAGAGTTCTGGCTCTTGGGGCTGTAGTGTCAAGGTGAAAGAATAATGTTACTTAAATCAAGGCAATGAGAACTGCCAACATTGTATAACATGATTAGGTCTTCATAACTGTGATTGAAACTTGAATTAAATATCCATCCAACTTGCTATGTGAAGGTGCTGTCCGCATAAATAATTATTGAAACCTTCCTAATTAAAATTAAATAAAAATAATAATGTGGATTTTCATATGCTACAGGGCTCATGCAGGTCATGGAAATCCTGGAAAGTCGAGGATTTCTTATCTTGTAAAATCCAAGCCTGGAAAGCTTGGAAATGATGACAAGTCATGGAAAATCTTGGAAAATTAGCTCTATGCACAAACAAAATAAAAGTCTTGTCTCAAGTTTTTAAAATGCAATGGAACCTGTCTCATTACATATTCTGGAACAAATATGCATAACATTTCAGGGTTTCCTAGGTCATGGATTTTGTCTTGTATGGTCCTGGAAATTGATGGAAAAGGCATGGAATTTTAGGACACAAAAAGTGTACAAACCCTGTGTAATTAACCTTCAGTTAAATTCAGCAAATATGAGATGAATGTTTAATTGAACTAGGCCTTTTTTTCAAGAGTTGTGAATGGTATATATTTTTTGATTTAGTGTGAGACAGATCTCAGGGGGTCTACAGAGAAATGTGCTCTTCAGGTGCATGGTGAAGCTTGTTCACTGGTTGTGGAGTGGTCACATGATGTTTTTAGTTTTCTCCTAAAGTGGTTATCAGGATTAAAAGCCTCTCAAGGATCGACAGTGAGCGAGAAGTCTTATGTTGGAAACTTTGGTAATTTGCCTACAATTAAACTTGATTTCCTACTTTGTTAACTATTCAGAAATGGTTTGGACATGTCATAATTCCCAGATTTTGGAACAATCATCTGCATAAAATGTATAGGGCCCACTTTGTAAGCTTGTGTAAAATAGTAATCATTCAGAGTCCTTTTGACCAAGAGTTTAAATTTGTTGTATTTTTTGTTTTTAGCTCTGGATGTGGATTTTAGATTATCCGGAGTGAATCTGTTTTATATTGGTAGGCTGGAAGGTACAGTAGGATTATTGGAATTTGTTCCTGCAGGTTTAACGTGAACTTTTGCTTTAAAAAAATATCCTCAGTCTCAAAATTGTACACATTTTGTTTTGTCACAGGTGGAGCTGATTCCTTCATGGCAAGAATTGATTTCATGATAGTGACAATAACATCCATTGCTGATTGGTCAGTAAACAACAAAATCGGTGGAATTAAACTGCATCGATCACTTAAACTGGAAAGGGTATGTGTCATGATTTAGTTGCTAGTTTTGTGGACAACTCAAAGTTTCCATTAATTTTTGAGTTTGACTTTTGTATAAGTCTGAATGGATATCTCACAAGCATTCAATGAGGTGTTGCTTGGTAGATTATCTATTATTTTCAATTGTCAAAGGTTTTGACCCAGAAGTCTTATTATCATTAAGCGAGTGAAACCTAGAGATGCCACAGGAGATGGACAGCTCCGCTTCATCCTGCAAAACTTTTGGTCTTACAATCAATACCTAGAAGAACAAAGTGATCTTTCTGCCTGCCCCTCGAAATCAGTACCTTGAACCATAAATCATAGGAAGGGACAGAAACTCCAGGCTGTGGACAACTTCACTTCTCTGGTCAGGGTGCACTCTTGCTCTGCCAATGTTGATGCTGAGACCAGCAACCCTATCTCCACTGCAAGCAGTACCTTTGGGAGACTCAGGAAGACAGTCCAGTTGGAGAGAGGAACCACTTTTGCCATGAAGATCATTACCATGCAGTAGTGCTCGCCACTTTTATGACTATCAAACATGGACCATCCACAGGAGACATGAAAGACAGGTGCAGCAGTTCACATATTGTTTCTTGTGAACATTCTCCCCCTCCTTGATATTCACAATGTGGTTTGTTGATTTACATGAAGAGAGGAGAACAAGACCTTAACAGAAAGTCAGTTAACAAAAACTGACATAAATGGAAATTTGGCTCTGCCCCAAATTCCCGTTAAAACTCCATTTCACTGATTACAAACTTCTAAGGGACACAGTTTGGAGACAATGCAAATGAGAGTGTTGCATCTAACTTGCACATGTGCATCTTCACCAGGACAAACCTCGAGAGGCCATTGGACTAGTGGGGCTTACGGCTTACAAGACCTATTTCTCAAACTTGAAGATTTCTTTGAGGATTAAGCTACTTTTTTCTCAAATTGAGGCTAGGCAACTATTCTCTCATCCATCTGCCCCAGAAATGTTTTTAAAGCTCCTGAACTCTCCCTCATCTGTCCCTGATGTCTGAATCACTGCCGTCATCCAGGCACTCTGGGGCATGTGACCACCATTCTGTCCGTGAAGGAAGTGATTCAGTTTGAGTGGAACATTGTCGTTTGGACTTCTGCACCAGTGTAAGCTGTTTTCAGTTCTTCAATCAGTAACGTCAGTCATCCCCAAAATGGCATAGATTGCCCTGTTCTCTGCCTTTATCATGATTTGGTGTACTTCCCGAAGTGAGGGGATAATGGTGGTTTGAAATGCCAATTGATAGATGCCTCGGTTTGCAGCAGGTCTCAGAATTTTGCCCTCAGGAAGTTTCTTGACTACATAGGTCATGTAATTCCTTCTTTGCCCTGACAATTTTTCCTCTGTTGTGCTCAGGGTGTGTGACCCTTGTCTCTGTGACCACATTATCACTGGATATTAGCCCACTTGGGTGGATATTTCTTGAATACACAACGGCACCATTAGCATCTTGGGAAACACCCAGGAAGGTTTATTTTTATCTTTCCATGGTTGCAGGTATCTGAGCTAGTTCGGGCAATTCTTCAAATCAATTTTGACTTGTGCACACCAGGGTTTCTCTGGGGAGCTCATCCCAACCCAGCCCTGCAACCCATAGGTCTTGCAGCAGGACTTTGGCTCTGATTATAAATGGTGCAAAGAACCCGTGTGCATAGAACAAAGTTGTGACTTTGGATAGGCATTTGTGCTTCGTGACAGAAAAGTAGTTATCAGATGGTTGAACCTTGATGGTGAACGCATCCTTTGCTGCCTGCCGTAATATGCCAAGGGTTTCGATGGAGGGTCTTTAAATCATTTCCATAGCTGTGTCTTCTGGTGAGATTTCATTCAGCACAGCTGGAGAGTTGGACAACCACTTCCAAGCTTGCTTTCCTGCACCTTTCCAAAATTGCGAGAATTGCTCATACGCTTTAATTCCTTGCTGGTCATCAGTCACCAAGTCCATGCTGCCATCTATATTTGGCTTGCAGGCGGTTTGGCCACATGTGGGTACTCAGTTGTATATGTTTGCACGTGTTGTTGCCTGGCAAACTGATTGAGAAATGATAACAAATTCACACCAAATACAACATGGCTAAATTCATACTTTTCTGAATCTTTCGGTTTACTCAAGTCTCTCCAGAGAAACCAGTGAAAGAGAGGATCTTCAGGCAGAATCGCAATCCTCGGGTACATGAATGCGATGTGGCACACCATTGGAAATGGAGTAAATGTGACAGGGTTTGGATCCTCCTGAGAACCCCTATCTCCCTGGTATAAATCACTGCATAGCCACTCGCAATGATCTTGAAGGCCACTCCTGGGTCTCAAAGCTCTCGAGAAATTAGGCATGGTTGGAAACCATTCTGAAGTCGATGATTCAGATTTTGTTTTACCCAAAGACTTTTTGTGCTCTGTTTTGAGCATCAGTGAATTTACTTTCTAGCTGTTCAATTTCTATTCCAACTCTTTTTTGATTACACCAGTCTCCTAGATGCAAATATTCCTCCAAAAGGTCCTCGATAACACACAAAGCTGCCTCCAGAGCCAATTCAAGACCTTCACATTCATTTCATACTTCATTATGTCTTGGCAGATGATCATCGTCCGTTGATGCCAACAGCTTCCATCTGGTTCAAGAAAGTTTGTTTTTCCCCTTTCATTTTTCTTGTTAGAATGTTTTCAAGCAGTCCTCATAAATTTCTGCTGGTCACTGCAAACAGTGATTGGTGCCTTTTATAGTCAGTGACAGCCAAGCTTGACTGACAATCGATCAATAACATCACAACTTTGTGACCAATCACATCAATGACCAGAGGATTTATACCATCTACTGATGTTGCACATATCATTTCACTCTAAAGATGACTTCTCCCCAGGTTGTTGAAATGCCAGTCAATGTCACCTTAAACAGTAATTCTCAGGACTACACCCACCCAGAAGATGGCCTTTCACCTGATTACTATTATTTTCAATTGTGTAACTTGTTGTGGCCAACAGATAGTGTCAGCTACTATATCGTTTTCTCATGTATATTACTCTTCCAAATGTCCTTGATAGCACAAGTGTCACTATTATTTTTAAAAATACAACCATACTTTAAAGAAACATGTTTTGATGTATCAAACATCATCATCAGCCATAGTGAGTGTAACAGTAAAATTTCTTCAAAATGAGTGGCATACATGTATAATTATATAACTATCAAATCAATGATTCTTTGTAGATTAACTGTTCGTTACAAGCAAATAAATTCAAACTAATTAAGAATATTATAGAAAACACAAGTGACATAATGGTAAAAAAGTGTAATGCTAAACTGACATGATAAACTTGTTTGTTGAGTTCGGGTTTCAACCCGCTCAAGATGGAAGCTCTCCTCGATTTTTTAAGTTGATAGAGAGAGGTAGCATTATCAATGATTTTGAAGTGAGAGACATCACAATCATCCTGACAATTTTTAGAAAAACCAATAATTATGCTTGAAAATATGAGAATTTTAATCCCAAAAAAGGTGCTCATTTATATGTGTGTAAAAATACCTGTTGGTTTGACCAATGTAGCAAGCACCACAGTGAGCACAAGTAAATTAATTTTGTACACAACATGTCATTTGAGAGAATCTGGAATAAAATCCTTTGGACTAAAAATGTTGCACAGTTTGAATGGAGAGAAAATTACTCTAACCTTTAAATCATTACAACATTTGTTGATAATAGATGACATTTTCTTTCTAGAATAAGATGAATAGGAACTGATATGTAAGGTAGTTTGTAAAAATGGTAGTTAGATACATCAGTGTAGAAGCTTCTTTTGTTGTAACATTTCTAAGATGACCTTTATCAGACTTGTCAATTACCAACTTGGAAACATATTATGTTTTAAAATACTGTATTTACCCGTGTATAATACGCACCCCAATTTTGGACTGCATTTTGAAAAAAAAAAGTTAGCAAAAAGCAAAACTAGTGTGAAAAAAATCCATTTCCTGGATAAGAAAATTTGCTCCGCTACATACAACAGTAAAGTAAATAAGCCTATGTAAAGTGTTTAAAAACTGAAACCTTTAACTCGTAGTCACAATCGAACAGCACTTCTCTCGCACAAGATTTGTCATCGAGAAGTTCATCTTGTTGTCCATCCACAAGATCGTTTTCTACTACTCCATACTTGACAAAATATGACTCAATCATCTCTTCAGGCAGAACTGAGGTCAATCCGCCAAGAATTACTGCTAAATTGGTGTTTTCTCTGTAAATGCTGCTTTCATGCTTTCAGTCACACAAGCTTCGAAAGCATAAATAAGCAGGCTTCCTCGTCTCCCCAGTCCCAACACGTGGAGCAGGCGTGGAGCACGCTAAACTCTTCATTCCTTCGGCATCCATTCGGCCTTTCTCTTGGGCGTCGCTGATAACCCTGTGCTTGTTTCCAACGTTAGGCACCGTTTTCCTCTTGAAAATCACCATTGGTCTTAATTTTGATCCATCACCAGCACGCACCAACAAAACAGTTCCGTGACATTAATTTTCTTCTCTGCGGTGTAATGTGGATCATTCGGTTCCGCGGCATATCGAAGATCAGTGGCGTTTTGTCCATATTTCCAGTAACTTTTAGTGGGTAGTTGTGTTCTTTGCAAAGTTTTATAATATAACAGTGTGAAATCCGATGATCTTCAGCGAAATTAACGAGCGTTATTTATCAGACCGACATTGTAAACTCCGGGGAGTTTCGTGGGCATTTTGATGTTTCAGATTATCCCTCAAAAGTGAAGGCCATGTTGTTCAGTTGTCCATTTAAACAGAAAGGTTAATTTATTAGTGGATCTTGGTCAAGCCTTTTACTTTTCAAATCAAAAACCAATGCGTCTTTGTTTTTATGCTAATGAGGGACGCGGGTCTAAAACAATGGATTACGTGTATAATTCGCATGTCCATTTTCGGAGGTGTTTGTTGGGAATAACAGTGCGTATTATACTCGGGTAAATACGGTAGTAGTAAGAGTATTAATATCATTTTGAAAACCCTGGGTAGTGTTGTTGATTTTATATGCCCTGTCCATGAGAATTTTAATTAACCCTAATTTGTACTGAAAGGGAGTAAAACTGAAGTAATTTGTAAGTAGACCAGGGTAAGTCTCTTTTCGAAAAAGAGAAGTTATAATTATTACAACATTGATTGTTACTTGATCTCTGCGTGGATAACAATACATCTAAAAAAGATCAAAACATGTTCCTTAAACTCAAACAGTGTGTTTGTATTTTTACAAATAATAGTATATTACTCTGGGTTGATATTTAAATGGATGTGGCTGATCGTCATATCTACTGGATGGACTAGGGACTAATACAATGTGATTTCCTCAACGTTAATTTACATCTAGAATAAAGCTTGTTTGGTTGGAACTACAAAGCTCAGGGATTCTGGCTGACAGCCTATAGTGAAGCAATGATTGCAGTCAACTCAGGGAAGTCAAGGGGGAGCTTCTCGTGAGAGCGGGAAAGAT
>NC_090886.1:21567432-21582432 GCF_036669925.1 Montipora capricornis
GCAGTTAATATTGGGCAGTGCTCCACCACTGAGCCACTGCACCATTGTGGGAGCAAGGGAAGTAAGTTTTCAAAAGATATGAAAGTAAGATTTGCTGTATGTTTAATTTTTTTCATTCAAGAAATTTTCTGCCAACAGCTATAAAAGAAGACTGTTAATTTAATGTCCTCACATTTCCTTGACTTTAGCAGTCATATTGGTACTAAGAGATTTTTTAAGTACATCTACCGGTAACAACGCAAACTGAGTTTGTCATTGTGTTTCTTTCTTGCACTTTAATAATTTGTGAGCAATTCCTCAGTTTGTTTGTTTGTTTTTTTGTGTGATAATTTTCTCCAGGAGGGATGCTTTAAAAAAATAACTTATCTTCACTGGCAAATAAATTATCACCATTTACGCTTGTAAGCCTTTATTTGGCTTGTCAGCCATTTTGGCACCCGCTAAAGCCTATTTCTAGGGCCTTAGGTGCCTTGGTCTGATGTTAATCATGGAGCAGATTTCTATGCTCCACGAGGGATTGAAGCCTTTCCCCAATGCTGCAAAATTGGAGGACATTTGAGTCAATCTTTAGAGGGCTGGCTAGAATTGTGCGGTGTGTCTTTGTTAATCAGACAGATCACATCCAGAAATGTACACAATTAGAAGCATGGTGATTTTGATATAATTTTATTATGTGTAAGTGCCATGAAGTGTCCCCTTGCTCTTCTGCCCAACTTCAACATCACTTTGCTTCTGGGAATTCAGACAGTTATCATCACAATGTGTCCCCTGGTCCTCAAGTGAAGATAAACATCTGCATTTACCCTTATCAAACAATAGTGCTAAACCTTACACTTATGTCACTGCTGGAAATGGGTAGCAAATAATTACACTAAAAGGGACACTTCGTGTTGGATATCAAAATTTGGTGTAAATCTAATTATGTGCATTTCTGGACATAAGTACAATCAAACACTGATATTTTGAATGAATATTATTTGTAACTTAAAATACATCATGCTTTGTTATTGTCAAGATTTTGTGCTTGGTATGCAGGTTTTCTATGTGTATTTGCATGGGAACTTGCTTTTGCAGATTGAGTTTGTGAGAGTGCTTGCTGCAAGGTGTTGTCATTGGAGGACATTGTCTCTCAATCGCTTCTCACTATCTGTACTTTTGTTCTTCCATGCTGAACATTTTCAGATCAAAAAATTAGATACCCCTCGCTTATCTTTGCATTGCTCTTTCACTGCTACTTAACTATGTCGTTAATGTTTCATTGTAGAGTGAGTGAACAACCACAATATTGTTTGTTTATGTTTGGCATGATTAATTCCAATTATTAATTGACTGTTTAGCTTTGGTGTGGAATCAAGACGTCTTTCTGTCTCATTGCAAGGCAGTTGTTTTGAAGTGGATGCAGAATACACTGCTCTACTTTTTGATGAGGTTTCAGTTGTTAAATTTCAGGTAAGAAGAATGCCAATCTCTAACCTACGTATATGTGAATTGCCTATAATTAAATTAAGTTAGTTACACTAGTTCAAGAGATGCCTTTAATTTTTCAGTTACGTGTATAAACCAAAAATGGTATGCATTTTTTTTTTTTTACGTATTCTAGGATATCTTAATGTCCTCATTTAACCCATATACTCCGAGGAGTGAGACTTGATAGAATTTACTCTGTCTAACGCCAAACGTTATTACTTGTCAATGGGTCGGTACAGGTGTCAGTGGGTTAAATTAATGGAAGAATTGAAAAACTGCTTTTGGTCACTGACAATAATTCTTAGACTAGCATTCTATGGACGAATTGTTCAAATATTTGAACTGCAGAAATTGAAGTACACAAACCTTGGAAGTGATCAGCAACTTAAACAGTGGTGGAGAGAACTTAGCCGAGACCTTTTTCCAGGCTTTTGTCCCAACTGCTTAAGTTTCTGATTTACTATGATGATCTCGAACTCTCACTTATTTGGGATATTCGTTCTTTTTTTTTTTGTTTTAAGGAAGGTTTGGTGAAGAGGCTTCCACATGTTGATGAAATCCAGAAAGTGAGGTCAAAATTCAAGCAACTTGAAACAAAACGCAACACAACTTGGTATGTGTTTACTTAGTGACAGGTGGAGAGATTTTATTGATATATTTTTGGATGAGGTGTCTTTGCAGTAACATGTCATCAACTTATACTTGAATTCAGCTTTGATACTTTCTTAAGTACAGAAAACTATGTACACCCGTCTTGGTTGTCCTTTTAACATATAACTTTTTTTGACAGGATTGTAAAGGTGGAGAAAACTGAAATATTATTTCCATTCATGTTTAACTATGCCGCCTCAAGAGATGAGGTTTGTATAAAACCAGCAGCAAAGCAAGGTTTACTTGTATTTTTTTTCTATCAGCTTCGAGGTAACAGGTCAAGGAAACCACTAATAAATATAGTTATGCGAGACATACTGCCAGTGTTAAAGGTGAACAGAGAAAAGTAAAAACATCTCTCTCAGCCAAAACAGGAAAGGCAAAATAGAACAACTGCTAAAAGCGGCAGTGTACATGAATGTTGAAGGGTTGTCACATTCTGTAAGTGCTATTTGGCAAAGCCAAAGTGTCGTGTGGATTGACCCAAATGATGGAAAAACTTGGCCATACATTTTTTCAAATTTAGGACAACCTGCCTGGGAAAAGGTCTTTGTTGTTCAGAACTATCTTGTATGTGGTGTAACATCACTTTCCCATTACCGCACGGTACTATTTTTAAGTTCAAGACTCATGACGTGACCCATTAAGATGGAAACTAACAACTACTTAGTAGACACATGTTGAGCTACAGTGAGAAAAAATAATTAGAAAAGAAGTAGTAAGATTTGAGGTGTGCATTTTTGACCATAGCTTGCCAATGTTACGAGAATGCTAAAGCAACTTCACAAGAATCCCAAAGATGATTCTTATCAGGAACCCTTGCCCCCAGACTTGTGGCTCTTGTTTGAGGTGAGTTCAAACCTTTCTTAGTTAAAAAGTAAAAGTAAAAAACCATTCCCATTTCTATTATCTGGTGTTCAGTGATTTTACAGGTGGCATTGTCAATTTCCAACTGTCAGTTTTTTTAATTTCCCATCCATCAGGATATCTCATTTGTCTTGGAAGATGACCCATTTGAAGTCAAGCTCAGAGACAATTATGCTGTATGTTGGTATTGGTAGTACAGTCACGCCTCAATTATCTGGACCTTGTTCTCTGGTCCCAATTATTTTATTGCCTCTCTACTCTGCACTGAGACGTTTTCTCCGGGTACTTTTAAATAACCAACATTTCACTTGATTTGCGTTAATTGTTAATTTCAGTTTACAATGTCCCCAATTAGTGCTCCAGCGCTAGAACGACGAGACACTTAAAGTTCCTTTCCTTTCCTTTATAAGTATCTGTGATGATATGTGAGTCAGTGTACCAACTAAAACAGATTTGCTTTCCTTCCAGCACCATTGCATTGCACGCAATCCTGATTGGCTCAAATTTTACACTTGATTAACTCGTTCAGGGTGCTATGCAAATATACCGAGTTAGAAACCGTTTCAACATCATGTTCACAAAGCGTAAGCAATCCGTTCTTTCGACGAGATAAACAGGCAATTAGTCAAAGATAAGGCAAGGAAGAAAAAGGAGTAGAATTATCGATTAAATATGACACCAGCAAGAAGCAGATCTTGGATGTTCGGACGAAAAGAGAAAAAGATCAAGAAGTTTGCTTCAGCATTTTATGCAAGTTGAATTTTTTTGGACATGTACCTGTACTTAAATTTGCTTGAAGTTGAATAAATTAGCCTTCAATGCTGGATTGTTGGTGAGTGTTACACATAACATGACTAATTTTAACTGTTTCCTAGCTTTTGTTGGATGAGATGGAGCAGTGGAATGAAAGAAAACAGTTGCTGGAAGCCAAACTGGATGAAATCAGAAAAAAGCCTGGAAACTCGCTTACAGGTAAGACAGAGTTGGCCGCAAATTGGAATGTAAATGCAATATTGAAGTAGTCTGAGCATCTTGGTGAAATAAGTCCTGAAAAGACATTTTAACAACCTGAGCAGAAGTCATCTTCTCGAGCCAACTTTGCTTTTGATGACCATGCTCACCGAGAGGATCAAACTCCCTCAAGGTATGTCATTCCTGGGTTTAAACCATTTTAGTTTCTGTAACAAGTAAAAACAGTTTGACCACATGATCAAAATGTGGCGCGCATATAATGTCAATGTTAATGTATGAACGTTTGTAAAAAGAGACATTCTGTTAACTTTTGTTTATTACATTTTTGACCTCGGATATTGCGTTCCTAACTTTCTGATGGGTTCACTCAATCTCGGTTATCAGCTCATATATAGTATGACCTGATATGGAAACTGATTGTGTCAAGTGTCAAGCTGGAAACTGATTGGCTTTAATTTCCAAGTTTGGAAGCATTCAGAATTTAATACCGGTATGCGCCGAGTTGGCTATAACCAGTCTCATATCCAACACGCGCGAATGGAATAATTGTTAAAAATATTAGTACCTTGCATTATTGTGTTCAATATACGGAAGGATAAAATAGACCAATTTCGATATATTAAAATTCAGTCCGAAACAAAAGGCATCATCTCGAGGCTCCGGGGAATAAATATAAGGATTTGTGTGAGTTTATTCCCCAGAGCCTCGGGATAGTGCCTTTTGTTTTGGACTGAATTTTAATATATCGAAATTGGTCTATTACCATGTAGCCACACGATTTGCTCAAAATGGCCTTAATTTTGTGTTTGTTTAACCCTTTCACTCCCGTGGGGTTCCCCATTGACGAGTAAAATCGTCTGGCGTTAGACAGTAAAATCTATAAGTGTCGCTCTTGGGAGTGAAAGGGTTAATGGGGACATACTTTTTGAGTGAATCTAGCTGTTATTAACCCTTTCACTCCTGTGGGGTGGGGTTCCCCATTGACGAGTAAAATCGTCTGGCGTTAGGGTAAAATCTTTAAGTGTCACTCTTGAGAGTGAAAGGGTTAAACACCCTGTAGTATTAATGACAATGAGCTATAATTATTTAAAGTTGTTAACACTAAGTGTAGGTAAAATTTACAGGGCTGTAAGGACTTGAATTGCAGACAGATTACAAGCTTGTCATAGACTTCGGCATTGATAGTTTTTCAGTTTTTTGACAACATTAATGGTGTCCTCCTACATTTGGTTATTTCAGTAAAAAAGGAGGAAGCACTCAAACGTTCATTGGAAGAAAAAAATTCGCAAATATATATTCAGCGTTCCCAGGTGAGTTGCTTTTGCTAGTGGGAAATGTTAAATGTTATACAGTGTGGAACGGACTTTTACTGGTGGGAACTGTAAAAATAAAGAACCAGAATTAAGTGATGTGTAGCTAAGTATGTAGTATGTGTTGCAGTTAATTTTTCTTTTCAGTTAATTTTTATTTTCAACGTAGAGTCTAACTTGGTGATTTTATTTTTAATTAGGTAATATCTTTTTAACTAGGGAAATTTCTCAAAAACTGGGTAAAATTCTTCTGTCTGGTGCTATCAAAGGCCAACAGATATTTGGGCAAATGCTCAGCTTTCATGTAAGGTTAGCGACACTACCCGCTTTTTAGGAATTATGGTTAAGTTTTCAATTTAGTGATTAGGGTTATGCACTGTCTTATTTGAGACAGTTAGAATTCCGGGAGGTGTATGACAACTGCAGACTGTCTACAAATATTTAACAATTATTGGACGAGGTTGAGCAAAATATCGTGATTTGTCAGTGGCAAGCAAATCAAGCAAGACACTGACAAATCACGATATTTTGCGATAACCGAGTTCAATAATAATTGTTTTATCATTCAATCACCGAGTTTGTTTTCAATTTTTTTGTGGAAGCAGTAAGCGTGCGCTGCTAGCAAAAATCAATTGGTTTCCTTCTCAGTTAAATAATTTATTTTGTCGACTTTAAATTGTACGTACATTCAACTGTTAATTAGCAAAATGTATGCCTTCAAATGGCTGAAGACTTCCAGAAACAAGTTCACAGTCTTCAAGGATTTGAAATCCGAAAAAAAATCAAAGTGCCACTGTCGTTACTCGTGGATATGAAAGTTACCATGATTTTAATTGACAGGCTGAAGTTTTCTTTATGCATTAGCATTGATAGTTGGATAATTGTGTAACAGCACGGTGGGCTCTCATATGCAACTAGATACTCAAAATAATGCATGTATGTGAGGTAATAGACCTAATCGGCTAACTCAATGTTGTACCCAATTCAAACCCTTTGGGAATAAATCGTTTTGTTCCAGGTATTTCCATATCATTTAAATATGAATGCTACATTATCATGTTAATACAATACACAAAGAATCTTAATCCCGGGAGATTTGAATTGGGTACAACATTGAGTTAGCCGATTAGGTCTATCCCCTTTGCTGGAATTCAACCCTGTGAAATAAGTAGACCATTTCTCCAATAGGCATAAGATTACTCTTTAACACATCCTCTATAAAGAGCTGTACCATGTGTTCAAAGTTCGATCGTTGCACAGATGACAGGGTAATTTTGAATAAGGTTTCATTTTTGTTGCCAGGTCATATTGTTAATGTCATCAAGTTTAGCAAGTAGAGCAGATCCATTCAGTAATATTAACACTTTTTGTGCCAGTTATACATTCCTCCAACAAACCTTGCAAATATTTATCACTATATTTGATACTGTTACACTTAGAAACAGATGATCTGAACCATAACTGATCACAGCAAGTGCATACATATTCAGGGCCATGTGTTATCTCACCACGAAAAAGACTGAATCACTTTAGACATGGAATGTCTAATAGAGTCTTGACCTTGACAAATTTCAGTTTGGTTTAGCCTTGAGCTCTGCATAGCTTTCCTTAAATGGTTTTATGCTTTTCTGTTTAGGTTTCTGATATGTTCTGGATTGCTTTTCTTTTCGTATTCCCTTGCTGCTTCAATATTTTCAGATCTTTTTTGGCGTTTTGCATTGTTTTTCTTTTTCCTGAACTCTTCAAGTGATTTTGTCTCTTCCGCTTGATATATTCTCTCATTAAAGCTCTTTTTTGTCACTGCTCTGTAGAAATTATTACTGACACTCACATCATTTTTGGCCATCGTTAATTAATCGATTTTTACCAGGCTCTGAATAATTGTTGACATTGTTAACACTGCTGATTTCATAACCTGAAATACTGTCATTATAATAATCTAACTGAAGTGCTGAAACATAGTGTCTTCCATCTAGATGTCCAATGTTCACAGTAGTTCCCTGTTGTCCGCTTATAGGACTGATAACAGTTACTGGTGCCCACCCCTCAATGGATTCATTTATACGTATAGTAACATTTAATACATTGCAAACTGGTTGCACAATAAGTGCATCACACCATGTATGTTGCCGTGACAACAAACGCACAATTGCTCTGTAATGGGTCCAATAAATTTTTGACGGTTGTTTCTGATGGACTCAACTCCAGCAGCATTTACATTCATGTGATAGGAAGGATCATTGTTTAACTGGTGGGCAACAGAAGTAAAAAAGCATGAACCATCTGACGTACATTCTACTGCCTTCAATCCTTTTTGAGCTAATCGAGCCTGCAACTGTGCTATAGAAGGATTTCTCAGTATTGTATGTGCTGTATGTGTACTTGTTAGTTGTTCCATGAGCAGCAGCGCCTGGGTTCGAGTCAATGTCTCCTGATATCAGTAGCTTTTCTCTTGATAGACAAGAATTTTCATTTTGTTGGTTCAATGTTGTCGAATGCGTAGGAGCAGATTTATCTTGAATACACAATAGAACTATAATAATAAGATAAAAATGACGATTAGAGTCTCCTACTCTCGAAGATTGATTGTTACGTCTGAGTTGCGGTCTAGGTATAATATTTTCCAAAAGCAAGAGGTAAACACTTTCTCAACTCAGACGAGCTCGGTACGTCCTTATTTCAATAGTGCAGCATACACTTTCAATTACCTTGTCTTTCTGAAACAAGCTCGACGTTTTCTTGTAAGGAATTAATCCTGGAAGGTTCGCTGTCCCGGAGAGCATGTACTGCCTCAGCCCTTGCTCTATCGTAGGAGATTGGTACGGTTTTGTCATCAGTTTTCGTTACATAATCAGTGACCGGATCTTTCGACAGTTCTTCATTATGGTCCACCACACAAGTACTAGTACCTGGAAGCATGGATTGCTTGGTTGCCTCAATGTTTTTCATGTCACGGATGTTGTTCAAGTTGTATTCATGTGGCTTTGATGACTCATAGCTTGCAAAACTTCGTGATAGCTTTGATAAACATTGGTATACTTTGATTCGATGTTACTCTCCAAATGGCAGTCCTCTTCCAAATGGAATTTATTTATCCTCCGTGAGCTTAGAGGATGAACAGGCACTGTCTTCTCACAATGTCTCTGTTGATTCTATTTCTACATGTATTAAAGTCTTCGCGTTGGTCAGTGAAAGGCGGTGCACAATTAATTGCACCAATCTGTACTTGTTCAGAATATTTTGCTTCACCTTCGAAGGAAGCTATTTCTTTAATTCTTCCGTTTCTTGCTTCTAAATACAGCGGAAGGTGCTCAAACACTTAAGTATAAAAGCGACATACAGCAATGGCGGCACACAACCCCGCGAACGGAAGTCAAAGATTTCTTAGCTGTGTTGTGATTTTCCATCCTGATTGGCTTATTAGATCGATCTTCCGGTTACGCAGGAGTGACACATTTGCACAAAAAACCTCACCAAAACTCGTGGATATATCCACGAGTAAAAAAGGGACAGTGTATTCATAATTTCAGTTGCGGATGAGAAGAATATTATTTGCAGTAAACACTTATTGGTAGGCAGTTATTGGCAGGTCACGTGGTGGTCTCTCAGCGAATCAAAGGAGGACAAAATACATCGCGAATGATAATGCTGATAAACAGTATTTAAGCCTAATCACCCATTTGATTAGCGGTGATAAGCAGTATGTAAGTCTCAGCAACCATTTTAAAATGGTTAGCTTTCAGTGACTGAGGTAGGATTAGTCTGCAGTCAGTCTGCAAGTGTCAGACACTGCATTCCATGCCAGGTATGTATTGTACTGAATGGAGTAATCACTTATTTGAAGTGTTTAGTCTAAAACAACCGTTGTCTTGTTCATTGGGTTAAGAATATGGGTCCATGGTTATTGGAAGTAAAGCATTCTTTCACTTGTAGGATAAAGGGGTTAGGTTGTAAAGAAGCTCTGGTGCTGTGTCGATGGGAAAGTGAAATAAAGAAAAGGGTTTATCAAGTGAGTTGATATGGTAAATTGACCACTGTAAAGAAATTTGAAAGCTGGCATTTTGATTGTTAGCCCCTCCCCAGAGCTAAAGCCATTTTCACATAGTAGGACTACTCATAGTAATGAAAAAACAGTGATATTCTGTAATGATTCCTTTGGCAATATATCTTGTTTAATACAACATTCATAAATATCTCTCTCACAGATTTTCAATTAACAGATTTTCAATTAACAAGAGCAGTATACTGCCGGAAAGTAACTACATTTCAATAACGTTACAATGGCATTATTATTTTTTTGTACTGTTACAATATTAATGAACTTAAATTTATCTTGAAAGGAAATTACTCGTTTTGCAAAATGGCCTGTTTACAAGCTGCATAGATCAAATCTTGTGGGAGAAATAAGTGACTGAATTTTTCCAAACTTGGTCACTACTCGAGCAGAATGATTTTTCGATATTAGGTGCGTTTCCTAAAAGCAAGTATTATTGGGGTACATTAGTGACCTTTTACCATTCAGTCGATCGCTATCAAAGATAGGCATATATGCTGATGTCCGATCTCACCCATAGATCCCTTGCTTGTAAAGCGCATTTGAATATATTAATAGAAAATGCGCTATATAAATTCACTACCATTACCATTATGTTTGAGCTGCTATTGGTTGGTGGGCACTTTCTAAGCATAGAATAAGCACATTTTAACGGATGTGTTAACAAATTGCTGGCTGATTTCTGCATAATTTCTTGAAGCCACTTTTTCATACTTGTGTCCTGTGCGAGAAATTCGACTGTGTACTTGGGACAAGATTTGATACAGGTCCCGTTTTGGAACCACTTTCTTGATGTTTCCTGTGAAGAGTTTGCCGTTGCTGTAAGCCCATTTCTTTTGAGTTATCAAAGATAGATCTGTGAAGGAAGGGTGGGGTAGGATAGGGGCAATGGGGAAGATGAGGGAGGGGTAGGAGAAGTAGAATGGAGAAGAATGTCTCGCACTTTTTTAGACCCCCTAAAAAAGCAAGCCCCTGCTTTTTAACTACACCCCAAAAAAGGAAAATCCCTTTTTTAGACATTTGATAAAAAACCTACGGTCGGTAGTTAAAAAAATTTTTACCTAGTTAAAAAAAAGTAACTGAAACGAAAAAATTAACTGCAACACAGGCAACTCTCACATTTATTGACCTGTCGAGTAAACATAGATGTGACGTGAAGGATCCTATACCTAAAGCACGATTTTGTTTTGGCTATGAAGACTACTTGTATTGATTGAAGCAGTCCAAATCTCCTTTATGGAGTCTAATGCCAGTAAAATGAATCGATATCTCTGTGGTGTGGCATTTAACTGTTCGTCTTTAGGTGCATGTTGTTGTGGGAAACTTTTCGGTGAACTTTGTTGAAATCATAATTTGGGTTTGCGTGGGTGGTATTAGTTTTGATATTAATTTAGGGCGCGTTCGATTGACCCTATTCCGGAATAAGAATATGTGGATTGATGATTAAAACGGTATGTTTGGCGCGTTTCGAAGCAGCACGGATAACAAAAATATGTTTAAAATAGCATTTTAGCAGATATTTGACAATTTTAATGTGAATCTCCGTAAAAACGAAATATTTCTAACTTAGGGTGCGTTCGATTGACCGTATTCCGGAATAGGAATACATGGAATATAAGTTAGATATCCTTCGCTTTTACGGAGATTTGCATTAAAATTGCCAAACACTTGCTAAAATGCTATTGTAAACATATTTTTGTTATCCTTGCTGCTTCGAAACCTGCCAAACATACCGTTTTAGTCATCACTCCATGTATTCTTATTCCGGAATAGGGTAAATCGAACGCACCCTTGTATTCCGTGTATTCCTATTCCGGAATACGGTCAATCGAACGCACCCTTAGTTTTTTTAAACATTTACATTAGCCAATGCAACCATTGTTCTACTTTCCAAAGTTTGTTTATGTCACTTCCCGCTTGATCAAACTCACAATTGCAGACACTGTATGAACAGACCCCCAAAAGGACGACTTTGCTGACATGGGAGTTTCATCGCCTTGATCTGATTGTTTTGTCTGACAAGTCTCACCATGGAAAGAGGGCAATTGATGTTATGAAGGAGCTGGACAGTGACAGGTGCATTTCAAACTCTTATTATTCACATACTGGTTTCATGGACCTTGCCCAATGCACAACTCTCCGTTGGAGACTTCTTGTCTAACGGTTTGTAAATGAACCAAGGCTAGTCATGGATGCTCCCTTCCTAGACCGATGCCATTCTGCACATAGTAGGGGCAACACACCATATCCTGTCGGTCTTTGGTCTTTTAACCCCTTCCCCCTCATGTGCAGGACAATTTGACAAAAGTGGTGGAGACGACATAAAAAAGATATATTTCCCTCCCCAAGAAATTGATCTTAGTCCTTTATGTATAGCTAGCAGAATCCAAGTAATTTATTCAAGAGCGTGATAAATTGTGTGGCTTGGTTTTTTTTAAAACAACGGGCTTCTGTTGTCCAAGGAGCATACATTGTTATTTATCAGACAATTCAATATCCAACACATTGGCGCTATCAAAACCAAAACAATTCAGGTGTCTATTTACGGAGTCGTATTTAGCACATAGCACATTCCATCTGTTAAAGAACTGGAGTCAGACCTACATTGTATACCATCATTTTAGTCAAGTAGGTTGCCAGTTGGGGGCAAAGTAAAAATAATTCCTGTGAATTGAATCCTTTTCTTTACCGCTATACTTCAATCCAGGACATAGAAAATCAAAGCCAAAACCGTCTTTAAAAGTCAAATGCTCATTTGCTTGTTTTTCTTTTTTATTTGTTTTTTCATTCAGCCCATATCCAACCTCAGGACTCAAATTCACAACACTCTGGTGCCGCACCATTCATGGCAAACTTCAGTCACACGAGGTTTGCTCGGATTGTACTGGTTTTACCGGAAATGGATAAATGAGTTCTTTTAGATTTTTATAGTATTGTTTGGCGAAGTTCGTGCTAAGACCGATTAATTTTTTGATGAACAGCAATCTTGGCCTCTTCATCCCTACCTCTGATTTCAGAACTTATTATTTTCTTCCTTAATTGATATTAAGATCCTGCAACTGTATTTATGTTATCCTTTTCATGACAGAAGCAGAGGCTTATCCAAAATAAGGCTATCACCCCTTTCATTTTGTTGTTGAAGACAAGTTTTGTAAATGATATTAAGAATCTATACGTATTTTTTACCACGCTGATTTTATAACATTGAAACTTGTGCCGTTGAGTATATGTTAATAAAGATCTATTAGTGTGTATAGGGAGACTCTAGAACCCTCCACGAATCGCTCTGTACATTTCAATAGTGCGTTAATAATTCTAACTGTAGCAAGTGTATTACATGTTCTTTAGTGTCGTCTCAGAGATTTTCCACAAGCAATATTTACATCAAAGTGTGTTGAGGTGAAAGGGACTCTTCTAGGTGCAGAGCAACATCCTGCTAATAGAGGTGTGTAACATGGGTGCTTAGGGAGGCATATAATTTGTTTTGTTCTCACAGCTTTTTCGTAGAGTCAGTGACGTCTTGTATTAAGGGCACCAGGTTTGCAATATGACCAGCACAAAATTAATACTAGAAGTAATCAATGATTAGTGAGTTGCGTTCGATTCCTGTTTTGGCATCGACAAGGCATTTGAAAATAGTTGTATATTGTAGGAAAAATCGTTTTCTACCCTCAGTAATGGAGGTATCGTACTAGAAGTATTTTGACTTGTTGCTAATAATTTTGTTGAAAATAGTTATGGAATATTTGTGTTATAACAACGTGACTCCCCAGCCATGCAGTTATCAACCCAGTCCAACAGGTCTTGACTTCCCTTGGGCTAGCCGTAACACTATCCCATGAGATCGAGGTAATTTGTGCCAGAACACGATGGCGTCCAAACACTGACATCGTATAGCAACATGCATTATCGATACCCGAGGGAAATCCGAGAGACAGACACGATTAGAATGCTTTCTCCTCGAACAGTCTGCTTAGTCTGCTTAGCTAAGTGGAGGAGTGATTTATTTCGAGGGCATTTTCAAAAAAGTGGATAATTGTTTATCTGAGCGATTAACTTATTTAAAGTGTAAGCATCTGTGGTCTCGTATTCTGATCCTGCTCTAATCAAGAGCAGAAGTTGTTTCTGGGTCAGTATTGAAATTACCCCGAGGGTTCAACTACCTGGTAAGTTTTCTGAAACGGTGCTTCTTGCAGAGTTGCTCAGAAGGGTATACTTTAATGTCTTTTGGGGAAATGTCTAGTTCTATCATTGCGTACTATCAATCTTCTTCATGAGGTTATTTCCCTGGTTTTATCCTGCTCTGTATCCTGTATCATTTGCCTTTTTTACTTGCTAAACAGCGAAGCGAGAAGCAGTGGTGGCAGTTGGTAAACCATGGAGCAATGTTACTGTGTCACGGAGTTTAACTGCTCTCAAGTTCTTCTATGATCTCAAGTTTGGTATGTTACATTGTGGTTTGGATTGTACCGTGCATGACAGATACACATTGTCATAAAGTATGATATTTTATTTGCATCCATATCATTAAGTTACCTGCACTTGCAAGACCATCCTCTTTTAGTCTTCCTTCTTCCTTCGTAGTTATGAACGCTATTAAGTAGACTTTCGAAAAGTCCTTCGTCTAGATACCCGCGGAACGAAGGACTTTTCATACTTGATTGGCGCCAATTTAGCGACCCAAAAACGGATCGCTGAGCTAGGCCAATCAGAGTAGTCCTCGTGGACCCCAGGGGATAGAGTTGTCAATCAAAATTTGCCACACGCAGTGAAGCGTGATTTTCAAACATGCTACTAAGGCCACCGGATGTTCCAAATTACGCGACCATCAGAGGAAAATAATTGAAGAATATCTGTCTTGCATAGATCTGTTTGTGTCTTCTCAAACCGGAGCTGGGAAAAGTCTGACCTTTGAACTAGTCCCGTACGCTTTTGCCGGTCGTTTACTTGGAGCGGGTGGCAATGCTATCGTCATATATCATATCATATCATATATCTTTATTTACCCTCGGATTTTTAGAGTAGCTTGGTGTAGCTAATATCTCCGAGCATTTACCCTCCCAACCATGATACACAACAGAAGACAGACCACAACACCGGGAACTACATGCCCTACTCTTTACGACAAGTGTGCGGGTTCTTTTACGTCCCACAGGATTATGAACATTGAAGGGTTGTGAGACGGGACCTCCGGCTTATCGTCCTTATCCGAGAAGACTAGAGAGTCTAACCATTTGCAGATATAATTACAAAGGCAGCACTTTCTCCTCAGTTTTTTAAAGACCCTGAGTGTTGGTCCGGCCGGAGTTGAACTCACGATCTCCCGCTTGACAGCCCGGTGCTCAACCAACTGAGCCACCGGTGCGCGGTAATTCTTCCACTGATCTTCGTAATTCTTCCACTGATTTCACTCACGAAAGATTTGGTCTCTAGCCGGTCGCTATTTAGGAGACAACACATTTAAAATCTTAAGTATAAACGGGTGTCTGGAAGTCCCGAGGCGATTCTCAACGACTATCAACACATTTTTCGTCGAATAGAACAAAAAATTTTAAAATGCATGTGTATTTATCGACGAGAGTCATTGCATCGCTAAATGGTAAGCTTCGGTTTCACTAAGATGTATCTTTTAATCCCGGTCTAGTACGTCTCCTACACCTGAAGCGTATCTGATCTTTC
>NC_090886.1:21592432-21597432 GCF_036669925.1 Montipora capricornis
AGGGAATCGAGTAACATCGAGGCTGACACGTATCAAAACCGATATCCGCATGCAGGTATGACGTAATCAAAGATGGTGCTGAAAAAGCAGACGGACGAAAAACGAAAACTTGCCAAAGCTGACTCTATGCACAGAATACCCAAGAATAGAAATTACGCGCTCTTAATGTCGAACGTAATAAGAGTAATAGTAGAATAAACTGGAAACTTGAAGGTGGCAAGAAGATGGCAATTGTTAACTCTGGTTACTGAATGAAGAGGTGTTTTTTTGATGATCGCAAAAGGCATCTCTTCATTCATAAACCGCGGTTGACCCTTACTCATTCACTGTATCCTTTGTTACCCTGATAAAGAGATTTAGCATCACGCTTACGTGAAACAGCGGACTACTTTTCATAAGAGCATGCAAGTTCTCTTCTAACTTGTGTCTCTCTTTGAGGAAGTTGCTTGATATATGTAGATAATTTAATAATTCAATGACGAATGTATAAATAGGTTATAGAGTACAATACGGAAGTTGCTATAGACACAGCAATTGAGTAGCTTTGTTGAGTATATTGCACTATATAATATACTATTATATTGTAGGGCACTGGGGTAGGACAGGTTGGCGCCTCAGCTTACCACCAGTAGTATATAATAATAACTTTATTGCTGACACAATTACTGATAATTCAGTAGTTTACGTTGTGGTCCGTTAATAATAGTATTGATAAAAATGAAGTATTCACAAAGTATTCCTAAACCAAACTAAAATTGTTAAGAGGTTCTATGAACAGTATACAATTATTACTAAGGTACTTTTTAAAATTCCTTAGGGTTGTTATTGTAGTGCTTCTAGCGCTATAGTCTAATGTGTTCCATAGTCGGTTGGCGCTTGCATAAAAAGTACGTTGACCAGAATTGGTTCGAAAAAGGGGAATGAATAAATTTATATTTGCCGACGCCCTTGTATTATGTCTATACTTACCATTAAAATAGAAAATATAATCTTTGGCAAGTGTCAGCAACCCCGAAGCCACCCCCGTTAGGGTTATAACAAACAGGGCAGGTAGAGCTCTATAGCCTTGGTTGGCAGTCCACCTACGAGAAGGAAACTCTGAATAATAAATCACACGGAGAAGGATACTTCATTAGTAAACTGGCCATCTGTAGGGCCAGTCACCCATTTGTGGCCTGTGTAACTGACTCCGAAAGTCTCGAAATTCTGTGACCGACTGCAGTGCAGTAGGCTGATGATGATATAGTATATTGCACTCACACAAATTGCACTCGCCTACGGTTCGGGCAATTTTGAGAACTTTCAAGCATCACTCGTGCCCATAATCACGAAATTCACTCGCGTTCATACGATTTCCTACACAAATCAGCTAAAACCAAATAAATTTCTTTGAACTTTTTAAAGCACCATTTCAGCCTGACGTTGGCCATTTACCTTAAACGTGATACTAAACCTCTGTAATATTTTTTAATGATTTCTTTTTAATAATAATATCCAGGCTGTGGTGTTTTCAAACGTATCTCGACCCATCAGAAGAGGGACTTACTTTGACCGTGAACGACTGAAAAAAAGAAGTCTTGGTAGACATTACAGGTTGGTCGATGCTGTGCGTGGGACAACATTAGAAGCGTGCATTACACCAATACAAGACGTCAATGTGCATGAATGAGTGCCCTGATAAAAAGCAAAGTCTGGTGTTTTATGGGGAAAAATTTATTCCTGAACCTTATAACGCTGCGATTTAACCTTTTAAGGCTGCCAAGGCCTCTTGACTTTGTGTGATTTATTGGTCCTACTTCTCAGCCTGACATTATTGGGGCGTAAATCGTATTGATCGTTTGAGATATTTGATTCCTTATTGCACTGTGACAAATTTGGGCCAATTTTTATCATCATAAATAGTCTGGAGACTCGGACGTGAAAGTGCTCGTTTTACTTTGTGTCCAGACATTGCGAGGCCGTATCAGCTCGAACATTGCATCAAATGCATGTAAACCCGGGTTGTTGTGATTTGAATAGGACATACGTTTTTTGTAGAGTAATGTGACCTAGTACCAGTATCTTGATCTCTGTGTTCAAAGATGTGATACCAGTGCTCTTTTTTACATTAAAAACATGTTAAAGCAGTAAATTCAGTTATGATACATTCATTCTATTAGAGCGGTTTTCAATTGGCCAATCAAAAAGGACGGAGACAATCCAGTAAACCAATCAAAACTGAAAGTAATTACGGATAGCCGACACAAAGCGCGGGAAAATGTGCACGCGCGAGCCACGATTAGTTTTGGTTTCACTTCTGATTGGTTAAACAGTGGCTCGAGAACCAATCACGGAGTGAAGCAGTGCAAAACCAAAGCAATTCGCTAATTACTTTCGACACTCAATTGAAAACCGCTCTACAGTACAGTGTACATTGACAGTTGTCTCAGTATGTTCTTTTACCAATTCCAATCTAAATGTAACTTGTTGATGTGTATACCGCAGGGAAGTGAGCCTGTCCTTTCAGTTTCCTGAATTGTCTGTGTGGTACTGGGGTTCGTTCACTCAACAGAGAGGATTTGAGATGTCACTGGGCAGTGGTTACTTAGAGACGACATACCGGCTTGCTCTTAGAGAATACAAAGATGGTCTAATACGGAGACCAGCTGCTGACTGGAGTGCGACAAAACTCTGCAGTGAATTGTCCAACGTGACTTGTCATTTGTATGGGTTGGAAGAGGTAGATGGGAAAGAAAATAGCGACGAGTGTGCTGAGGTTAGTTTTCAGTGCATCTGTCTTCACAGATAGTGGTTGTAGAATGTCCAACTGCACAAGTTTGCAATGAAAAAAGGGCCATCAAAGTTTGGTGCGATGTTTCCTCTGCCTCTGCGTTAAGATAGCTGAAACCAGTCTGGAATGTTTCCATGACAATAGAACTGTTCACTTGGCGGCAGTCGAATTCGCTATGTAAACATTTGATTGACGTTCACCCAAATTTAGCCGGTTTCGAAAAATGAAAGTTGTTAGTTGACTGGTAACCTCTATAAGTGCTGCCAACGCTTGCCACGTGACAGAATTTGTTTAGATTGTGGTGTGACAACACATTGTGTGACACACACCACCAATTACTCAGGCCCGATTCACACGGTACCGGATGAATTTTCTACTAGCTGAAGATTCGTGCATTTAGGGGTTCCGTTCACTAGGAACCACGCCTCGCCGTTCAAAAATTTGAATGCCCAAATCGGGGACGAATTTTTAGCCGGTACGGTCGAAAATTTAACCGGCGTGCTGCGAACACCTTCACCGTCTAAATTTTTGCATGGCAAAGGCGCGGTTGTATGGATGCGTGGTAACTCAGCTACTATCGTCAGCCTTTCTCTTTCTTGACGCCATTTTGGATTTCGAAAAGTAGCGCTCTGTGCATGAAGGTTTAACTTTAATCCGGTTCGTCAGTTCCGTGTGAACAGTGCGAAAATATTGCACGGTTCCGTGCGAACAAAGTGGCCGCTCAAATTTTTCAACGGGTAGAAATTTCGTCCGTTACCGTGTGAATCGGGCCTCAGTCTTCCGTTCATGAATTAGGGGCAAATAATGAAACTGATTTGTGTCGTATCTTTATGCCATTGCTAGGGTTCTCTCATCCAGTGACATACTTTTTGGGATGCCTGGACAGTAATTTTTTAAAATCCCTTTTTGCCAAGCAGATTGCTTTGAAACTGAATGTCATAAATTTGACTTGAAAACTGTAAAAGTCAAGTCTGTTTTTAAGGCGAAAATGCTGCATGTAGTCAGGGAATTTCCAAAATGTGCAAAATTGAAAGTGAGCTATTTTAACACTCTTGCTACTTTGATCGTGAAATTCCTATTTCAGTCAATTGTATTTTCGAAATCCTTTTTATTTACATTATTTTAAAATTTAGGTTAGTTCCATTGACTTGGAACCCACAAAGTACTACCTCTTAGCTGCTCAAAGGTATATTTTATTTGTCTTTTTTTAAGCTTCGGTGATTTACAGTCACTTTTAGTGCATTCTCGTCCCCAGAGGACGCCATTCGTTCGGTCAGCACAAGGAATAAGTCCGCGAATCATGGACTTCCGGCTCGTCTTCGCAATCTTAGAAATTTGAAACCTTTGGTAGCTGTCAACGGTTAGCAAAATGAACCCCCACAGGGCCTGCGTGTATTTCGGAACCGGCCAGAGGTCGTTATTCGTGGTGCTGACCGAAATAATCACGGCCTCTGGGGACAAGAATGCTTTTTGTGCTATTATTGGATGGCCGGTAGCAATTAAGGTGGCTTAACTCCGTTTCCACAGTTTCAGGAGACTGTCTTATATATTAGGAGGATATGCTCCTACAATACTGCTTTTATAAGGTGTTTTTAAATGGATCCCTTGTTACTATAGTAAACTATTACTAAAATCGTTCGTGCCCATCCAGTTACAGGATGCCCTATGGTGCAAGGTAAACAAGATGGAATAATCGCTAAATACTTGAGATAGCGCTGAGGTTTGACCCACCTAAGGGCCTTATCTAGAATTTTAGTTCCCTTTGCAATCTTGTCACCCTGCGAGCAGAACCTCCTTTTGTCTTTTTCTTTACTAAGGAGGAGACAAGGAGTCTCTGCCGGAATTGCGTCAACTCTTTGAAGCCGCCGCACCCCGAACCTCTGGACTAGTCAATCTTGTTTGCTCTCGTCAAACCGGTTGTTCCATTGCGAGCATCCGTTTGGTGATAAAACCGATGGTTATAATTGGACATGTTTTACCATGAAAAACCAAGATGGCGGCGAGATCTGGCATGTTAGGCTTGGGTTCGAGACTGTATCCTGGGAGCATGCAGCGCATACTCAATAAAGATCTATCTCTACTCATGCAGAATCTTTCTCGAGAACGCCAAAATCGAGCAAGCAAAAGAAAGGCTCTGCTAGCAGGGTGCAATTTTGCTTGAATTGGCATAAAGTTGCGCATACGATTTGTTTAAAAGAATTCAGGTTTTTTGAAAACTCTATTTTCGTTG
>NC_090886.1:21602432-21632432 GCF_036669925.1 Montipora capricornis
ACAGGCACTCCACTTAAATAATCTGAAAGAAGCAATTCATATGAAACGTAAGTTAACTAAAAACCTCAGCTGGCTGGAAGTATCCAGGTACGCCAGTGGCCATTTACAAAGGGTGGTAGAGATGAATTCGGGGATACCACGAAACAACTTAAGCTTCTGGTTAGAGCCGGGATTTGAATACGGGGCATTCGCTACCTGCATAGTTCCATAAGACACCTATTTTATTCCCCAAAAATGTTGCATAATCATGGTTTGCAATTTCTCCTGGGACGTGAAGATGTATGTCCCACGAGAAATCGTCTAATTGTCTATGCAAATCTTTTGGGGGGTCAAAACAGGCGTATTATGGGATTTGTGCAAGTAGTGAATCCACATGTTTTTTTACATTACTACTGTAACGAAATGATTACCTCCGCTGTCGGTCGGAAAGTTTAACAAACTCCGGCCGGTCACGTTCATAGTTTAGATTTTGTTGCCTGCATCACCACAAGTTGGTAAAAATAAGGGGAAAGTTGGCCTGTAAAACCAAGACTGATTGCCGTTGTAACACTTGCATAATATTTCTTGTTTTAAAGTAAAAAACCAATTTTGCTGAATGTGACAATTTTTAAATATGCAACTGTGTTCCTGCTGTTTCTACAGTTTTGCATTGTTTATTTCTAGGCTCAGTACACTATGCTTATCGACATCGCCCATAATGTTGTCTTGTACACAGAACCAAAAAAGAAGGTTAGTCACACTGGTAAAACGGTTTTTATTTTTGTTGAAATGTGATACCATGAAATTAGAATCTTTCTGTAACGTTCCGTCAGCGAAGGTAGTCTAGGTGAAGTTTTTCCCCATTTTGTGACGTGTTTTGCTTCACTTTTGCTTTTAACACATCAACCAGTAACATTTCATAAACATACGACTCTCGGTATCAGAGTTTGAAATGGCACGAAAAAGCGGGACAGATTAAAATTCTGGAAGCTCTATGCCCTACTCTTTGCGAGCAGTGTGTGTGTGGTAAGGCCAACTGAACTTTAAAACGATTTTTGGCCTCGTGCTCTCTACTGCGGCCCTCACTCTTTCAGAAGAAGGTTCATGAGCCGAGACCGCTTCCAGCGGGAAATGGCCGCTCCAGTGTGGGTTCTTCAACATGCTGAAGAGACGGGGTTGACTGTTCGAGAACCCCAGAAAGGTGTGTTGGACTTGCTGAGAATCGAATCTATCGACCTCCCATTCGGGAAACTGAGGCCTTTTCCAATTGGGTCACCAAGGTTGCGGTTTTAGCCACAGTGTAGATTTTTGTTTTGTCTCAGACCTGTTATATGGTAGTGCTTATGACTGATTATTTGCTAAACAAAATTTGGACTTTAAAAGTCTACGTCGGCTATATCAATGAGGTCGCCAGATCATTGAGCTTTCAATTGTAATTCATGCTAATTGGGCAGACATTTTTCGTTTGTTTATTGCCAACAGGAGGCGTTTGACAGACTTCAAAGAATGAGGTTTCATTTACACCTGTCCACCTCAGAAGACCAAAGAGCACAAATTCTCAGACTACAAAATACTGTTAGGTGCAACTTTAGTTCTTCCTTCACTTCAGCAGAATCTGATGACCTTGAAGCGTTTAACTCTGGATCAACGATGGGGTTTCTTTTAGTTTAAAAATTTTCTTATTTGGATGTAACGTAGCTTGTGCATTTTCCCGCTCGTGCAGCCTCGATCTTATTTTCGTCCATATTTGGAATAAAATTGTTGTCCTAAAAATGTCGCAGCTTTGTTCCAACGAAAAGAGTCGCAAGTTACACACTTCAAGGTCATGACTACAGTTAACGTTTGGTTTATGGAAGAGAATGTGAATCAAGAGAGTGAACCGCCCCTATTTGACCCTATTCCCGTGGAAATTATCTGGAAGCAATTATTAGTCCCTTCTCACATTTGGTGGTTATTTCAAGGATGACACCTTATTCGTCGGTTAGTGTGAAAGTGGACCGCGTAGTCATGACAGCAACAGATAGGAATAACGTTCCAAGCATGGCTGTAATCAAAGAACAAATTTTAAATAATTATCATGGGGCATAGGGATTCCCTCTCTAACCTCTTACTCACCTGGTTTATTCTACATCGCCACATTAAATCTAAGCCAACGGCTCGCCAATTTAAATATTAATCGCTTATCGGTTGTATGGTAATAAGAGTCAAAATTTTTTACAACCTAGGTTGAGCTTATTCAAGCTTTGTGTCCTGGGTCACATGAATGCTATTGTTACTCTTTCTCCTGCTTTTCTGTGCCAGTGTCGTAAGAAAAGAAATTGTTTGCTTGTGGCTTCCAAGGGAAGTGTGAAAATGAAGACAACTGGTTTCTATGCTTACGTTGCTGTAATTCGCGTGTTGCCATTTGTCATGCTTACTCATCTGGCTTTTGAAGGTCAAACCATGTTGAGATGCGAAGACTTGAGCGAGAACTGTATGAAGTAAACTTGGTTAGAAAACAAGCAATTGATGACCAGGAGTAAGTTTTCTATCGCATTGTATTGCATGTTATAATTAGAACTAACGAATTCAAATTGTCTGTAAGACCTTTAGCTCTATTAAGGGAGTTGTCAAAATTTAGCAGGGGGAGGGAGGGTGGAAACCCAGGGAGGGTCACAGGTTTTCGAGCCCTTCAAAAGGGAGGGCCATGAAAGAAAGTAGACGGCAAAAAGAGGGAGGGTCACAAGAAATTAAGCCATTACAATCATAAAGGGATGCTTTAATATTATGTTATAACACGAATACAAACCATGGATGAAAATCATGGCTTTCAAAATATTTGCTGTCATATAAACAAGACAAGCTATTGAAAGTTTTGAACGCAGTGTGTATCTTGGTTTCCAGTGGTAGAAACTAGCTTTTTGATCCTGTTTCTCCAACAGAGATATCACTTGCATGTTACGTCTGCTTTAATAAAAGTACTGAACCATTTTTCTTCCACCACTGTATACTAATTATTTATCCGGGGGCGTGGGAGCCGATTAGATATCTTAGGATGAGTTATTTTATTTTCGTCCCTTTACTGAAAATTTTCCCTCCCCCTACCCCTGCTAATTTCTGATGATGAGTCCTTAAGGTGGCTTCGCGGGCTAGAAACGGCCCCTGAGCCAGTTCCCCTTGAAAACTAGCTACAACCCGTTTCAGTATTTGTAAAGAGGCCGGTAAAAAACATTCATGGAGAAACGTGCAAGAATCTGTGCATACGAATTTTGGCTGCCTATCTCCTCTAGCCCTTACGGTTATTCTAATTCTAGGCAGTCAGTACTCTCTATTTTAGGATTTATTTTATATTGTAACTGATTTTTTTTATTTTAGGCATGAGCACAATAAATTGTTTTTGTTGTTACAAAAATACTGAACTTTAAAGTCTTCAATATTTGAAAAACGGGCAAATTATGTCTGATAACTTTCAGAAAATAGCTACCGTGTTGATTTAGTGTTTTAGTGGGTTGCACATATAGATTCGAGAAGTCAAGTGAAAAAAAACGTTTTTTGTTCGAGTTCCGAAGAAAAACCTGTAGCGTATGTGTTGGGAAAGGAACGTCCGTCTAAACACAACTTAACTGCGAGCATTTCTGTATTCGCGTATCAATATTGCGTGATCGAAACATTTTGCGCTAAAAACTGAAAAAACCATAGAAAGCCACCTTAACTGCCCCTTAATGGAAATCTTTTTTTGACGTTAAATTTTTGCTATAACATCAAAGGTTGACGGAGGCAGTTATTCAACTTGAGAGAGAGGTTATAAAACAAAAGGAGCTGCTCAACTCGTCAAGCACTGAGCTGCGAATTATGATAAGGTAAGGGTATTTTCTATCTTTTTGTGATATCTACCGAGAGTAGTTTGCAGCTTATCCTGAAAGCAACTTCGTACTTATTTAGGTGCTGCCTTGTTTTTCTGGGTTCTCACCCAAAAATAACATTACGGCACTTCACTCTACTATCTAAAACCGTGAGTGACTTGCTGGCATGCTTGTCGCCAGCCACAATCAATGAATCAGTCAAAATCTTTATTTAGCTCATAAAATAAAATAAGTACGTTACATCATAGTTTGATTTTTTAATAAAATAATAACATAACTCAATTAATAGTAAAAGCGAGCTGGGAAGCTAAGGCTATGTTTACACGGGAACGGTTCCACTGAAATGGTTCTGATCTAAAAATCGTGCCGGATAGCCGTTTTGTTCACACGGGACCTGCTAACCGTGCCGTCAATCCGTTCCCAATCAGGTCCGATTTTCTGGAACCGTTTCGGTCCCAAATGGATCTGTCACCGTGTAAACACCTGGGGCCCGTTTCTGCTAGAAAATGGAAATAAAAATCGATAAAACTTACCATGTGGTGAGCTGTTGTTGTTTTTAATACGTACACGAAGTTTCGGGAAAAATGGTCCCCGTTCACCTTCCTTCATAGTATAGTGACAAGGTAGGAGACTGAAGCCAGCGTCGGGACTCCGATCGACCCAGAACAAGCGCGATTTCTTTCGCGAAAATCTAATCCAGTCGCTAAATAAACACGCCAGGCTCGTGGAACATGAAAAATTTCACGTGCATTCTGCGCATGCGTAAATGGTAGAAACAACTGCTTTGGTCGCTTCGATCTAGTACCGGATCCGTAAAAAATCGGTTCCGTGTGACCTGACGATTATAAACGGAACGATCCCATGTGAACAGAAGTGGTCCGTTCCTGGATCGGGTCCGATCCATTTGGGACCGGTCGCATGTGAACGTATCCCACGTTAACCTATTGCTTTTTTTGTTAGCTTCCCATAATACATTTCAAGTTTTAATTAGCCAGCAGATGAATAAAGGAAAAAAAAGAAAAGAATCAAAGAAGAAAAGAAGGAAGAAACCTTATATACTCAATTGTGTATACTTTTTAAACGAGGTGGATTCACTTATTGTTTTGATAGTAAGTTACAGTTAATCTGCTTGGGGAACGCAAAAACACTAACGTCTTGTAAAGAAGATTGGAGATCTTTCCATATATCAATTGCCGTAAGGGAGAGAGATTGCTTTCCAATATTAGTCCGTACTTTAGATTTATGAAGGTTTCTTTCAGCGGAGTATCTGGTGTATATTAACCATGAATATCACTAGCATATTGAAACATGTGAACAAGAACGTCAAGAAGGAGGCCTTTATGCCATAAATGGATAAACGTCAAAACTTGAAGACGATAAACGCTATAACCGTAAGAACGCGAAACAGATTTATCTAACGTTGGGCACTGTGTGTGTCCTCGTCATGGGTTCTGGTAAAAAAATATTAACCTTACAATGTGTTTTTGTTTCACTTGGATTTTATTCATGTGTGTCTTATCACTGATTAATTTTTATCATTCCTTTGAATGATCACATGGACAGCTCTCGAGATGGCTAAGGGTAATAAAAGTTGAGATGGAAGTGGGTCGTGAAGGCTTTCATTACACAATACTGTTTCCTGCTGTATTAGCCGGGGATACTAAGGGACAACATACCTAAGATGCAATCCGTGGGTTTTTAGGGTCTTGTACGGGACATTAGGGGTTGCAATTTATGATACCAGCTCAGCAACTCTCATTTTACTTTTTTCGTTTTTTGACACGGCATTACTGCTTATCATGCTGGGTTTCTGTCTACCTCTGAAACCTCTCAGAACATTTTAGATTATTTCCAAGTAGCGGTCGGAATGAAAGCCCTCGATGGTAGATCGCGGTTTTATCTAATATCTCTTTCTTTTTTTGATTTAGCGCATACAAGGACTTCTTGATGAATTTCAACACACCCACACCTGAGAGAGGTAACTAGGACGTTCAGAACAAAGTTTAAAAGTTGTTATCCTGTGTTTTCCTTGATGAAGCCAAAGGCAAATTGGGAAGGTTTTCTATTGGAAAAATGAGGGCGATGCCATGAAATTAATCTAAAACAAACACCTGTTTCCTCTTCGGCTGAGAGGGTGCAAGAATTGCTCTGGTAGGAACGGGAAAAATAAATGATAATAAGATCCACAATTTTGATAAGGTCGCACATCCACATTGGACTGCTTTATTCTGAGCCCTGACTTTCCTTTCTTAAAACCCCGAAAACTTGTCATTGGTCTTTGAACATAATTTAAGCATAGGAAAGGGCAACGTTATAGACGTATTCGGCTAACTAAATGTTGTACCCAATTCAGATCCTTTGCGAATAAAACGTTTTGTTCCAAATATTTCCATATGAATGCTATATTATCATGCAAATGAAATACACAAAGAATCTTAACCCCGAGAGATATAAATTGGGTACAACATTGCGTTTGCTGAATTGGTCTATTGGAAGTTGTACGTCATAAATTTCATTTGTAATTATTTAGAAAAGTAGCCCGGAAAGTTCAGGGCTTCTAAAAATGTAACTCTAGGAATCTTATTCGGTGGCTTCTACAGTGTTGTCAAATCATTCAGTAATCTTCAGCAAACAATTGTCGTCAGATTTGCTGATGGTTATGAACTGCAATATGTTCTGACCTGTAAATGAACCTGTTTTTTTTTTCGTTTAATTGTGCCTTCAGCTCCCACTACAGAAGTGATTAAGCTGGCTGAGGTTTACTTTAACCACGCTTCATGGCAGCTGAATCAGGAAGATGGACAGTTGGCCATTGCTGATGTGACTTTTACAGACTTCAGGTACAGGCTTTGGCGATGCATCTTTTGTATGGTTAAGCATATATATGGAAGTAAGAGATGTATATATCAATGGAGTGCTCCTAACAAGTGAATCTATAATCTTTCGATTTACTAGCTTGGTTGCTCTACCACTGAGCTACTGTAGACTTTAGGAGATGAGGTATTAAAATAGTTTCAGGTGACATTTCTTCCGCTGTACTGCTATGATTGGAAATGTCTAAACTTGACATTCGTTCAAATGTATCGACGGACCTGGTGACTGTAACTCCGGTAAATGAATAAAGCAGTAATGTAGTGCTCGTAACGTATCATGTGATTGGTTCGCTATCCAAGCCAAAAACAAAACAGTAATGTAGCAGCTCTTGTAACCTGCTATTGGCCGTGTTTTCACGACCGGTTTTTCAGGTCGCTTTGCGAGTGACAACCGACAGTTCCTTTCCCAACTCGCTTAAATTTGAGCGAGTCGGTCAATTTCAATAGAATAGACCCTTTTCGCATGTTCATTTTGTTTTCCCAATACAGATGATGTGATAATACTCAGGAGGTTTCACTTATGTCCAGGTTTGATCCTTTGATTTGTTCATTAAAAAGAGTGCGTGCCAGCATGAATATGTCCGCATGCACTCTTTTCAATGAACAAAACAAAGGACCAAACCTCCTGAGTTTTATCACATGATCTGTATTGGGAAGACAAAATGTACAAGCGAAAAAGGTCTATTCTCATTAAATTTTAGCTACCAAACCAGGTAGCTTTTGCGAGTTGGTAATTACTTTTGGTCAATGAGGAGTCGCATGCGGTTATTCAAGTGGGAAATACAACAGGCGTGCTATTTTTATTATTTTTATTATTGTATTGGCACGTGCGCCCTCCTCATTTTATCGTACTTGTGAAAACACGTATCATTTTAAAGTCGCTTAACGAATTCTGCAAATAAACCACTTTCAGGAATGTTGAGCGAGACAACGGCTGTCGTGAAAACACGACCTTACGTATTGTAAACAGCTTCTATTTTTTAAGTCTAAGTCGTTGTTTCAATTGTATAGTTTTTTGTTTTTGGGTTAGGGTATCAAGCGAATCACATCATAAGAGCAGCTACTAGTACATGATGAATAAAGAGGTGTATTTATCATTGGTGACGCGGTAAAATGAAGAAACACTTTCGTAGTAAATCCGATAGATAAAAATGATCCTAAACGAAAGGCGGAAACCACAAAGTCACAATGCAGCAATCGTAACTATTCGTCACCCCTGAATGTGAACGACTAGTATCTTGGATGTCGGTGGACTTTGCGCAGCCAAGAAGGGCTAATCTGTTACCCCGATGCTCCATCCAAACGGCGGGACAGTTTTTAAAATCCGCTCAAGGTTTTTTTTTGGGGGAATTTTATTGGCCTCCCACATTTGGATTGTGATCGTAACATGTTCGTCAGTTTATTCGTTTTTGCAATTTCTTTGTATTCAATTGTCTCGTCTTTGATGAGCTATGTGCAGGAACTGTTAAGCCAGTGACGAAGTACAATTTTCTGATGGAGAGACCTTAAAAACGATCGTTTTCTTCTATCGTCGTGAAATGGTCTGTGTTGTTGCATACAGTTATAGGAAAACTACCTTGAGTGGTGCAACGATGGAACATCGCTTGGAGCTGGGAAAATTTCACGTTAGAAACCTTTTGCCAAACAGCATCTATAAGGTGAGAACTGAAATTTTGCGATATGTAGATTAAATTGCTAACGTAATTCGGAACAAGCTGTACGCAATTGAAGAATTGGCAATGCTGCTGTGACAACATTCAGTAAAAAGTGATTTAAGAACCTACAGGCTGAAATTTTGCAGTTAAATACAGTAACTGTACTCAAAAATAGAAAGACCTGTTCATCCTACAGAAAGTTTTCGGCACGGCTCGTATGAAATTGGCACGGGTGCCTAAAAAGAGATCGGCAAACTTTGTTTACACCATTTTTACCGTATCAAAAATACCGTCCCAATATTTTTGGGCCCGGGTAAGTTCTCTTGTAGACATGGGCACTTCAATTATAATCGAGAACGTCCGCATGATTTTGGTGGAGAATGAGCAGCCATCTTGAAATATACGCAGAAAAACCGCTAGCCTATATGAATTAAGGCTCAAATTTGGCCCTTAAAAGTGTTTACACTACTTGTTCTATCCGAACAGTGCCTATTTTTTCAGCACCCGTACCATTTTAACCCGTGCTCGGACTACCTCCGAAGGTCCCAACACGGGTAAGAATTTTGGTTCGGCAGGTTGTTTACACTGAAACTTTATCCGAGCCTTTTTTTTTGGAGCCCGTGCCAATTTCACCCGAGCTGTGCCAAAAAATTTCTGTAGTGTAAACCGGGCTATAGTTTCTTGACAATCACTCCAAATTTGATGGTCAACATTCTGGCCCGGATTGAAATTGACATGTGGAAAACCTCTGACATAAAGGTTTTGTGTACATGTATATGTTTTCTTTGATTTACATTTGCTTGGATTTTCACCAGAAATATGCTATGATTTCCAAAAAGCTACAATTCTCTATTTTCGAATTCCCCATAATACACTTTGTTTGCCCCCCAAATTTTGCATAAACTATTGTTTTCAAGTGCTCTTGGGGACACTGCATATTTCCAAGAGCATTTGAAAACAATGGTTTATGCAAAATTTGGGGGGCAAACAAAGTGTATTATGGGGAATTCGAAGATAGAGAATGTAATAAATTATTTTATTATATAAACACCAATGAGGCCCCGTCCACAAGTATCCGGATCTTTTTGAATCCGCAACTTTTTCTTTCCGGATACGCCTTCCGTCCACACGTATCCGGCGAATTCGCTGGCGAATCCGGAACTTTTTAAATACGCTTTCCAGAGTGGATACTTTTGAATCCGATATGAATCCTGAACCGTGTGGACGCCAAATCCGGATATTTATTTATCCGGATGACGTAACAAGATCGAGCCCAGTTCCTTACCGTGAAGTAAATTCTTAAGATGGCTGGCGAGGGCTTCATGGCGTATGCTCTATTATCTTTGTTTCCTTGAGGAGTACTGAGCGCTAGAGTGAATCCGGATACGTTTCGGACCCGTGTGGACGGGCAAATCTGATTTGCATACGCTACGTGTGGATGGAAATATTTTTGAATTCTTGAAGAAAAAGTTGCGGTTCGAAAAATATCCAGGTGTGGACGGGGCCTGAAATACTAAGTGAGCTTTTGCGCGAACACATGGTATCTTCACACGTGAAGAGAACAGGTTATTTTCACACTTGAAAATATCACTGTTGCTATGGTTACATATGAAAATTGCGCCTTTCGATGCCTTTCTCGAAATGATTTAGTATTTCATTGGTTTTTTATAATAAATAGAAATTACATGGCCGCTTGGAGATACGAACTTTCTCTTCTCGTGTTGAAAGAAATTTCACGAGTGAGCACAGCGAACGAGTGAAATATTTTTCAACATGGGAAGAGAAATTTCGTATCTCCGCGCGGCCATCTAATATCCTCTATATTCTTTACACTGGGTTTTTTTTATTCTAGAGCATGCATTTTATATTTTTATTTTTTCAATTTCATTTCTTCAATTTTCTTTAATGTTATTTATAATTCTTGAATCTTCATTTTTATTTATTTAACTTTTTGCCATTCACTGATTATTATTATTATTATTATTATTATTATTATTATTATGTCAATTTACAAGTTACGTAGCCCAAAAGGTTTTGTTTAGCAAACAATTCAAGCATATTTGTTGCTAAACCGTTATGTATAAGCAGAACAATATTTCTCCTAATGGTCACGTTACGACAACCTCTGAAAAATAAGAACCTAATAAGAAACAAATCAGCCTGACCTTGAAATTCTAGGTTCTCATATGCGGGTTTTTACTGTATTACATGGTATGAACTCCGGTGTCAGTATTACACTGGAATTAATCTTGGTAGGCTATGCTTCTGTTCCGTTTTTCATATCATGACTTTCATCCGCCTGTCTATTCCTTTGTGCTTATTTCACGCATTTGCTGTCATTGCTTGTTTTGACATTTTCTCCAGGATGCTTTGAGTCCTTTAGATGTCAGCGGAAAGGGACACGTAGACAGAGCGATAGCTGTGAGGTTGTTTAGTCGCGTGAGGCCTCCAGGTAATATTCTCGGATCGTGACAATGTTGGGACCCAGTTTGCTGCCATGAGAATTTTAAGTGATCATTAAGTACGGCAAGGTTGTTGGTTAAGTATTACATAAGGTAGCAAATTATGTCATGAAACAGGAACAGAGTGACCAGTTTTAAAAGGAGGCCATGATTCAAGGCCATCCTATCTCAGATACAACACCGCATCCCCCTGCTTCCTATGGTGGAGGCTTCCTCAAGAGATTGCTTAAGTCATTTTCCAGGCTTTTTCCAAAAAGGGGAGGGGGGTGAGAGGTTTTTCTCAGCTACAAAGTTAAATGAATATTGATTTCGCGGATCTTCATTTATTCTTTGCAGTTGGAGGCATCGGAGTAAAAGAACACTTTGAATTGAACGTGTGTCCGCTGGCCGTGCGTTTAACACACCGCTTATTCAAGAAAGTCATGGTGTTTTTCTTCCCTCAGAGAGAACATGAATACGAAGGGGAAGGTGGACAAGTGGAGCTTGGATTTCGAGGTTAAATTTCTGTCCACCTTAATTATACTGTTGAAAGCTTTCTTAATTTACCAAGTTCCTTGTAAAGTTCCCAGTTAATAGTTGAAGAGACAATCTGGAGTAACTGCAGCGGCATTCTTTGAAGAACAAGGCATATAACAACACATGCCATTTCTTTCTGTTGCCACTTTTTGAATGCACTTTAATTGGGCCTTTTGATAAAGGCCTGGGTATGGTCGAAAAACATACGAGGCCACCTTTGTCTTTATGGACTCTCATCCCAGGATCCTAATAGCAAATTGATAGCTAGCCTGCGAACGCAGACGTATTTCCGGCGGTCGTTAGAGAGAAACGACCGCCGGAAATACGTCTGCGTTCGCAGGTTAATTGATAGCCCGATATATGTTTTTTTTTTTACAGGAATGGAAGTGGAAGACAAGGATCTGTTCATTTTTGAAGACGAGGTAATAAGTGGGAAAGTTAAGGCTCATGTGTGTTGTGCAAATGTTGGAGTGCAAAAGAACTTCGTGCTGGTTTTTGAGGCCAAATTCCAGAACTTGTTGGCGAGATTTGGACTCTCCCAAGCCCAATTCACGCTGTGCATGCAGTCGTTCTGCAGATTTTGGATGAAGTGTTAAACGGCCTCAGTGACATTCACATCATGTAACATTTTTTAATTCAAGGGAAATGTTGAATCCATCCATTAATTTGCTTTGACGCGCTTTCACCATTTTTTTTTTGCACCTTACATAGAGTTAAACAATCTGTTCAAGCATTCCCAACTTTTCGTTCCACAAATTATTGATGGTATGTTGAAGCAAATGCCTTGACTCGACAAAACTGGAAACTCCCAGTCAAAACGTTAACGTGTGGCCGATATCCTCTCATCAGGATAATCAATTCAACGGCTCAAAGCTATCAATTGCTATTAAACTGATCGAGAATAAGTAGGTGTTTGTAGGATCCTTTTATTAAAACACTTGTTTCCGTGAAATACTCCCCATCTCCTTAAGTTGAATTATTCTAGCGTTGTGGTGCTTGAATACTAGATCCCTATCGACGCCTGCTTTGTTTTGTTGGCTTTTTTAGGATATTTCCGCCCCTCCACCAGTAAAATCCACTTCTCTAAAACGAACACCCAGCTCTGTATCAACAGCTTCATCGCGATCCAGCATCAGTGTCTCAGACTCTCCCCCTATGTCCCCTGCGGTCAAGGATAAAGGGGTAAGAAGTGTCACGTTAAAAGCCATCATTCCAAATTGGACACCTAAGGAGAGAGGAAAAGACATTCGTGTTGTTGTTAACTTAAGATCAGCTTCAGACCAATCATGGTGCAAATTTACTCATATTCGTTTTTCGTGGATCTATCAGACTTTAGAACGAATTACTGCCACGTATTATCTTCCTTCAAATCTGCCGTCTAGAAGGCCATTGTAGGCTTGAAATTGTTAAGCGGCTATATACTCCTCTAAGCTTTGAGACACCTTTCCTTTGACAGAACTGACCGGCCAGAAAAAGGAAAGGAAAGGAAAGGAACTTTATTTAAGTGTCTAGTAGATTTAGCGCTGGAGCACTAATTGGGGACACTGTAAAGTGAAATTAACAATTAACACAACAAGTCAGTCAGTTTGAAAAGAAAATGCCACAGTTTGAAGGCACATTAATTTTGTACTTCTGGAGCAGTATATATCATCCTCGAAATGTGTAAATTTGAAGGCGTTGTGGAGTTAGTCCTTCCAAATGCCCGGTCTGGCCGCGCAGTTTTGTCTCTGAATGGAAAGCGTCCGTAGTCAGTGAATTACTTAACAAATTTATTAACTCCCTAGTAGTTCACGTATTTTAATTTACTTTTCTGAGAAAGAGTTACTGGTGTTTATGGTGTTGTATGTTTTAATTAGTGCTTGTAACATCTTAAGGTTCTTCTAGTATTAGCTTACCAGCTACTTGGAAATGTTATGAAAGTAAGAACGAGGAATTGTACTGGTGAATTTTTGGGCTACATCCGATTTACCACGCATTTCTGTTGTTTGCTTCGTCATGAAAACTGTTTGCCTAAGAGGAAAGAAGAGGTAAATTTATAGCGGACCTGCGGCGGCCCGAATGTCCGCTAAACGGAGCTCCATATTCATAGGGACCCTTGAGTTGCTTTTCTCATGGTAATCATGGCTAGCGGTATTGCTCGTGGGCGCGTGCGCACGGCGTTGCCTAATAATAGGCCATTTCCGAGTTCATGTCTGCCTCCTCTTTAAAGCGAGTCTAAGTGCGAAGTTTTTCTTATGATAGTTAGTTTTCTTTCATATGTAAAGTAGAACCAATTACCATCACAAAAACTTCGCACTTAGACTCGCTTTGAAGAGGAGGCAGACATGAACTCGGAAATGGCCTATTGGGTCGTGTCGTATCTCATTGAACCGGCCACTGGATTGGCCAAAAGAACAATAGAACGAACAAAGATAACGATGGTTTTAGCACAGAATGTAATGGGAAGTACGACACTATACAGGCAATGAAATGTGTTCTACAAGAGGTACGGCCCTACCCCAATAATTTAATAATATCCTAATGATAATAATCATATTCAATGCGCCCAAAATGGCGGCCGTTTACAGCGTACATCTTTGATCTTGGACATCCATGTTATGCTCAATGTCAAAACAAGGTATCCACAGAAGTCCAACGTTTGCGTTTTCTATTTCGTGCTTCGTTGTTTTGCCTTTTTAGTTTAAATTGTTCGTGTCTTCTTTGTTTTTCTCTTTTCTGAAGGGGAAAAAGAAAAGCACGTTCTATAAACGAATCAGCGACTATGACGACCTGGAAAAAATGAAGGTAACAAGGAGAATGATTTGCCTTGTATAATTCGGCTGTAAAGGAATGTGGCTTCATTGACGTTGGAGTGTTTTTAACTGAACGAAGAGTGAACAAGATTTCCGATTTTTTTTTATAGGAAAGAGCTTCCAAAAATAACACCTTTATTTACGTCAAGATACCTGAGGTTGCGTTGTTAGTCAGCTACAAGGTTGGTGGATGCTCTTAACGGAGTGCTTTTTTTCAAACAGTTTTTTCCCAGGAATGACGTACCTTAATGGGATTTAATTGTTTTAGTGAGTGTAGTCCTGAGGAGCACCTGAGAACTGTTTGTGAATGACGTGTCGACAGCTTTAGTGGAAGTTTCTTTGATACTGAAGGGTATCTATGCACGCGGACTCAGCACATGACTTCATCTCAGGCTTTCGAAACGTTAGTCACAAACAAAAGACGTCCTTTGGACTACACCCTCCCGGACAATCAAATACCTTCAAGAAGTGCAATTTGCTTTACTGTTTACACGGCGTTAGAAAAAGTCGGGTCCCGGTGCTTTGTACAGCTCTCTTAACTATCCCGCAGAGTTGACTCGGCAATCAACGGATCTAAAGCCTCCAGGTAACGTAGCTCGTATTAAGGAGATTCAACAAAATTTAAGAGCAGTGCCGTAGCCAGTATGAGGCAAACCGAGGCACTTGCCTCAGTCATTTTATCTTAATTTTTTAAAATAAAGCCTGACTCCAGTGTTGTCTTTCAAATGTGCTCACTATAAACACCTAAAATACCTACGAAGAGAATTTAGCCATGGACATTGCCTCAGTCATATCTTTTTCTGGCTACGGCCCTGAAGAGCCAGTCATATGAATTGAGTTAAGCCGGTGCTTAACAAAGGCCGTGTTCCACGTTAAAAGCGGCTCAGCAAAAAAGAAGTTAAACCCTTTAGTGTTCACGGAGGTATTTAAGTATTTTCCGATGCTCAACCCACCAACCAACCAACCGGATCGGCGGTTGCCTAATTCTGGTATTTAAAGGAGGTTCATTGTCGCACAGAAGTGTTGAGTAAGCAAGAGCAGAGATAAACAGCATTACTTTATTTGACGCAACTCTTTTGTAGGAAGTTCTGGATGTAAGTTGTTTGTTTTTCAAAGTTAGAACTTGTTTAATCCTGGAAGGAACTGCGTTGTTTCTGCATCAACCAGGAGCCGGTTCCTGAAAGGTGTAATAACCCTATTTCAGGGATAAATAAGGCACATTTATCCCTGGAATAGAGTCATTACACCTTTCAGGAACCCGGCCCAGGTTACCAGAGGAAAATTATTGACTTTATCACATTAAGCGATTTTTTAACCGTAATTATATATAATAGAACAACAAATTAAACTGTTTTTATTTGTTCATACAGGGTGAGAAAGACCGAAATATTACTGACGTGCGTAACTTTAGTTTGGTGATTCCAACCTTAGAGTATCACAATCGCACCTGGACATGGCATGATCTACTGATGGCAATGAAGAAAGACTGTGTTAACGTGTTGGTATCACAGGTCAGGCTGAGAGCTCAAAGTAATGCATGGATTTCATTATCGCGGAAAATATTTTCCCTTGTTTATTAGGAAAGGAAAGCAAAGCAAAGCAAAGGAGCTTTATTCAAGTGTCTAGTCGTGCTAGCGCTGGAGCACTAATTGGGGACACTGTAAACTGTAATTAACAATAAACGCAAATCAAGTGAAATGTTGGTTTTTGAGTAGAGGGGAAATCGGAGTACCCGTCGCAAACCTCTCGGTGCAGAGTGGAGAACCAACAAACTCAACCCACATATCTGGGAATCGAACCCGGGCCACATTGGTGGGAGGCGAGTGCTCTCACCACTGCGCCATTTCTGCACCCCCAAGTGCAATACAGTTTATGTTTTTGCGTTCGGTCGGCTTTTGATGCTTTAAGTATACTTTTTACGTATACAACTATTATTTGCCAATACCACAAAACAATCGTTTTCATATTTGCTTGAATTTCATCTTCTTAGTATGATGATGATGTATGTAGGGCATGTAGTTCCCGGGGTTGTGGTCTGTCTTCTGTGCTATCTCATGGTTGGGAGGGCAAAAGGGCGCACTTAATTTGGAGCCTCGCTCTGTTGTGCGACCCCCACCACAGCCTGTTTCTCTATGGTGGTGAAAGTGATTAAATAAATAAATAGATAACACTTGGAAAAAGTTACCCTGCAAGTAGAGGCTTTTCATTTGCATTTCTTGTTTATTTTGTGTCTTGTCTCCACGCTGCTTTTCGCGAAGTTTGGTTCTTTACATGTTCAGATGGCCGCTTGGCGGTAAAAAATACTCTGAGTCTCGGATGGTGCCTAACGATACACACTTTTTCACTCGTTCATGCGCAGCAGGCCGAGTTTTTTGTAGAATACTTAAGGTCGGTGGATTATTGGTCCCACGACAATATGCACAAATTCCGTCTCGAGGACACATTACTCAGGGGCGGAGCTAGGGGGAGGGTGCAGGGGATGCGCCTCCTTCCCCCATCCTCCTGAGAAGACCTGAGACTTTCTAATACAACTGGTATTCTGCAAAAACGTCACCAGTCACCTACGACATTCCTTAATATAGTGGTGCACCCCCTCCTAAGAAAAATCCTGGATCCTCCCCTGTTTTTACATGCTGTGCCACAATATCTCACAGGACGTATTATTTACTTTCGTTCTTAGGCTAGTAAAGAGAAGCTTCATCTTGTTGGTGGGCATGGTGCAGAAACCAAGGAATCGAAATCACAAGCCAAGTGAGTCAATAATTCAGTATAGTTTTACTGTTTTATGCACGTAAAGGTCTCGTTAAATATTACACTCTAGCTAGGTACAAAGTTGCTAACTGTGGCTCCCTCAAGATCAGAAAATGTGGAACGAAGTCACTGTCGTTGCATTCTCTTCGGCTCGATGTTATAGCTTTGGGGAAGTCTGTATTTGTCAGGAAACGCGTCCGCTGCAGAGGATTTTGATTTCCAGTTTTGAACTTACGGATCTATTTCAAAATTAACGAACCCTTAAGACCAACACTAAAAATTGGTGGAAGGAGAGGGAAAAAGTAGTCTTATGACATTGATTACATAGATATCCGGCGTATCGCTGTATCTGTACGCCTTGGACGAAGACCGTAATATTTACTTTTGGCTGATGGATTTCTACTTCATCGCCTTGGACGATACTTAATACCCAGATACCATAACACTGAAGTTGGCTTGGGGGTATGCAGTAATTCATGCATTAATATTCGCCAGTACACTGTCATTGCTCTTCATATTTTAGAGAGGAAGACAAAGCGCGGATGCTGTTAGGAGGCTTCGTAAGTTGCTATCAGCAAAAAAGCTTGCTTTTGTAACGGTAACCCAGTACCATTGTTTTGAGGGCGAGGCCATTGTGTTTTCACCCTGCTAGCAGAGCCTTTCTTTTGGCGTTCTCGAGAAAGACTCTGCCTGAATCGAGGAAGATCTTTATTGAGCATGCGCTGCATGTTGCCAGGATACAGTTTCAAACTCAAGCTTAAGTACTTGGCTTCGAGCCGATAATGCTGCCATCTTGATTTTTTTGTGGTACAGCGGGCTCAATTATAACCATCGGTTTGAACACTAAGCGGATGCTCGCACTGGAAAAACCAGTTTGACGAGAGAAAACAAGATTGACTTGTCCAGAAGTTCGGGGTGCGGCGGCTTCAAAGAGTGGACGTGATTCAGGCATAGCCTCCTTTTCTTCTCCTCAGTAAAGAAAGAGACAAAGGGAAGCTCTGCTCTCAGGGTGTTGTGTTTTGTAAATTATTGTTTCTTCCAGTTCTTTCCACTCCTGTTTTTTTTTACACAACTCGAATTGCATATAATTTAGCTCGTGGGAACGTCAAGTAATTAGATATAACGGAAGCAGTTAGTTAATTTAATCGAATGGAATCATTTCTACACTGTCGCGTCGCTCTTTTGAACAATATGCCCACTTGCGGCAGGTGAAAGAGTACAGGAAACTTCAAATACATAGCGCTGCTTTTCCTCTTTTGTTTTCTTTCTCCGTGCACTCTTTGTGAAAATGAAGCGCAAATGTTCGATGGTTGGAATTCCCATAGTGTTTTAAAAATTATTTCCTTCTCCAGTTGTTGTGCTTGTCTATACTTTTCGCTGACTCATATGTGCCTCTTCTTTTAGCAGCCAAAAGACCATCAGAAGGACACCAAAAAGAAGCTGTTGAGCAAGTTGGCTAAAGTCAGACGTGGCTCAAAACGAAGAGGTTTGTGTTGAATCGACTCCGCTGAACTACACTGGGGTCGTGATACCTGGCCTCTGGCTAAAGAGTTAATTATATTAGGAAATTATTTGTTCGCGTAAAGAGCACGGCGATAACTTCTAAATGAAGACGACTAGGCCTTAACTTCAGGCTGTCTTTGAAACTGCCCTTATTCAATCAACCTTTGGCAGCAATGTTTCTTTGAAATCCCACTGATTCACATGATTTGTGAGAAAAGCCGAACCGCAAGTGGCTCGCGGCGTGACTCGCTCTTGTATGGAGAGATGGATTGAAGCAAGGACCAGGTTTCCTTCGTGTGCGCTTAAGATGGAGATTGAAGCACTATGATTTTGACATGATAAGTTAGATAAGGCTCCGAAAACTATCCTTCCCGTTGAACAATGGCGAAATGCACTGTATTACTCAATTGATAGGCGAGACCACCCTAAGAGCCCTAGTGATACAGGCGAAATTGTTTTAGTGTTTGAATATTGGCATTTTTTTGTCGATCTGGCCCCATTTGTTCAAACAATGGATAGCGCTATCCGCCGGGATAAATCACTATCCAGTGGATAAGTCGTAGCGAAACCAATTGCGCTATCCAATGGATAGTGATTTATCCGATGGATAGCGTTATCCATCTTTTGAACAACTGGGACCTGTATTTTAAGTGATATCCTGTCAATATTGTCTATTATGGTGCAACAAACTCCAAGCAGGCTTATTAAACTTGATCCAGGTTTACTGCAACCTGATGGTGCGGGACCTGAGCCTGTAGATTTGGAAGAGGAGGAGGATTTCGACGAGTTTGGCGGAAATGCGGAGAACGAAGATCAAACAGGAGATTATGATTAGATATCTGGGAGCAACAGTAGCAAGTGGTTAGTGTTATGACTTGCAGCGTGAATGAGTCTGAGATGCACGATCCGAGTGGACACGAGTTGGGCAAATTACAGACTGCGATCCCGGTTGATGCCATGGTTTCCAATATCTTGCCGCAGACGGTCTTACACAGCGGCGATATACTTAATAGAAATGAAGGGCCAGATACTACGATACTTCACCTGTGCACAGCGGAGTGTTGAACGAACAGAATCACTCGCTAAAGTTCAGTTTAAGTGAAAATTCAAATTTTCTAGTCTTCGTCAATTGACCTCTTTGGCTGGCAGGTTTTGTTTTCCCATTTCAGACCACTCGATATTCTCAAGGGAATTCTTTTGTTTTTCATGCGTTATTCGTACATAAGCACGTGCATAAGACATTTGAAAGAAACTCTTCTCTTGAGTAACATGACGTGGTCTGAAATGGGAAAACAAAACGTACAAGCTAAATTAAGGTACCTCGCGTGCTTGGTATAAGAGTGTCAAGGTAAAAAAAGGCTTTAAGGAACTGATTAAAGAATCCCTGCTACCGGCTGTTTCTTTTTAACTTTCCTACGTGCTGCACTTGCTTTTTTCGAGCTCTGTTACGGGGTCTCGGCGCAATGAAAACTCGCAGCAAAATTCGTGGAGTTATTCAATTTCGAGACATCATTTTTCTAGGCTAAGTAGGAAAAATGGAGTCAAACTACGACGAACCTTCGTTGTAACATTTCAAACCATCAAACTTCGTATTCAAGTCATTCCTTTGTAGCGTTATTGAGGATATTTGAAGGAGGAAACTTGTGTCATAGGTGACACCTTTCAGAAAAAATACTTCAAGAGTTATAAGTGAAATAAAGGCCCCGATTGCAGGAGTCGCGGAGTCTTTTTTGTTGTAGTTGTTGCATTCTTGCTTTTCTGTCCTCAAGGTAGTCGATCTAGGATTCGATGATGTTGTGGCTAACAAATTACGCTTGAAGATGTTAACGCCGTCATTTTTACGGTACAATCTGCAATCTACTTCCAAGAGCAGCCGAGAGGCATCTTAAACCAGGGTCCCCATTAACAAGCAGGAGATGTTTATCAACTGGAACACGAGGATCCTACCCAAGTAACGACTTCCAAATTATCAGTGGCAAAAGAAAGTAAGGATGTCTAGTCTTCTACTAATACCGCTGGAGCACTAATTGGTGACGCTGTAAACTGAAATCAACAATTTAACGGAAATCAAATCAACTGTTGGTTTTTGAAGAGAGGAGAAAACCGGAGTACTTGGAGAAACACCTGTCGGAGCAGAGTAGAGACCCAACAACAACAACAACAACAACAAGTTTATTTGTACCACACGTAAATAGGGATACACGAAATAGGTAATAGACTTAAGAAGGTACAATGCCCCCTAGAAAATAACTAAGAAGGTAATCTAGCTAGGAGGCAACTACCCTGCAAGCAGAGTCTCCTTCGATCTTCCTAGATAAGTTGGGAAGAGGAAGAGGAAGAGGACACTGCCAGCCGCCTCGACATTCTCTGATTTGCCGCTCATCCAAAGAAATGGATGAGTCAGTCCAGTTTCGACTTGCCCGGCAAACCTTTCTATTTTTGCGCATGATCGATCGCCACGCGTCGTCAATATTTTTTGAAATTTGCAACGGCGTGGCAATTTTTAACTGTCTAAATTCCCATGAGTATTTCCTCCGTATGTTGATACAGACCACTGGTACCGGTCGCATTATAGGGAGTCAACACTAGTGTAAAATCAAGTTCTATTGTTAAGTGTTCCCCTAGGGATTCAAAACTCCGGAAAGTTGACACTAGAGTAGTGTCAACACTAGTGTTACACTGTGTTCCTCTCAAGTGTGACCGCAATCAATGTCTTACAATCTCATATATGGATTTCACGTAATGCACTCTTTAGCGTAAGGAGAGTAAGATTGGAATTAATGGAAACGTAGTTGTGATTCCCGAGTCGTCCGCCTTAAACTACCATGTATAGACCAAATCGGACAACTCAGTTGCTGTGGTTACACACCAGGAGCCCATCAGATGGAGTCTCTATCTCCCACATTGCTTGTATGAAGTAGCGTTGACCCTGACCTATCTATTTTTAGAACCACTTTCGCGCCATTTGTCATGGTAAACGTCAATAACAATTCAGTAGCCAATCAGCGTTTCTCATTGAGTCTCGTTTCCCGCATTCGACCGCCATCTTGCATACGGACCATTTAGGGAACACCTTTAATTAGCGCGGTAAATTCAAAAAAGTTATTTCTTAAAATAGATAGGTCAGGAGAAACGCTACTTCACAGAAACAATTTTAACTCTTCGCGCTTCGTTAGCTGCGGAACAAATTCGGAGTTCTCGTCAAGTTTTTAGTTTTTATCGATTTAGTTTTCATATTAAGGCATTTTAATAGTGTTAATGCTTGTCTAATAGTTCATGCAAGTGAGCTATGAGATTTGTATATTAAAGATTTGCTTTATGGAACATTTTTTCTACGATAAATGGAATTCCACGGTTGGAGTCAACTACCTGGAATAATCTCAAAGTGGCTGGTATTGCGAGACTGGCTACTCGACGTGGTCGTAGAGCTGGTGCTTCGAAGCAAAGACCGATTGCCACCGTTCAAGGTTATGGTCGTTATTCTGGTCCAACTTTCGATGACTCACAATTTCAATTTAGACATCTAAGTTTCACATTGATTATTACTCTCCATTTATGCAACTTTCGTCGAACTTATTTGACCGTGACTTTCACAACAATAAGCTAATCAATCTATTGACTCCTTCAGCTGCTCAAGCACATAATTCCAGCACTCCGGATAGACAAATTCCCAGACATTCATCTGGTTCTATTTCAACATGTTCTTTTGGTTTAATAAATTGTCGCTCTGTCTGCAACACGACCTTGGTTGTTAAAGATCTGGTGGTCGATAAGGATATTGATATCCTTGGTATCAAATAAAATTAAAAAAATCCTTGGTATCACTGAAACATGGCTGCATGGAAATGATTTGGATAATCCTGTTCTGGCTGAACTCGTTCCTAATGGTTACTCTTTTGGACACACTGTCCGTCATGATAGTAGGGGTGGTGGTGTCGGTCTAATGTTTAAGAAATCTCTGAATGTAAAGTTTCCTGTGGCTGAAAGCTATATCTCTTTCTAGATGGTTCATGCTGAAATCAAACTCGCTGGTCAATCAATCAAGTTGTACGTGATCTACAGGCCTCCACCTTCAAGTGAAAATCGTCTTTCTTGTGAATGCTTCTTGGATGAATTTGGAACATTGTTGGAAAATTCTGTGATCGATCCTCGTCCCGTTCTCATTACGGGTGACCTCAACTTTCATATTGATAGCAAATCTGCAATGAAATGTTGTGTTCAACAAGAGGTACGGCCCTACCCCAATAATTTAATAATATCCTTATGATAATAATCATATTCAATGCGCCCAAAATGGCGGCCGTTTACAGCGTACATCTTTGATCTTGGACATCCATGTTATGGTCAATGTCAAAACAAGGTATCCACAGAAGTCCAACGTTTGCGTTTTCTATTTCGTGCTTCTTTGTTTTGCCTTTTTAGTTTAAATTGTTCGTGTCTTCTTTTTTTTCTCTTTTCTGAAGGGGAAAAAGAAAAGCACGTTCTATAAACGAATCAGCGACTATGACGACCTGGAAAAAATGAAGGTAACAAGGAGAATGATTTGTCTTGTATAATTCGGCTGTAAAGGAATGTGGCTTCATTGACGTTGGAGTGTTTTTAACTGAACGAAGAGTGAACAAGATTTCCGATTTTTTTTTATAGGAAAGAGCTTCTAAAAATAACACCTTTATTTACGTCAAGATACCTGAGGTTGCGTTGTTAGTCAGCTACAAGGTTGGTGGATGCTCTTAACGGAGTGCTTTTTTTCAAACAGTTTTTTCCCAGGAATGACGTACCTTAATGGGATTTAATTGTTTTAGTGAGTGTAGTCCTGAGGAGCACCTGAGAACTGTTTGTGAATGACGTGTCGACAGCTTTAGTGGAAGTTTCTTTGATACTGAAGGGTATCTATGCACGCGGACTCAGCACATGACTTCATCTCAGGCTTTCGAAACGTTAGTCACAAACAAAAGACGTCCTTTGGACTACACCCTCCCGGACAATCAAATACCTTCAAGAAGTGCAATTTGCTTTACTGTTTACACGGCGTTAGAAAAAGTCGGGTCCCGGTGCTTTGTACAGCTCTCTTAACTATCCCGCAGAGTTGACTCGGCAATCAACGGATCTAAAGCCTCCAGGTAACGTAGCTCGTATTAAGGAGATTCAACAAAATTTAAGAGCAGTGCCGTAGCCAGTATGAGGCAAACCGAGGCACTTGCCTCAGTCATTTTATCTTAATTTTTTAAAATAAAGCCTGACTCCAGTGTTGTCTTTCAAATGTGCTCACTATAAACACCTAAAATACCTACGAAGAGAATTTAACCATGGACATTGCCTCAGTCATATTTTTTTCTGGCTACGGCCCTGAAGAGCCAGTCATATGAATTGAGTTAAGCCGGTGCTTAACAAAGGCCGTGTTCCACGTTAAAAGCGGCTCAGCAAAAAAGAAGTTAAACCCTTTAGTGTTCACGGAGGTATTTAAGTATTTTCCGATGCTCAACCCACCAACCAACCAACCGGATCGGCGGTTGCCTAATTCTGGTATTTAAAGGAGGTTCATTGTCGCACAGAAGTGTTGAGTAAGCAAGAGCAGAGATAAACAGCATTACTTTATTTGACGCAACTCTTTTGTAGGAAGTTCTGGATGTAAGTTGTTTGTTTTTCAAAGTTAGAACTTGTTTAATCCTGGAAGGAACTGCGTTGTTTCTGCATCAACCAGGGGCCTGTTCCTGAAAGGTGTAATAACCATATTCCAGGGATAACGGTGCCTGAAATAAGGCACATTTATCCCTGGAATAGAGTTATTACACCTTTCAGGAACCCGGCCCAGGTTACCAGAGGAAAATTATTGACTTTATCACATTAAGCGATTTTTTAACCGTAATTATATATAATAGAACAACAAATTAAACTGTTTTTATTTGTTCATACAGGGTGAGAAAGACCGAAATATTACTGACGTGCGTAACTTTAGTTTGGTGATTCCAACCTTAGAGTATCACAATCGCACCTGGACATGGCATGATCTACTGATGGCAATGAAGAAAGACTGTGTTAACGTGTTGGTATCACAGGTCAGGCTGAGAGCTCAAAGTAATGCATGGATTTCATTATCGCGGAAAATATTTTCCCTTGTTTATTAGGAAAGGAAAGCAAAGCAAAGCAAAGGAGCTTTATTCAAGTGTCTAGTCGTGCTAGCGCTGGAGCACTAATTGGGGACACTGTAAACTGTAATTAACAATAAACGCAAATCAAGTGAAATGTTGGTTTTTGAGTAGAGGGGAAATCGGAGTACCCGTCGCAAACCTCTCGGTGCAGAGTGGAGAACCAACAAACTCAACCCACATATCTGGGAATCGAACCCGGGCCACATTGGTGGGAGGCGAGTGCTCTCACCACTGCGCCATTTCTGCACCCCCAAGTGCAATACAGTTTATGTTTTTGCGTTCGGTCGGCTTTTGATGCTTTAAGTATACTTTTTACGTATACAACTATTATTTGCCAATACCACAAAACAATCGTTTTCATATTTGCTTGAATTTCATCTTCTTAGTATGATGATGATGTATGTAGGGCATGTAGTTCCCGGGGTTGTGGTCTGTCTTCTGTGCTATCTCATGGTTGGGAGGGCAAAAGGGCGCACTTAATTTGGAGCCTCGCTCTGTTGTGCGACCCCCACCACAGCCTGTTTCTCTATGGTGGTGAAAGTGATTAAATAAATAAATAGATAACACTTGGAAAAAGTTACCCTGCAAGGAGAGGCTTTTCATTTGCATTTCTTGTTTATTTTGTGTCTTGTCTCCACGCTGCTTTTCGCGAAGTTTGGTTCTTTACATGTTCAGATGGCCGCTTGGCGGTAAAAAATACTCTGAGTCTCGGATGGTGCCTAACGATACACACTTTTTCACTCGTTCATGCGCAGCAGGCCGAGTTTTTTGTAGAATACTTAAGGTCGGTGGATTATTGGTCCCACGACAATATGCACAAATTCCGTCTCGAGGACACATTACTCAGGGGCGGAGCTAGGGGGAGGGTGCAGGGGATGCGCCTCCTTCCCCCATCCTCCTGAGAAGACCTGAGACTTTCTAATACAACTGGTATTCTGCAAAAACGTCACCAGTCACCTACGACATTCCTTAATATAGTGGTGCACCCCCTCCTAAGAAAAATCCTGGATCCTCCCCTGTTTTTACATGCTGTGCCACAATATCTCACAGGACGTATTATTTACTTTCGTTCTTAGGCTATTAAAGAGAAGCTTCATCTTGTTGGTGGGCATGGTGCAGAAACCAAGGAATCGAAATCACAAGCCAAGTGAGTCAATAATTCAGTATAGTTTTACTGTTTTATGCACGTAAAGGTCTCGTTAAATATTACACTCTAGCTAGGTACAAAGTTGCTAACTGTGGCTCCCTCAAGATCAGAAAATGTGGAACGAAGTCACTGTCGTTGCATTCTCTTCGGCTCGATGTTATAGCTTTGGGGAAGTCTGTATTTGTCAGGAAACGCGTCCGCTGCAGAGGATTTTGATTTCCAGTTTTGAACTTACGGATCTATTTCAAAATTAACGAACCCTTAAGACCAACACTAAAAATTGGTGGAAGGAGAGGGAAAAAGTAGTCTTATGACATTGATTACATAGATATCCGGCGTATCGCTGTATCTGTACGCCTTGGACGAAGACCGTAATATTTACTTTTGGCTGATGGATTTCTACTTCATCGCCTTGGACGATACTTAATACCCAGATACCATAACACTGAAGTTGGCTTGGGGGTATGCAGTAATTCATGCATTAATATTCGCCAGTACACTGTCATTGCTCTTCATATTTTAGAGAGGAAGACAAAGCGCGGATGCTGTTAGGAGGCTTCGTAAGTTGCTATCAGCAAAAAAGCTTGCTTTTGTAACGGTAACCCAGTACCATTGTTTTGAGGGCGAGGCCATTGTGTTTTCACCCTGCTAGCAGAGCCTTTCTTTTGGCGTTCTCGAGAAAGACTCTGCCTGAATCGAGGAAGATCTTTATTGAGCATGCGCTGCATGTTGCCAGGATACAGTTTCAAACTCAAGCTTAAGTACTTGGCTTCGAGCCGATAATGCTGCCATCTTGATTTTTTTGTGGTACAGCGGGCTCAATTATAACCATCGGTTTGAACACTAAGCGGATGCTCGCACTGGAAAAACCAGTTTGACGAGAGAAAACAAGATTGACTTGTCCAGAAGTTCGGGGTGCGGCGGCTTCAAAGAGTGGACGTGATTCAGGCATAGCCTCCTTTTCTTCTCCTCAGTAAAGAAAGAGACAAAGGGAAGCTCTGCTCTCAGGGTGTTGTGTTTTGTAAATTATTGTTTCTTCCAGTTCTTTCCACTCCTGTTTTTTTTTACACAACTCGAATTGCATATAATTTAGCTCGTGGGAACGTCAAGTAATTAGATATAACGGAAGCAGTTAGTTAATTTAATCGAATGGAATCATTTCTACACTGTCGCGTCGCTCTTTTGAACAATATGCCCACTTGCGGCAGGTGAAAGAGTACAGGAAACTTCAAATACATAGCGCTGCTTTTCCTCTTTTGTTTTCTTTCTCCGTGCACTCTTTGTGAAAATGAAGCGCAAATGTTCGATGGTTGGAATTCCCATAGTGCTTTAAAAATGATTTCCTTCTCCAGTTGTGGTGCATGTCTATACTTTTCGCTGACTCATATGTGCCACTTCTTTTAGCAGCCAAAAGACCAACAGAAGAACACCAAAAAGAAGCTGTTGAGCAAGTTGGCTAAAGTCAGACGTGGCTCAAAACGAAGAGGTTTGTGTTGAATCGACTCCGCTGAACTACACTGGGGTCGTGATACCTGGCCTCTGGCTAAAGAGTTAATTATATTAGGAAATTATTTGTTCGCGTAAAGAGCACGGCGATAACTTCTAAATGAAGACGACTAGGCCTTAACTTCAGGCTGTCTTTGAAACTGCCCTTATTCAATCAACCTTTGGCAGCAATGTTTCTTTGAAATCCCACTGATTCACATGATTTGTGAGAAAAGCCGAACCGCAAGTGGCTCGCGGCGTGACTCGCTCTTGTATGGAGAGATGGATTGAAGCAAGGACCAGGTTTCCTTCGTGTGCGCTTAAGATGGAGATTGAAGCACTATGATTTTGACATGATAAGTTAGATAAGGCTCCGAAAACTATCCTTCCCGTTGAACAATGGCGAAATTCACTGTATTACACAATTGATAGGCGAGACCACCCTAAGAGCCCTAGTGATACAGGCGAAATTGTTTTAGTGTTTGAATATTGGCATTTTTTTGTCGATCTGGCCCCATTTGTTCAAACAATGGATAGCGCTATCCGCCGGGATAAATCACTATCCAGTGGATAAGTCGTAGCGAAACCAATTGCGCTATCCAATGGATAGTGATTTATCCGATGGATAGCGTTATCCATCTTTTGAACAACTGGGACCTGTATTTTAAGTGATATCCTGTCAATATTGTCTATTATGGTGCAACAAACTCAAAGCAGGCTTATTAAACTTGATCCAGGTTTACTGCAACCTGATGGTGCGGGACCTGAGCCTGTAGATTTGGAAGAGGAGGAGGATTTCGACGAGTTTGGCGGAAATGCGGAGAACGAAGATCAAACAGGAGATTATGATTAGATATCTGGGAGCAACAGTAGCAAGTGGTTAGTGTTATGACTTGCAGCGTGAATGAGTCTGAGATGCACGATCCGAGTGGACACGAGATGGGCAAATTACAGACTGCGATCCCGGTTGATGCCATGGTTTCCAATATCTTGCCGCAGACGGTCTTACACAGCGGCGATATACTTAATAGAAATGAAGGGCCAGATACTACGATACTTCACCTGTGCACAGCGGAGTGTTGAACGAACAGAATCACTCGCTAAAGTTCAGTTTAAGTGAAAATTCAAATTTTCTAGTCTTCGTCAATTGACCTCTTTGGCTGGCACGTTTTGTTTTCCCATTTCAGACCACTCGATATTCTCAAGGGAATTCTTTTGTTTTTCATGCGTTATTCGTACATAAGCACGTGCATAAGACATTTGAAAGAAACTCTTCTCTTGAGTAACATGACGTGGTCTGAAATGGGAAAACAAAACGTACAAGCTAAATTAAGGTACCTCGCGTGCTTGGTATAAGAGTGTCAAGGTAAAAAAAGGCTTTAAGGAACTGATTAAAGAATCCCTGCTACCGGCTGTTTCTTTTTAACTTTCCTACGTGCTGCACTTGCTTTTTTCGAGCTCTGTTACGGGGTCTCGGCGCAATGAAAACTCGCAGCAAAATTCGTGGAGTTATTCAATTTCGAGACATCATTTTTCTAGGCTAAGTAGGAAAAATGGAGTCAAACTACGACGAACCTTCGTTGTAACATTTCAAACCATCAAACTTCGTATTCAAGTCATTCCTTTGTAGCGTTATTGAGGATATTTGAAGGAGGAAACTTGTGTCATAGGTGACACCTTTCAGAAAAAATACTTCAAGAGTTATAAGTGAAATAAAGGCCCCGATTGCAGGAGTCGCGGAGTCTTTTTTGTTGTAGTTGTTGCATTCTTGCTTTTCTGTCCTCAAGGTAGTCGATCTAGGATTCGATGATGTTGGGGCTAACAAATTACGCTTGAAGATGTTAACGCCGTCATTTTTACGGTACAATCTGCAATCTACTTCCAAGAGCAGCCGAGAGGCATCTTAAACCAGGGTCCCCATTAACAAGCAGGAGATGTTTATCAACTGGAACACGAGGATCCTACCCAAGTAACGACTTCCAAATTATCAGTGGCAAAAGAAAGTAAGGATGTCTAGTCTTCTACTAATACCGCTGGAGCACTAATTGGTGACGCTGTAAACTGAAATCAACAATTTAACGGAAATCAAATCAACTGTTGGTTTTTGAAGAGAGGGGAAAACCGGAGTACTTGGAGAAACACCTGTCGGAGCAGAGTAGAGACCCAACAACAACAACAACAACAACAAGTTTATTTGTACCACACGTAAATAGGGATACACGAAATAGGTAATAGACTTAAGAAGGTACAATGCCCCCTAGAAAATAACTAAGAAGGTAATCTAGCTAGGAGGCAACTACCCTGCAAGCAGAGTCTCCTTCGATCTTCCTAGATAAGTTGGGAAGAGGAAGAGGAAGAGGACACTGCCAGCCGCCTCGACATTCTCTGATTTGCCGCTCATCCAAAGAAATGGATGAGTCAGTCCAGTTTCGACTTGCCCGGCAAACCTTTCTATTTTTGCGCATGATCGATCGCCACGCGTCGTCAATATTTTTTGAAATTTGCAACGGCGTGGCAATTTTTAACTGTCTAAATTCCCATGAGTATTTCCTCCGTATGTTGATACAGACCACTGGTACCGGTCGCATTATAGGGAGTCAACACTAGTGTAAAATCAAGTTCTATTGTTAAGTGTTCCCCTAGGGATTCAAAACTCCGGAAAGTTGACACTAGAGTAGTGTCAACACTAGTGTTACACTGTGTTCCTCTCAAGTGTGACCGCAATCAATGTCTTACAATCTCATATATGGATTTCACGTAATGCACTCTTTAGCGTAAGGAGAGTAAGATTGGAATTAATGGAAACGTAGTTGTGATTCCCGAGTCGTCCGCCTTAAACTACCATG
>NC_090886.1:21637432-21639932 GCF_036669925.1 Montipora capricornis
ACGCGTCTATACTGAGCGTGACTTTTTTGAACCATATCGAGAGGACGTTTTCAACCAACCTATATAGACACCGATAACAATTGAGAAATGTACGACTTCAGGTGGTAGAACGCAAGAAGCGAATCATTGTATTCGTCCACCCAATATGGTGGCGATGACGTCACGTGAAAGCCTCTTATGATCTCTTATGGCACAGTACTGCATAGAGTTTTCCAAAAAAAATTCGTTTCTGTACTACGAACTTTGTCAAAGTCCACTAGGATATAGCGCCTTTGATTTGTTCAGTTGGCAGGGCCGAAAAAAAAGATCATTTGGGGCAGCCCTTACAATGCTTTGTATTTAACTGGAAGCGGTCATCTAACTGTTAACCTTTTTTCCGAGTAACAGTTTTGGCTTTTGGGACAACTTAAGTTAATGTAAGTGGATGATTTTTTCTTGGTGAAACGGTAAGTTGGGCAGAAGAGGGCGGCTTTTTTCCTCACCTTGCACGCGCGCTGAAAGGAACAAATGAGAAAGCTTGGGAATGAACTTATCCAAAGTCGTCTTTTGGAGAGATGCTCAAATCATTTTCATTCATTCCTCTTAATTTTGTACTTCACAAAAGGACCTCCCAACACGGATTTTATCACCTATGGAAAAAGGATTGGTAAGTTAATGTTATTCTTTTGTGTTTTCTACTTAAAGGCATTCAGTCAAGTTTTCTCGAAAAGTGTTGCACGACGTAATCGCCCTGCAAAAGCTAACATTTCACTCTCCTTTGATTGCTTGTGTTTAACTTTTAATATGACAGTGTAATTGCATTTGCAGAGGAAAGCTCTAGTTACATTGTACCTTCTACCCTTGTACCCAAACTGCAAATAGATGCATGTGACAGCTCTGTTAATTAATTTCGAAAAGAGCAATAATATTGCTCACGTTGCCGCACACGTCGTAGCAGTACATATCCTTTAAAAGTTACACAGCATCTTGATAGGGTGTCACTAAGCTTCGAGCAATAAAGATATTCTCATACTTTCGTTTCAAACGGACTAAGAGAGATAGCTACGACGAACTCGTCGTGAAGAGATGTGTCACCGGTTCAGGCCTGGCTACATAAGCTTACCTTTTTATTTTTAGCGATTTTCGCTCAATTAATAATGATGCAGGCATCCTTTCATGTCCAGTCAGATTACGTTGCACCCATCTTGTCCACCAGGGACTATTCTCTTTGTCCTTTAAACCCTTTAAAATTTCTCACATGATAAAGTGGCGAGTCCTTATCAACCAAGCTAGGTGACTAGTTAGCAGGCTAGTTCTTCTTGGTATACAGAGATATCAATAAAGAGCTCCATTGGTATCCAGCCATCACATTCCTGTGCTTTGTTCATAACTGACAGTTCCCTATTTCCATGATAGGTTTGCTTGAAAACAGCAAAGACCATTCATATTGTTGTGAGGTTACAGTTCAAACTGTGTGCTCTTCTAAGTTTGGAATACTCATTCAAAAGAGGCCCACTTCAGAGGTCTCTTTTCCCATACTTGTCAACCCAGCAAATACAAAAGAAAAGAGACCTGCTAGCAGGGAAGTGCTGTGGACATTATCAGTCTCTTTGTAGCTGGCTATTTTCCCTGCATTTGCCATTGTCCACTAATGACAGCTATGCAAATGATTATTTTCTTAAATTTTAAAAGAGAATTTAGTGAACAGGACTTGAAATAATTTCCTGGCTGGTGCCAGTCAAGTTGTCTGTTCAAATCTGTTTTTGCTCGGACAAGACCTGATTTTGTCCGGACAAATCTCCATTATGTAATAACTCTTAAGAAAATGCTTCTTCCACCTCAGCATGATGCTTGAATGTCTTGAGCAAGTACATTTACTGAGCTTTTTTGTGGAAGCAGCCTCACAATCAGTATAGGAGGTGTGGAGTGCATGGCACAGCCACAATGTTTGATAAAATCAAAAAAGCACTGGTAATATTACACTTGTGTTTCCCACTGTTGCTTTTAAGATTCAATTTTAAAGCGTCCTAAAGTTATGAAGCCAACGGTTAGGTTCGAGCTGATTCTCATGTGATAACAAAAGCTAACTAAAGCTTCTGCTTCAAGTTTTAAGATACATGCTTGAATTTTTATTATTTAGTAGCCTGGACCTTTGTACTGAGACTAGTTTCGCTTCTCACATTAGTTCGCAACATCACTCTGCAGCGAATTCCATGCAGACTATAAGAATTATTAGCATAAACACCGATAGACATGCTATGCCAGAAGACCTGCTAATTTCATGGCCAGTGGGTGAAAAGGTCGCAAATTGCAACTACCAAAAATTTTACTGTAGTCAAAGGTGGTCTGGTCATATCTTTTTTTTTTTCTTTTGATGAACACAAAAAACATTCAACCTAATTTAGAACTACTAGCTTTAAATTAAATTTCCTTTGAAGAGTAAACGACTGGACAAAACAGATTTTTGAGCAGACATTGTTTGTGGACCGGCCATTATTTCAAGCAGTGATTGAAGCTATGA
>NC_090886.1:21642432-21677432 GCF_036669925.1 Montipora capricornis
CAATGAAATTCGCACACCCTGATTGGCAGATAATTTGTAAAAAACTTGTTAGGTGGCCATGGCAAGGTACCATCGCACTGTAATTGTTGCTTGCAATGGGCACTGCAGTTGCAGTATTAACTGGTGGTCAAGGTGCACCGAATGCCACTGATCATTTAGTGTTTTCTTTTTTTTTTTGTGCTGTTTCTTTGCTCGATGCTTCAGTGTTGCATCAAGGGTGCAAGTGCACACCTGGATTTATAATGATAAGGCTCATGTTGTTAGAACCACTGAAAATTTTGTGTTATTTCTAAATCACTCAGTTTATTAGCTGCTCTTTTCTAGTAAACTACTCGTAGTTTTCGGTCACCGAAAATTTTTTATTAATGTTCACTTTGCGTGGCACTACCAACACATGGCCACTCGCTGGCGCACAAAACATTTCCTTCCGGAAAAATCACACAAATAATTATAGGTAATTCGTACGAGAGCATAACGCCTTACTTAAATATCGATACATACATAAATCCTGAGGAACTAGGCGTTTAGAATCCTACATGAAATCCTAGTATAAGACAGGACTAGTTCCCACGATATAATATGTTGGCTGTGTATGCAACAGATAAACAGCATATTTGCACTTATTGCATGGATTTAAGATCCCTGTTTTTACCATGGGGACACTTGTACATCTGACATACATGTGTAGCACTTCCGGAGGCTCAAACCAGTTTCAATGCTTTATGTAAACTGTATTACACTAGTCAGGTGTATATGGAAGGAATCAATACACACAACTGTCTCATATAATGGCTTCAAATGGCCTCAAAACACCCTTATTATACACTTTACTTTTGTAGAACTTCTTTACACATCAGGTTCTTGTCATTACTTTGTTACACAATGTGACTATTTGTTATGTCATATTGCATAGCAGCTACTCTGATGTTATCCCAGTTTTTGTTTCTTTGAAATCTGCTTTTTGCCTTATTTGGTGATGTCTCACCATTATTTTTAATTAATGAAGGAACAAAGTCCTAGTTTTTCAGTATTACGTAATTGTCACCTTATTAACTTTTACCATTTTTACCTTTCCTCAGGAGCTAAGTGCAGGACACATAGCACATGTGACTGACTGCTTCCAAACTGTTACTGATGTCATTGGAAACCTAAGTGAAACAGATACTGCCACCCTTGACCGGCTCTTTGACTTGGACTTTCATCTTATGATACCATTCTAAATTATTTTCTGCTATACTACATACGCAGATGCATTAAGATTGTGTAAAGGTGTTTGAATGGGCTTTTATGGGCATTTTTCTTGGGATATATAAATACAATTTATTATAGTTTGGATAGTTGACGATATTGTTTAGTGCATTGACAAATTTAGCAAATTTACCTCAGCCACAAGTTGTCCTCTATGGTCAGGTTATAATACATATGGGTTATTGACTAAGCATAAGGTCAATTAAGGTGGCTGGATATCGGCCAAGTTCTTTTTTTGTGTGTTTCGTCGAGGTCCATAAACACGCAAAAAAAGGACGAGGCCAATATCCAGCCATCTTGACAGAACAAGCTTGGTCAATAAAAGATTTATTATACACTGTATGACTTCAAACACCAAAAAATTATCTTTGATCTTGTGGGACCAAGTGAGAAATCCCAAGCGGGCAAGATAGCTTCATCTTGCCCACTCAGGTAGCCAATCACAGCGCGCGATTTGGTTCATCTTGCCCACTCACTGAGCTACAGTAGTCATATAATAATATATATTAACCCATTGACACATCAAACACCCTTGGACTCCGCCAGTTGACGAGTAAAATCATCTGGCATTAGACAGAGTAAAATTTTTCCAGCTACACTCCCACGTGTCAGTGGGTAAAAGGGGGTAATTTGAGACTTACAGGCATCTCTCTTTCGTACCCATTTCTTGCTTACCTGTCATGGCATAAAACATCTGTGAACTCAAGGATACTTTGCTTAGGGATAGAATGATCAGAATTAAGAGAGTTTGCTACTGTACGTGATGTTGTTATGTATTCTTCTGTTAAATTTTGTCTAGTATGTAGCAGGTATCACGTGCATGTTGAAATGTTCCCGTCATTGTGTAGTTTTTGCACTGGAATAGATTACCAATTGACACTTCGTTGTGGATGGTGTTTTCTTTTTTCAATTTACATCCCCAATGTTCTTGAAACAGTACTCCATGATGATGTTGTGTGCACACCGGATGCTATGGAGATGTTACTTTCCTTGTTTCGTCTTCTGAATGTGAGTACATGGATTGTGAAGATTGTAAAAAAAAAGTACCGCTGTAATACAAAAGCTACTACTTAAAGCTCGTTGTATTTGCATGGTAACTTAGGGGTTACATCTGACGTACATGTAGCACTTCAGGAGGTTCAAACCAGTTTCGACACTTTCTACAAACTGCATTATTTGGAAGGAATGAATCTACATGTACACAACTGTACCTCACATAATGGCAATGTTATGGCTGATCCTTATAAAATACCAATAATGGCTTAAAGAGATACATTCATGAATGTGACAGAATAGGTTTAACCATTGTTGCAAGAGTTGAGCCGTCTCAAAACACAGTATATTTTGTATATTTAATTTTTTGTTAAGGCTTACATGTATCCCAAAAAACTCTCCAAGTCTCTCTAATGATATGCAGTTCACAAACTGTACGACTCGTAAACCATTGTTTCACGAGCCGTATGAGTCGGGGACTTGTATATACATTCTAAGTCCCCCAATGATGTGCAGTTCACAAACTGTACGGCTCGTAAACCCTTCTTTCACGACCCATACAAGTCGTACGGGTCGTGGACTTGTACATACACCCTAAGTCTCTCTAATGATATACGCTTCACAAACTGTACGACTTGTAAACCATTGTTTCACGACCCGTACGAGTCGTGGACTTGTATATATGCTCTACTGATGTGCAGTTCACAAACTGTACTACTCGTAATCCATTGTTTCACGAGCCGTATGAGTCGTACGAGTCGTGGACTTGTATATACACTAAGTCCCTATAACGATATACAGTTCACCAACTGTACGACTCGTAAACTATTGTTTTACGACCAGTACGACTCGTACGAATCGAACGGGTCGTGCGAAAAGGAAGTTCCTTTTCATTATATGCCATTATACAGGTCGTATCAGTTCATGTATATTGGACAACCCTCGGTGTTAGTCGACTGTCTGCCACTATATCGGTCAATAGACGTCCAAGATACCAATCAAGTAGTGGGGTATACATGTAATTGCAAACTTTTCGCATGTGTGCATTTCTGCCCCAATCTCCCTTCCCCCTTCTCCCGCACACACACATTTACCCCTGTTGCTGACAGTTCTGAACATCTAGAGCTTTCCAATCTTGAAATCTCTAAGTGAAACAAAGTGCTTTTATTAGCATCAATGTTAAATTAAAGAGATTTCAATATTGAACTCTGCACACTTGCCTGCGCGTTGAAAGAAAAAGTCTAGGGCGCAGCATATAAGCCATTTGAGAACTGTCGAACCGACATGTCAGCCGGTAGAGTTTCATCCGAGTGTCAGTGGCGATCAACCAACATGGATGCCGATGTCTGGTGTTATTTTGGCCGATAGAGTCAACTGACAGATGCTTTTAGTACACTAAATTCAATGTTCCCATCTCAGAGAAATTGATTCTGTTTTTTTTTTTTTTTTTTTTTTTGCAACAGGCTTCATGTGAAAGGTCTACTCAAGGTGGGTCAATGTGAGAGAAATCAATGCAGCTTTATTCCTTTTGTGTGAAGAAACTGGGTTCAAAAGGAATTTAATGACCAACAACATCCAAATGGTATTCCTGACTTGGTTGCAGAGAGCCCTTTAACTACTTTTAAAACACATGTTCTGTATTGAATATGGAAGGGATTTTTTCCCATTGCATATAGCTCAGGTTGAACTCTTCTTATCCACAAGATTCGCTTGAAAAGGCAGCAGTAAATGATATGAAAAGATCAGCTGAATGAATGACACATGAAAGCAAGAGGCCACAAAGCCACTTTGCGAGGCCTGAGGGCCTCGCCGCAGGTCATACATGCAAATGGCTAAGGCCGCTGGACAACTTTTTTTGACTCTAACTTTGCCTGAATGTTCTAAGCCTCAATTGTTTTTTCAAATAGGCAAAACAAAGTTGACTCCTTTGATTCCAGCACTGATTCGTGACTTTCTTTTGAATGAGGAAAGAGGAACTCCTCTGAGAGTTGAAGTAAGTATAGTAATGTACATTGTTGGCCTTTTAAAGTAGTTTATCAAATGAAGTAAAAAGTGAGATCCAGAGCGTAAACCATCAAGGTGAGGTTGCTGTTTGAATATTGTCAGCGGTATCTGCCAGGGTAATCCAGTCTTTCCCTTAATTCACAGCAGAATTATCAACTCCTCTGCAGTTCACTGTACAGGATCAAATCATAAAACTACCAACTAAAACTGTGTATGCGTTGTGATCATTGTTTGTGGTTAACTGCTGACCTGTACCTATAATTCAGCTATTGCTGCAAAATGTTACAATAAACAATTCTGTTTGTCTGCCTATTTCCTTGTCAACTTTATACTTAAATAAAATTTTGATAGTCTAGGGATTATCATTCAAAGTCCAGGGTGGCCCTGCCTAAAAATGCTGATCAGTTTGCTCCCTAAATGTTGCATCCTTGTTGGTTTTCCTTTTGGAAGGTTACTGAGGACTCTGAATTCCTATGAAAGAAAACAGTACCTCTCATGAACAGTTCGTTCTGCAACCACAAACTGTCTCTTCAGAGGTTTATTTTCGTAATTATTATCATTATATCTATGGCATCAACGCACTTTTTGTGGTAGTGCACTGTAAGTACACTACACACAATGTCACCGGGTTATAAGAGTGTAAGAGCGTGTATAAATCACAAAAATAAACAGGTCTGTTGGAAACATGTTTGACTTTCAACAAAATGAGCGGCAAAATTGGCACGAATTTGTGACACTGATGCATAATAAAGCAGGTGCTAACCCTAAACCCACAGTCTGGCTACAGGGGGACCCAAGACAATGCTTACATCCTCAGCAACGCCAACAGAATAGACAACCACATGTACGTGTACAAATGTAAATGGTGCAAACTAACCCCATCAGCCATACAACACTCACCAAGGTCTACAACCCAATAGTGCCAAACTTCCAGGCCAGAGAGGTCCAGAAACAGTCTGGATCCCACCTAGCCGTGTGGACGGTCTCAACAAGCATCTCTAAAGGAGGTAATTACGCCTTTCAGAGCGAAATAGAAGCCGATTTTCACTGAATATTGCCCTTGAGGCCAACACTGACTGGTGAGTGGGGGGAGGTGGAAGAGGAATGAGATGGTAAAGAGAGAGAATGGCACATGTTTTTAGTGCCCCAATGTAATTTGTCTAGGATTGTAATTCAACCACAACTGTCCCAACCCATTTGAGTTCCTCCCTCAGTCAAGCATGGAAGTGAGTCTGGAGAGACAGGAAAACCCACGCCCAAACTCCTCCCAAGAGCTAAGAGAGCTTCCAGAGATCATCCAAGGTTTGCAGATATCCTCCCTGTCCACAGTTTGCCATGCCCAATGCCGCGCCAAATTACCACAGGTGCAAATTGATGCCAAGTGGCAAGAGTATATGCAAGCAATGCGAGAGAAAGAAGGGCAAAAAGGAGCAGCAAACCCATGAGCTACAACAATTAACCAAAGCCAGGCAGCAGGGCTCAAGGCAAACTTTTTCACTCACTAGCCTAGTGGCTAGTGGCAGATCTGATTTCACTAGCCAAAACTAAATGTGCCCTAGCCAGTCTCGTCATGCGCGTTTCGCTCATTTGTGTAAGGGGCTCAGACATTTCTTGTTACATCTCCTCCCACTTTTAAGTATTCTCATGTGTTCAATCTCATCATATGAATTTGTTCACTTTATATGTTAATAACCCCTCATATCCATCCTCGCAACAGCAGTGCAAAAACGCTGGCGTTTACCGCTTTTCAAAGTTTTCACAGACTTGAGGCAAATTCTCACAGACCCACTGCCAAAACTTTGCAACACCCAATTGCACTGGAGTATGGATAATTCAGGTCCTGCGAACGCAATATTTATTGAAATTTCAATGTAAAAGCACCATAATTATAATTATGTATGGAGCCCAAAAGAAGCAGAATGCACACATAAAATAATATCTTAAATTAGATAAAGGATATTTGAAATGACAAACTTGGCTTATGTAAGATTTTCTTTTTGATTCTGTGTTTTATGCTTGAATGGTTTTTAGAGTCAATTAATAGTTGGGAGCCACAGTGCTCGCAGATAAGTTTTCTCTTTAAGATTTACCATTCCTAGTGAATGGGATTAGTCATTCCATATTATCTCTTCTTTTTTTATGTAAAATAAATTGTTTAGATTCAACGTCTAAACAAGTATGACCTTTTGACTTTGTTGTTTACAGTTAGAGAAGTTCCATATGATTTCCTCTTCAGTGTTTTTTTAATATATCATTTTTTTTAAGTCAGTTAATTCCATGAAATCCACTCACAGGCAACATTTGCCTTCGCCAACCACAAGACAGACAAAGTTGCATGATACTCACATACAGATTGGAACATTCCCAGCTACTGCAGCTTTTTCCAGCACTTGGATGCTCATTATCATACCTTGCTGCTTCATCTCTCAAGCCAACGGCATGCGGTGTTGTTGACGACCCTAAGGTCATCGTCAGTGCAGGATGGTCCCCATGGGCAAGATGTCATAATATGCTCCATGGTCTGTGTCTCAGCCCTACATGGGCACTCTGCATTTGCAGCATAATCCCACTTGAGCATGTTATCGCCAGTTTTACCCACTTTTGCCCTTGCCCTATTGAGACTAACCCACTCAATACACGGCAAGTCTGAGCCCGATGGAAGGCTTTCACTGGGTTCTGGCAGTGCTCTGTTAGCAGAATGTGGGTTTGCTTCTTTCCACTTCCATAGTCTATACGAAGGTGGTGGATTCCCAGTGAGCTTGTCGACTGTCGCAAAGCTCCGACAGGATTGGAGGCGTCTAGGTACCTCCTCGTGATCATGAAGGGGGTACCTTGGGTCGCCTAGTTTTTTGCTGCACTCCACTCTTGAAATTGTCTCCCAACTAACTTCAGGTGGAGATATACCGCTCAGTCTGTAGAGCAGGTAGAGTGGTGCTTTTCAGCATACCGGTTATGGTGCGACAGGCTTTATTAAGTTCAACATTACCACAGCGAGCATGTGCTGAGCGGCACCACACTGCAGCCCAATACTCAGCCGTTGAGTAACAAAACGCTAACGATGTTGTTCGGAGGATATGTGGGTCTGCTCCCCAGCTCGAATTGGCCAATATGCCAATTAAGTTGTTTTGAGGAGAGATCTTCTTAAGGAGCTTGTCAATGTGGCTCTTGAACGACAAAGTCCTGTCCACTTCTTTGCCTTCCCATTGAATCTTTAGGGTCCTGGCGACATTACAGTTAAGATGGTTTTCCCAGGATTGGGGTTTAGAAACCACTTTTGGTAGTAGCATGATAAGGTTTCTAAGGCAGAGGATAGTCTTCTCTCTATCTCTTCAAAACGTTTGCCTTGAGTCACAAGACACAGATCATTCGCGTAGATGAATCTACGGATGTCAGCGAATGTCGGCATGTCATTAGTGTAAAAATTAAACAAAGTCAGTACCAAGACAGAGCCTTGTGGTAGGCTATTCTTCTGTGACCTCCACCGACTTTGTTTGCTGTCCATTTTGACAAAGAATCTTCCATTCCATAATAGAGATTATATAGTATGAACAATCTTACTGTTCTTTATCATTTGCTGCAGTCAAAGAAGCATTTATAACTGCAAAGATCATGTCCATCAATAGCACTCTTCACTTGCAACACCAACTTTGCTCCTAGCCACAATTCTGCCTGTCGTACACAACTTTTAAATTTGTTGAGAAGTGCGCCATTGTTTTACCATAAAACAGCCAGTGGGCATCCTAGGATGTGTACCAAGGTTGAGGCAATAGAGCTATTCACCAATGACATTGGAGAGCTTTTAGTGGTATGATGCAAAGAGCCTTCAGTCATCCACTTGGGTGATTGCGTGATTCTATCGCAATTGGCACAAGTCTGACGCAAAGGCCACTGCTGAATTTGCAAAGAAGGCCAAAGTTCCAATGGTAAGTGCCAGTGAGTGTAAGCGTTCCAACTGCAGCAGCACCACTGGGGAACAATGTGTGGAGACCAATGGGGTTCCTGTCGAGGGAACAATAATATAATAATAATAATAATAATAATAATAATAATAATAATAATAATGATGATGATTTATTACTTCAATTAGGCAGGTTAACAAATAGTTTGATCAAATGCACTTTACAAAGAAATTAGAAGAAATAATATTATAACAGTCATAAATAAGGAGAGTGAATACTAAATGAAATCCAAGTATGAGGACCAGTATGACACATGCATTAAAATACAATTGTAATAAAATAAGAACGAAGCAAGCTTAGATCAATCCAACTAAGGTGTTAAAAATGCTTTGGTAAAAACGGGCACTTTAAGGTGGCATTTGAAATCGTTTACGTCACTCAATCTTGCTTCGCAGCTCTTCTGGGAGGGAGTTCCATAGTCTGGGAGCTACGACTGCAAATGCCCTGTCACCAAGAGTCTATTTTGTGATTCCATTCAGCATGCAAACCAGAAGTTGATTTGTAGATCTCAAATGGAACTGATTCTCTTCAACCTCTACTAACTCCCTAATTTAGCTGGGTGCAGACCCATGTATTGCTTTGAAGGTCAAGAGGCAAATTCGATATCGCACAGGCAAGCAGTGCAGGCTAAAAAGTGACGGAGTGATATGGCAGAACTTGGGCAGTCTGAAAATTATATGCACTTCTGTGTTTTCTAAGCGCTGAATTTTATCTAGCTGCCTTAGTAGGCAGACCGTATAACAGATTATTGCAATAGTCGATCCGACTGGTGATAAAAGTGTGCACTAGTTGCTGACATGTCTCTTGTGACAAGTACTTCCGTATGCACCTTAGGTTATAAAGATGAAAGTATCAAGCACTACATAGTTAATGTTAATGTGTGTGTGCATGTTGAGTTCAGATTAAAACCATGCACCAATATTTCTTATAGCAGAAGAAGCTAAAGGCACTTGGGATGTGCCAACCATGAGAGCGTCAAGCTCAACCTTGCATAACTGTTGGCGCGACCCAACAAGTAAGATTCAGTCTTGCTTGCATTCATTAATTTATGGGGAATCATCCAGTCCCTAATATCCACAGTGCAGTTCATCATTGCAGAGATAACCTCGTCAGAGCCAAAAGCTGCATCAGAACAGAATGACAGATATAGCTGGGTCTTGTCAGCCTCATAATGCACCTCTGGTAAATGGGTCTTGGTGATGTCAAAACGTTTCCTTGTATACAAGCTGAACAGAAGGGGCCCAAGACAAAATCCCTGGGATCAAGTGGACAAGACCTGATTGGCGCCTTAGAAATCAGTGCTTGAACTTCCTCCTGAGGTAAAGGTCTTAACGGGGATGTCACCAAAGGTGCAGACAAGGCTAGATCCTCGGATAGATTTTGTGGAACACTTACCAAGAGTGGCTGGGGTAGGATCTGGTTTGGGTGTTTGCCTTTGGGGTAGGTGGCTGGCAAAGGAACCTACACACTGAGCCTAGCATGCAGCAAAGAGGTAGCTCCAGGGCACCATCCTTTTGCGTTTCTCTTGGAGAAAGTAGCCTCAGACTGCAGTGTCATAGTAAGCTGTGAGGTCTCTGGCCTTGTCTACTGGCAGTGGATAGAAGATGCATCTGTCTTTGCCTTGGTATGGGGCGGTGGCAAATCATGAGACTTTGTGGGTGGGTGCCAACTGTAGGGAAGGTGCTAGTGGTTTGGCATACCTTTTGTGAAGACATTTGTGGGAGGAGGGGTGGAGGTAGAGGGTTTTGTGGTTGCATTGGTCTGTTTTGTGTTTTGTGGTAGCATTAGGTAGCTCTCTAGGATTCATCCATACTTCCTAGTGATTCATACACATGTATGGCAACACACCGCGGGCCAATACTTCCCATGTGCGGGGCCTTGGGTGTCATTTTGTTTTGCTATGTTATTGGTTGTTGCTGTGTTTATATGGCCTCAAGAGGCACCATGCGGGGTTTTGCATAGGGCTTCCTGAACTGCTATAAAAACACAGATGACCGTCTTCCCCAAGGCTTTGTCTTGGCCGGTTGTGCACAATGGCTCACCTTGCATGGCAATGGTCTCTCTGGTTCACAAAGACTCCAAATTAAGAGGTCAGAGTAAAGCACTGAAAAATCAAAGCAGTTGTAGGTGGGCAAGCCCAAGATCGCTGGCAAGGTAGTGCTTGCCATAAAAGCATGAAAATGATGTTATTCTAACTTGTCTCTCTCTTTTGAAAAGTTACTTGATACATGCACCTGCGGCTAACATGTAGGAAATGAGCCCATATCAAACGAGTTTCTTCCAGTTTTGGAAAAATGCAAATTTTAGTCTGACTTTTGCTGTAAACGTGATGTTTAATCTCTCTGTTGTCTGGAACCAGGCTGCTTTCATATCACTCTGATGGAACAGGAGGTTGTGTACAGACTGTTGGGTTCAGAGGCCCATTTTGTGAAGCCTCACAAATGCACATATTTAGATGCACAATTATTTTGATAAGTGCCACAAAGTGTTCCCCAAACTCCAGTCCTCCAGTAAAGATGAAGAGCTGTATTTACCCTCGTCAGAAAGTAACGCTAACCCATGCACTTATGTTACTCTTGGAAGTGGGTAGCAAATGCTGAACTTACAGGGACATCTTATGTTGGGTATCAACATTGGGCGTGCATTTCTGGGAAATTAGTGTGAAGCCTAGCTAAAGTTCCCATGCGATATTTATACGAGGGCAAACAACAGGTGGGTGTGTTGTGCAGGTTCATGTACTACATGTATATTCCATGGTTGGTTGTGGCATGCAAACAAAACCAAGAAACTACAAAGTGGTAGCTGAAACCACTGGTATCCTTAACAAAAACTGTGCTCTAGTAAAAATTGTGCTGCAGCTACAGTGTATATAGATCAAAATCTTCAAGAGGACCATTAAAGCATACGGTAGTATGAGTTGCAGCCATTGAGGACTAAGTAGATGGTTTAGTAGCATGTGCTGCTCTTGCAGATACATTTAAGTACAGTGGTATAGGGACTCAGAGTTGAATTTGAAGATTATTTATCCTGGGTTTCGCTGGTTTTCCGAGGTGACAGTCTAGTCGATCATTTGCATGGTCATTTGCATGCTGATTGCGGTCTATTGTATTGGCTGCCCTGGAATTCTAACAATGATCTCCTTGGACGCTTCACTGCGTTACTGGGCTCCTCAAACACTCGTCGCGGTTCGCTAAAGATCAAGTTAAGGCGACACAAAAGACCGTGTGCTTACTATGCGAACTCGAATGCGACTTTCCATCTTATTCTAGATGTGGGCGACTTGGTGTTTAAATTGAATCCAGGCCCTGATAGTCGGATTACAACAATTGTTTCTTTAAATCGAACGGTCAAGAATGGACACCTACGGAGTCGACATTCTCTTCCAAAGGGATCTAATTTGCATAATCTTCGTTCTTTGGATCGCGTCAGTGTTGCTCCTAAATTTTCGTTCAACAGGGAATTCACCTCGTGCCTTATGAACGCTCGTTCATTATGCAACAAAACTCTTATTGTTAAAGACTTCGTTGTGGATTATAAGGTGGATTTGTTGGGGATTACAGAAACATGGTTGCATATGGAAGGTAGTGAAGTGACTATTGGAGAGCTCTGTCCGAATGGTTATCGTCTCCTGCACACCCCACGATCGGTAGGACGGGGCGGAGGCGTGGGCCTTGTTTACAAGCAAGGTATTGGCTCTAAAACAAGGTTATGTGAGCATTCTTTTACATCATTTGAATGCATGGATGTCACTTTTGTTGCTCGTAAGAGTTTGAGAGCAATCGTTGTCTACCGTCCCCCGGGGGGTGCTTCAGTTGGAGTCTTTCTGGAGGAGTTTTCTAGTCTATTGGAAGAGACTGTAATATGCTCAGAAGAGCTTTTGATATATGGGGATTTTAACTTCCATATTGACGACAAGGCCGATGGGGACGCGACACGATTTAGAGAGCTACTGGATTTGTTCAATTTAAAGCAACATGTGTGTGTACCCACCCATGAACGAGGTCATATATTGGACTTGGTCATTACAAGGAATGAGACTGAGGGTGCCTTAGGCTTAAAGAATGTTACGGTCATGGAACAGTTTATCTCGGATCATAAGGTTGTTTGCTTTAATTTGAATTTACGGAAACCACTAAATGAGAGGAGAACTGTCGTCTCTCGTAAATTAAAGGGTTTTGATTTTGATGCTTTTAATGATATTATTGGATCGTCGGGTTTGTTGGATGAGTGTGTCTCGCAAAGTATTGAGTCATTGGCTAGGGAGTATGATGAGGTCTTATGCAAGGCTTTGGACAGGTTGGCACCTAAAAGAACTCGCACTATTGTTATTCGACCAAGTGCTCCTTGGTATAATGAGGAGATCGCCATCCAGAAGAGAAAGAGGCGAAGGCTTGAACGTAAATGGCGTTCGACTGGTTTTGAGATTGACAGGGTGAATTATCTGGAACAGTGCAATGTTGTAAATGCTATGCTCTATAAGGCGAAAGAACAGCATTATTCAGCAGTTATTCAGGACAATGTCCATAATAGCAAGCTACTTTTTCGCACAGTTGATAAGTTACTGCAAAGGAACAAAGACAAAAGATATCCGTCTGCGAACAGTGACCAAGAACTCGCGAATGCCTTTGCCGATTTCTTTAGTGCCAAGATTGTGCGAATTCGTGATGAGTTGCTGATTAGGAAAGAATATCTGGGGGAGCGCACTATGGAGGATTTTGAGTGTACGTCATGCTTTAGCGAGTTCGAAATGATAGCAGATGAAGACGTCTTAAGGTTGACTAGAGGTTCAACTATTAAGGCATGCGCACTGGATCCACTTCCAGTAAGTATCATGCGGCAATGCTATTCTAGTCTTGTTCCTGTATTCAGAAGGGTGATTAATTTGTCATTGTCATCTGGATTGTTGCCCAAGGAACTTAAGGTTGCGCTGCTATTACCTCTTCTTAAGAAATTAAATGCAAATTTTGAGCAGTTTAGTAACTTTCGCCCTGTGTCGAATTTAAAGTTCCTATCTAAATTGATAGAGAAAACAGTGTTTGTGCAATTGAATAACTACCTTTGCGAAAATGATCTACATGAGCCTCTTCAATCGGCATACAAGATTTTCCACAGCACCGAGACTGCGCTTCTCACCGTTACAAATGACATTATGCTGTCATTGGACAAGGGCGAGAATGTTTTCCTTGTTTTATTGGATTTGTCGGCGGCATTTGATACCGTTAACCATACCTTGTTGCTGGCACGAATGCAGAAATCATTTGGCATCAGAGGAACTGTACTACGATGGTTTAATTCTTATCTTTCTCAAAGAACTCAGTTTGTTCACATCAATGAGACGAATTCTACGGTACGAGATCTTCCCGTGGGAGTTCCCCAAGGTTCAGTTCTGGGACCTGTGCTCTACCTTCTATATACCGCGCCACTTGCAAAAGTGATAAGATCTTATGGCTTGGATTATCATCTATACGCCGATGATACTCAGTTATATTTTGCATTCAAATCGGCGGATGTGGACGCTACTAAATCGAGGGTCGAGAACTGCATTTCTGCTATTTGTCGTTGGATGGATCTTAATGAATTGAAGCTAAACCACGACAAAACGGAGGTCATGCTCATCCACTCAAAGTATCCTCCCTCTCCATCCTTTCAGTCCCTATGTGTTGGTGATGAGAGCGTGGCTGCCTCTCAGTCGGCAAGGAGTCTTGGTGTTATCTTTGATGAGCACATGTCTTTTCATGCACATGTGTCTAGCATCTGTAGTTCATCATTTTATCATCTCAGGAATTTATCTAGAATTAGGAAGTATCTCACTAAAGAATCAGCAGCAGTTGTTGTTCACGCATTTGTCACATCGAAACTAGATTATTGTAATGCATTATTATATGGCCTGCCTAAATATCAGTTACAAAGATTGCAGTATGTACAAAACACGGCGGCTAGAGTTGTGTTGCAAATGAGTAGGTTTCAGCATATCACACCTGTTTTGTGCGAGCTTCACTGGCTGCCGATTCAATACCGTATTATTTTCAAGATTCTGCTTTTAGTGTATAAAGCACTGAATGGGATATCGCCTAGCTATTTAGCTCAGAAACTGCATTATTGTTCTCATACTAGATCAATGAGGTCTGTTAGTAATGAACTTTTAATGCAACCTAGATCGTATACCAAGACTTATGGAGACAGAGCATTTGCTGTTCATGCACCAAGAGAATGGAACCTAATACCCTATGAAATTCGGAAGTCCAACAACATTTCGACTTTTAAAAGATCACTTAAGACGTACTTGTTTAGCAAATTTAGTAATAATAGATCATTGTTTCTATAGATTTGTATATATTCCTTTAGTTTTAATTTTTCCCTTTTTAATCATTGTAATCTCGAGTTTTAATAAGATAACCTAAGACGTACTTGTTTAGTAAATTTAGTAATAACAGATCATTGTTTCTATTGATTTGCATATATTGCTTTATTTTAATTTTTCCTTTTTTAATCATTGTAAATATAATAGAAAATGATTGTAAATTTGTAAATATTTATTGATAATGTTGTTTATATACATGATTGTAAAGCGCCTTGAACATAGGATAAGAGCGCTATAGAAATAAAGTTATTAGTTATTATTATTAAATGCTAAATGGAATGTGACCATTCAAGTTTTTTATGGCAAGGCAGCCAGAGACTGAATCTCTATACACATACTACCATTTTGAAAGAACATCCACTGTAGGAAAAACGAAACATTTTGAGTCAGCTGTAGCTGTTAGTACCAGTATACCAAAGTCACTCAAAGGACAGCTTTTGAAATCTGCAAATCTGACATTGGTGCATGCTGGATAAGACACTAATTCCCTCTTTTTCCATTTCCTAGTCCCTTGTTTATCACAGGGCTCATTACCCATTTAGGAATTAACTAACCTGTCATTCTTACCAGACTGGTACACTTTGCCATTAAATATCTTTTCAGGGGTTTTATTTGAATATTCAAAATACAACAATCCTTCAGTTCTACAGTGCTCTGAAGCATCACTGATGTCTGATGTACTTCCTGCAGTTGTGTCACCTAATCCCACATGAAAGCTACTTGTAGGTCCTACACGAGAGCTCCCTGCAAATTACCTCAAAACATGTGGCTGGGTATTAAATCCAGACATAATACCATTGAATAACACTATCTGATTGCCCGAAAGCGTACAGTGAGTTTTCGAAATCATGCAGGGCCTGTGACACCATCTACATGTAGCTGCAGATTATACAATAATCATGTCAATGTTGCTTGCCATTTGTGAATATCAAAGCAAAAACATGACTTCCAGGTTTGTTTTCTTCAGTGAGACTTATTTGTGCTATTATTTTACTTTCTCGATCAAATTATGTGCAGCTGATTTGTATATTTTTATACACGTTTAGAAATAAAGTATCAGTTCCACTCACTGTCATGACCATTTTTTTTTTTCATTGAATGTATAATAGAACAATAATAGTATTATTATATTTGGTTTTTGTGGTATCCAGAATAATCAAGGTCTTGGGTACGGGTTATCAGCCTCAGCCTTTGGCTTCAGCTGATAACCCCTACCTTCACTTTGATTATTTTGGATATCACAAAAACCTCATCCAATAATTGTTTATAACTTGCACCTACTATTTTTTCCTCTTGTTTTTATCTTACAGGCAGTTAAGCTAACCAATGTTATTTTTGGAGAAACCGTGTATGATGAAAAGAATGAAACAGATGCTGTAAGCTTGGCACTTAAAGAATTGTATGTTTATTTTATTTTTGCACTGTTGAATTGTCTATTATATTTTAGTTATGTTAGTGTATTGATCTGTGCATTTCAAGGAAATTTCAGGCAAAATATTTCATGGCCTTTTCACTTGAATTCAATAAGTGTAGTCCAGGTTGGAGTTATTTGATGCTGGGTAAGAATGTAATCATGGTTATCAGTGAAGCCAAAACTTAATTGTTGTGGTTTTCATAGCATCATACTTTGAAGCCAGTAAGCAAGACTGGAAATACCGTGTGTAGTGTTTTTGAGACTTGTCAATCATTTATGCAAATGACCCACGCGGTCTAGGAGCTAGGACTTTTGTATGTTGTAGTCGTCATGTCTGTTTAGTAAATATACTGTTGTGTTCGAACAAGTCGTTTCAAGTGTTCATTTGACCGTAAACATCACATCTGGCGACGAGGATCAAGCAAAGAACCCACAGAATTCCGAAGCGATTTCCCGCGAAATCAAAACAATGGCGATTTCACTGCCTAACTTCCCACCGTTTAAAGTTCACGTTGATGGAAATGCAGGTCCTAGATGGAAGAAATGGCTAGGGCGATTCGAGAGATTAACCATTGCAATGGGGATTACCGATGACAAGCAGAAAAGAGCTCTTCTGCTGCATTACGGCGGTCCAGAGGTCGACAAGATCTTCGAGACGCTTCAAGACGTCGGCGAGGACAAGGATTACAACAAAGCCGTCGAAAAACTAACCGCTTACTTCTCTCCACTAGTGAAAACAACATACGAAGTATACAACTTCTGTCAGGCCAAGCAAAAGGATGGAGAAACTCTGGACAGTTTCCATACCCGTCTGAGGAGCCTAGCAAAGACCTGCGACTTCGCAAATCCAGACAAAGAGATTAAAGAACAAATCATCTTGAACTGCCAGTCAAACCCCCTTCGGTGTAAAGCTCTGTGAGAGGACCTCGATTTAGCTGGTCTCATGAAAGCTGGTAGAGCCCTGGAATTATGCGAAGTACGAGCGAAGGATCTTGAAAATAAGGATAAAACCGTGTGCGCGATAAAACCACCCCAAAAAGGAACACTAACACAACCCAAAGGCAAACAGCACCGTCCGCAAAATCGCCAAGAGTCATGCAACCGTGACAAATCCCGAAACCGCAACGGAAAATGTAGGAACTGCGGTGGAATATACCCTCATAGAGACAGCTGCCCCGCGAAGAACAAAAAGTGTACCTCATGTAGCAAACTTAACCATTTCGCCCAAGTTTGCAGAACAAACCCACCTGAGTCGGCAAACCAGGTCACGCATCGAGACACTGATGTAGAAGATGAGTATGTGTACACAGTAGGCCATGACAAACAAGTCAAGATAGACGAAAAACAGTGGAAATGATGGTTGACTCTGGAGCATCGGTTGATCTTATCAATGAGAACACCTTCAGGGAATTATACAAGGAAAAAGCTCCAGAAAAAACCAAGCGCAGAATTTTCTCCTACGGCTCACCGACACCCCTACCCCTACTGGGAACTGTCAAGGCCGAAATATCCGCCAATGCCAACAGCACACAAACAACCTTGAATATTGTCAAAGGTGCTTCGGGAAACCTCCTGGGTTTCCACACTGCTAAACAGCTAGGTGTACTTAAGATCGTCAATCAAGTTAAAACCGACAAAACACGTTTCCAGCCCCTCACAAGCAAGGAATTCGAAAGTCTGTTTGGAGGAATCGGCAAAGTAAAAGGAAAAGTTATCAAACTTCACGTAGACCCTGATGTCAAACCCAAGCAACAACCGCACCGCCGCATCCCCTTCCATGTCAGAAAGGATGTCGAGACGGAGTTGAAGCGCTTAGAAGAACTAGACATCATCGAGCCAGTGACAGGTCCGACGCCCTGGGTGAGCCCCATTGTCGTGGTCCCTAAGAGTTCTGGCCAAGTGCGAATGTGTGTAGACATGCGAGAGGCGAATAAGGCTGTGAAGCCAGAAAAACACTTAATGCCGACAATCGACGACCTAGTTGCTGACCTCAAGGGAGCGACAGTATTCAGCAAGTTAGACCTCTCTTCTGGATACCACCAACTCGAGCTAGCACTAGAGAGCCGTCACATCACCACATTCAGCACACACGTAGGACTTCGACGATACAAACGCAATTGAGGAAATACTTACAGGCCTCCCTGGATGCAAGAATATCCCTGACGATATCATCGTGTTCGGAAAAACTCACAGGGAGCATGACGAGAATCTCCGTGGTGTGCTGCAACGTCTCCAGCAACACGATGTGCGCCTGAACAAGGAAAAATGCAGCCTCTCAAAGAGTGAGATAAAGTTCTACGGACATATCTTCAGCAAGAACGGAATCAAGGCAGACCCAGGCAAGATCAAGGCGATCGCCCACATGAGCAAACCAGAGAATGTCAGTGAGGTGAAGTCACTTCTAGGAATGGCCCCGCCCCGCTACGACTGTTAACCAAGCAAGAGACCCCCTGGCTGTGGGCCGACGAGCAGCAACAAGCGTTTGACAAATTGAAAGACACCCTGACCAAGAATCATGTGATGTCGTATTTCAACCCAAGACTCAAGACCGAAGTGATAGTCGATGCGAGCCCCGTCGGACTAGGAGGTTTGTTGGTGCAAGACGGTAAAGTTATCAGCTACGCAAGCCGAGCACTCAGCGACGTTGAGCACAGATACTCCCAGACCGAGAGGGAAATGCTAGGAGTAGTTTGGGCTGCTGAAAATTTTCACCATTACCTGTATGGGTCAGAGTTCACCATCGCCACAGATCACAAGCCACTTCTGGGGTTCTTCAACAGTCACAAACCAACATCAGCACGCATCGATAGATGGAAGTTAAGGCTAGTGCCCTATAACTGTCAGCTCATCTACCGACCTGGAAAAGACGCTGAAAACCTGGCCGACCTCATGAGTCGACACCCAGGTACCGCAGAATGTGAAGAACACAACATCGCGGAAGACTATGTTAACTACATCTGCAACCAAGCTGTACCAAAAGCAATGACACTGCAAGAAATCAAGTTGGAGACAGAGAAAGACTCTTCGCTCCAGACGCTTATCAAGGCCGTTGAAACCGACATGTGGACGGATCCCGAAGTACAAGAGTACAAGAAAGTGAAGGACGAACTATTGGTCTACAAGGGAACAATATTGAGGGCAAATAGGATCGTAGTCCCTAACACTCTGAGAAACAGAGCTGTAGACCTGGCGCATGTTGGACACCAAGGAATCGTAAAGACAAAACAGCTCATCAGAGAGAAAGTCTGGTTTCCCGGTGTGGACAAGATGGTAAAGGAGAAAGTCAACAGCTGTCTACCATGTCAAGCAGCAACTACTTGCAAGGCACAGCGACTCGAACCTCTACGGATGACACCGCTACCAACTGCTCCGTGGAAAGAACCCGCGATGGACTTCCTAGGACCACTTCCTTCTGGAGACTATCTCATGGTTGTCATCGACGAATACAGCCGTTTTCCAGAAGTGGAAATTGTCACATCCACTTCCGCCAGATCCACAATCCCAAAGCTCGATGCAATTTTTGCAAGACAAGGGATTCCTGAAGTGCTAAAGAGTGACAACGGACCCCCCTTGAACGGCGTGGAGCTCAAGAATTTTGCTGAGCATTTAGGCTTTCAACACCGCAAGATCACGCCTCTCTGGCCAAGGGCAAATGGCAAGGCAGAACGTTTCATGATGACACTAGAAAAATGTGTGAGAACCGCGACCATCGAGCATAAAAACTGGAAACAAGAGCTCAACAAATTTCTGCGGCAGTATCGGGCGACACCTCACTCGACTACTGGCATCTCACCATGCGAAGCACTTAACCAGAGGAAGCTCAAAACCACCCTGCCGGAAGTGACACCACCAGTCCGCCAACAAACCATTGTTGAGACCCAGAAGAACCTGGCACAGAGAGACGCAGAGCAGAAAAAGAAGATAAAGGCGTATGCTGACCAAAAGCTAGGTGTGAGAGAAAGCAATATCAAGCTGGGAGATACAGTTTTAGTCAAGCAACCAAAGGCCAACAAGCTCAGTACCCCGTTTAACCCAGGGCCTCTTGTAGTCGAAGAGAAACAAGGATCGATGATTACCGCAAGCGACGGACACAAAACTGTTACGCGCAACTCATCGATGTTCAAAGTTGTCCCCAGTCACATCGAGCATACTGGAAACCACACACAAGAGATGAACGAAGACGTTTCAGCAAATCCCCAACCACTGGAAATTCAGGAACTGGACAAGATAACAAAGTCTTCAAGCCCTACTGCAGGCCTACGACGATCACAAAGGCAGACAAGGCCTCCTGCGAGATTTACAGACTACGTTTTACTTGTTCAAGAGAACTAGACACCAGAAGCGTGTAATGGATTTTTGTGACTCTGTAACATGTTTCAGTTTGCCGTTTTCATATTATAAAAAAGTCGTTTAAAGAAGTCGTTTAGGTCAATCACTTACACATTTCCAAGGTCCATAATCAAGAAGGGGAGAGATGTAGTGTTTTTGAGATTTGTCAATCATTTATGCAAATGACCCACGTGGTCTAGGAGCTAGGACTTTTGTATGTTGTAGTCGTCATGTCTGTTTAGTAAATATACTGTTTTGTTCGAACAAGTGGTTTCAAGTGTTCATTTGACTGTAAACATCACACCGTGCAAGCAGAGAGACCCTTCGAGCTTCCTAAATTTGTTTGGAAGATGAAGGGATCTCTGCCAACCACTTTGACTTCCTTTGATTTGCTGCTCATCCAAAGAAATAAATGAGTCAGTCCACTTTCAAGTTGTCAAACCTGTTTCTTTTTCTAATTTTGTGCATGGAAATTTTTAACTGACTGTCTAAATTCCCATGTTTATTTCCTCTGTACATGAATATGGGTTACAGAAACTACAATCAGTGGCAAGTCTAGGGACACTCACCCTTTGAAGTTGGTTTTCTTACTGACTATTCACTTTTTTATTTCTGTTTTTATTTCTTTTCATTTTTTAGTGCTTTTGTTTACAAAGTCTAAGTTATCAGATTAGGATAGTAAAATTGAGGAGAGTTCTTAATGATTAGAAATAGTGGTTCTTTTTGCAGAGAGGACAACATGGAACATCAACTTGGATCAGCTGGAGGTATAATAATCTTAGTCACATTTAATGTGCATAATAGTAGTACAATGTATTTTTTTCCTTAGTCATTTTGTACTATGCAAGTGCTTAGTTCCTTCCATTACCTGTTGAAAAGAATGACTGTGGCCTGCTCTATTTTCACATTACTGGAAGTCCAAGAAAATTAATATTAAACATTCTTTCAAAGAACATCCCATGTTATTTTGAATCGAAAAGACAAAAGCAACATTATCACCATTTGTATCACATTTATGTGATTCATTTTACAAACTTTGGATCAGCGCCATTTGTATATTAAATTTGTTTTTGCAGAACATTGGATAGGCTTCAAAATCTGTCAATTATTAACTAACGCTTCATACAATACTTCATTTTGGAGTACCCCAGCATCTGTTAGATTTTGATCGGGAAGGTGCAAAGTTTTCATGGGGATTGAAGTACACCATCGTGGTTCATAGGGTATTCAACAACAAAGTTTCACTTGATTTTCCCTGTTGCATATTTACTGGGCCACATTACTTTAACAGACCCGCTGGTGAGAAATTAGTGTTATTCTCCTTCAATCAATATGGGCAGTGCCGTGATGCAGGAGATCATTTGTTTGGTTGTTTTGCACTTCACTAAGAGATGTTTTTAGATAAATCAATTTTTGTTTATTTAAGATCACATGGGCTTTGAAGTTTTTGTTTTGTTACGTGATTTGAAAATTTCCAGTGAAAATTCCCCGAAATTTTGACGAAATTCGCTGACATTGCTTTTGCACAGTACTGTATGATCCTCCCAGATATGAACACAATTTTTTAGCAACTGCCTAGAGAAGCCTGAAAATTTCAGGACTTCAATGGGGTTTGACCCCTTGACCTCAGGATACTGGTGCAACACTCTAACCAAGTGAGCTTTGAAGTACTGCAATTTTCAGGCAATTGCTAAAATTGCGTTCATGACTGTGAGGATCATAGCTTCACTAGATTTCATATCCGCAGGTCAATATGTGATTCATTTCATTTCATTTGTTGATTCATTCTTCACTGGAACATAAATTGAGAACCCACAAATGACCAGCAACCAATGCCAGTGGCTTCATAGCTCAGTTGGTTAGATTGGCGCAGCTCTGCAGTTGAAAGGTCCTCCCTCCTGGGATCATTCTCTTCACTTGATGGTGGGATAGGCTTAATGTCCTCGCCTCGTTCTGGTGTGCAGGAGGTGTCTCAGGTTTCACCTTTACTGTGTGTCGCCTACTTTAACAAGGTAGTTTCTGTGATCTCGAGCTTCAGCACTTGTCCCCTTTGTCCAGCATGCCTTGCCATGTAGTTTTACACTCACTGTCTCACCAGGAGAGATCTCTTCAAATGGTTTTTTGTGTTGATTGTAATGAGACTGCTGGCGCTGCTTTGCTCTAAGTAGTGTGCAAGCCTCTTTTTCTGTGTCATTCCTCATCTGTAATAGTTTACCTGGTATTGGTAGTAGTGTCTTGCATCGCCTTCCCATTAGCCTTTGCGCTGGGCTTGTTCCAATGCCCGCAGTGGGAGTGTTTTGTCAATCTTATAGAGCCAGATACTCAGACTGGCCAGAGTCTTAATTTGCACCTCTTCAACAGATGCTTCACCGTTTTCATGGCATTCTCTGCCTTTCCATTTGACTGAGCATAGGTCGGAGAAGATGTCACATGCTTGTATTCCCATGTGTGGGGAAGATGGAGAACTCTGATGAGGTGAACTGAGGCCTCTTGTTGGTAACAAGGCCCTCTCTTTCAATTCTTTGATTATGCTTTGTGCTGTGATTGCTGTGACATGTGCAACTTAAGTGAAATTACACTATAGTAATCTGATGTCAGGGCTGTCATTAGGGGCCGTAACCCGTAACACCTGTTACGGCTGAGCCCAGTCAATGTTACGGGTGATGGTTGCTGCAGAATGAATATTCATGGTGCAAAACAAATTGAAATTTATTTACAAAACATTTACCTTCTACAGAAAATACAATTACTGGCTTGTGTTGTCTGTGTTCCTGATTCTAAGACGTGCTTTTAATAAAAATCCAAACATTTTCTGTAAGAAACCTTTGGAGAACACCCCTGATCGATCTTTTTTGGATTCCGACCCCACTTTTTTATGTAACAAAATCATTATCAATGCATCGTGCTTGATATAAATGGGATTCCACTAACCATTTTTCAAGGTTCTGTGATGCATGACCATTTCCACATGGTTAGTAAATATCTTTATTCATTGTGAAGTTTATCTTTTTGCCCTGTTTTATTTTCATCACTTTTTGATTGATTGCACCTCAGAGGGCTGGAAAATGCATTTCCGAGGATCTAATTTGAAGACTTTTCTGGTGGAGCATGCCCCAAGACCCCCCTAGGGGCTCCGGCTCTTCGGGCCTTCCTTTACATGGCCTTTGACCATTTATTTACATGTTACGGGTGAAATCTTGAGTGCTACACCTGCTTCAAAACTTAATGACAACCCTGGATGTCACTAGGAGAGTTCTCCCTTTGAGTTGCACAAATCTGCGACGACCTTGGACCATGGACTTGCTGCATAGTTGTGTGGTATGATTGGCTCCTTTGCCTGCTCATTGCGGTGAGTGAAGCAGACATCGCAATGTCGAATATACTTCTTGAGCTCCACTGTCATTCTTGGCCAATATAGGCACATGACATAGGCAGACCTCAATTTTGATATGGCCACTGTGAGTGGCTGCCATCATGTCCTTACACAGTGTAGCTGGCACAACAAGCTGAGCACTCTTGAACACAATCATTCCTTGTACCACTAGCTCATCACGGATGTTGAAGTAAGGTAAAAGACATGGTAGGATATCAGATCTCTTAGAGGCCACACATGTCATCAGCCTCAGCTCCTGAAGCACGTGATCAACACCCTCCAGCTCCTGTGTGAGCTCTGACGCGCTAACTTCCTGCAGGTAGGCTCTACTATGGATGTCAGCAAGGGACATGTCACAGCCCTTCTTGTAATGCAGCTCAAGATTATATCTGAGAGATGGGGAAGGAACTTGCTCAAGTACTGGGCTAAGCCCAGGAGCCATTTAACTCCTGACTTGTCTGTAAGGGTGGGCATTTCCACAATGGCTTTGACCTTTGCATGGTCAACTCGAAGACCTGTGTCGGTGGCCGTGTGTCCGTTAAAGGTCACACCCTTTTGTCTCAGTCTGATCTTGTCAGTCTTCAGTTTCACTGGGATGATGTTACAAAAATGACTAAGCTACACTGCCCTGACAATTTTTTTAGCTGATCAATCGGTTCAATGAACACTTAAGTCTTAAAATTACAGCAAATGTGCTTTCATCCTATTCCTGTTAAAGGTCAATTTGATAAATCATTCATGGCACATGCTGTCAAAAGAAATAGCACTCAAATCTTACACGTTAATCTTGTTTGTTCAGGCTGAGCAACTGTGAACCAATCAGGATCAAACGAATAATCAATGCCCTCTTAATTACCAAAAGTGCCCTCCATTTCAGCCAATCAGCATTCAGTAATTTTGCCCTTTATGTGATAATAGGTCTTACAAAGGAAACAGTTCTCACAAATGTCCCTTGTGAGAAGTTGCAATATTACTATTGTTTTAGTGCATACCACTTGTTAAAATGATTAATTAAAGAAAGCCAATTTTTTGGCTGCTGATCACTTCTAACCTGAGTTAGAACATGAGGAAATTACCTAATTCACATGTGTGGTTAATGCACTCCAGTACTACTGTTTGCTTTTTCAGTAATAGTGAAGAACAGCTACATGTAGCTTACCTCCACCAACTGGCGTTCGACTGTTGAACAACAGGGGGGCAATAATGTAATAATAACCGCTTACTAACCGAGCGTGAGGGCTATACTGGAGAATATTGGCCGAGGTCGTGGCAGTATACATGTATATACAGACCGAGTGAAGCAAGGTCAGTACTGCCACAACCTCGGGCCAATATTCCCCAGTACGGCCCGAGCAAGCTCTGATAGTAAAATGCACTTCTGGTGCAATCAATCTTATTAGCTTTTTATCTTTTAGCTTTTTATCTTTTTAGCTTTTCAATTTTTTTATCTTTCAATCTTTTTAGCTTCTTCTGGTAGTTTCACTGTGAAGAATGACAATATTCACAGTTTTTTTTCGCTGTTTTGGTTGCAAATTATGAATTTGCCGGCTTTGCTCCAAAAAAAAAAATACACGGCTTGGACCTTTTCCACGGAAATGGTCCGTACGGCAAAATCCCGACCGACAAAGAACCAATCAGAGCACTGGGATTTGCCCAAGACTGGCTTTGCCATATAATAATGAACTTTAAATTATTGATGTGTCAACCTGTAAGGAATGAATTTGGGCTTTAGCTCACTTTAGCTCCTAATCAGTTATATTCATTTTTTCTTCATAGATTTTGAGCTTCAAGCAGGATTGGTTGAACTTATCTTCCATCTAATTCCTGAAATGGTTAGACAAGAGAAGGCTCATATGTATTTCAGTAATAGCTCTGTTGCTCAAGCTTTTAGTGATATCAATTCCTCAGAGTTTGAAGCAGTAAGTGTAAAGTTGTGTATTTGATCTCCAATATATCTATTGTAAAACAATGTATAATAAGTATTGTAACATTTCTCCAGATACATGTACTAAATTCTCAAACCAGTTTAATTTTGATTTTTTTTTGTCTAGTAAGGTTTTTGAACCAAACATGCATTGTAATTTTGGACTGTAACAAACACATGTGTTGAATTCTCAGTACAAAAAAGCTTTATTCGTATATGTCATCACATGGGCCCGAGGGCAATTGAGGATTTATTTCACAAAATTCATGACTTAGGCAATTTGGAAAATACACATGAAATTAATCCTTAATTGCATGAGGGGCACATTTCGTTCCTTCTTGTTTGGAGTGTTGTTACTGTATACCCGATAACAACAAAGGCATCAGGAATTTTTGTCAAGCAAACTTTCTTGGAAGAGTAACGTGCTCCGTCCAGACCCATATTGATAGTTCTTCCACTCCATAATATTTCAAATTAGATTGATTTTATCCCAACTTTGAAAATTCATTTATTAAAAATTTAATTTATTTTTGCATAATCCTGCTCAGTGAACATGAAGATTTTTTCAGGCTAAAAAAAAATTGGGGGGGAGGGGTTTACAGGCACTTTAAGCCCTATCAGGTTCACTAGCATACAGTAATATTGTGATATAGAGAAACACTATCTTGTATAGAACTTGATTCATGAAAAAAGTTGTAATTTTCCACTGACATTTTCCTTGAGAATGTGAACATCACATACAGTGCATGTAGCAAAGTATTGTGATACTTGCTCAATCTCCACACCTAACAAGTCTCATTTCTGGTTTTGTGATTTTAGCTGACATTTTACCCACAGATAATTTGCTTGATCAATTCCCTGCATGGTTAGAAAACTCTTAAAAGCAAGTCGGAGATAATTTTGTGCACATGCACACACGTGGCGTCTATTATAAACTTTGAGATGTTGTGGTTCAATGACTTAGATTCCCAAGGGATAGGCAATAATTATTATTATAACAGTCCTGTGATATTTTTGGTTGGACCATTTGCATATTTATGCTTTGTTATCTTTAGGGTTGCAGATTCTTCCTCAACAAGTTAAATCAGAGTCTGAAGGAGAAACAAAGGTACATGTAGCTCAATTGTCACTGGGAAGAATTTTTTTGAAATTAATTAATTAATTAAGCAATAGAGGACTTTTCCCGTGTTTAAAATTAGCCTCATCTAAACACGAGGGGAAATTGGTTGAATTCAAGATAGTTATGCAAACCTGAGGCAAAGGAAAATTCTCGTTTTTTTTACTTCTTGATTGAAGCAGATTTTCTTGATACATGCTCATATTTCCTACCATTTGCATAAGCATTGTTTTTGTTTTCTCTTGGCACTTACAATGGTCCCAAGAGAACCTGAAAACACTGCTTATGCAACATTTGGAGGGACAAACAAAGAGTATTATGGTATTTTTGATACTGGCTAATCAAAATGCACGTCTACCAACTCACAACCAATCAAAATTTGTGTGATATCACAGCCATGTATATGTACTCTCATCTAAACACAGAGAGTGCGCGTACTATCCTTAGTATTTTACAAAGTAATGCTCTTGCCATTTTTCTGCACTTAATTGCAGAATGACCAAGAACTATCACTTGCCTTTATATTGCTTGGGAATAGTAATTTCTCACAAAGTTACAGTTCACATTGCAACCAGGTTGACAATCAGACAGTTTGATTCTACTCTGGTTTGAATAAATTATTTTGAATGTAGCTTAGAACATTACAAGGAACATATTTCAACACTTGTGTCTCGAGTGCCTTAATCAGGGGTGACCCAATGTTATGGCAAAATTCCTTTTTTTACGATCTGCTTCAGTGTAGTGTTGCAAAGTCTGCTGACTCTTGAGTACTTATTTGTCTATGGTGACCTTAATGGTCATATTGATAGAGAGTCCTCCATTTATGATGGTGTACATGGTGGGTTTGGCTATGGTGAGCATAACATCGAGGGGGAGAGAATTGTTGAATTCTCTATAGCCAATGATTTTTTCATCTGCAACTCCTTTTTTTCAGAAAAGGAATAGCCACCTTGTTACTTACCAATCCGGTGGCGCCTCAACCCGGTTGATTACATCTTGACTAGGAAATGTTATTTCAAATTAGCTTGCAATGTGAAGGTTATACTCAAGGAAGCATGCGGCTCGTAGCACAAAGATCCTGCGGTGAACAGGGACTTCCTGAGAGAGGTCAGGTCCGAAGTAAAGGACAGCCCTCATCCTCTTTCAGTCGATGGTCAGTGGCATCTTTTTAAAGACAGCTTTCAGAAAGCAAGTGAAAAAATTTGTGGCTACACCAAAAAAGGCAACTGGAGTAAGCAAACCTGGTGGTGGGATCACTCTGTCACTTCTACCATAGAGGAGAAAAGACGTACATGGAAAGCCTGGAAGAACAGCGGCAGTAAAGAAGAATACCATGGAGCTAAGCGGGCAGCCCAGAAGGCAGTTTATGCAGCTAAAAAGAGGGCCGAGGTGGCCAGTTTTGCTAATGTAGAGAAGGGTGGCGTGGACATCTTTCGTATCGCCAAGCAGATGAAAAAGGCAACCGAGATGTGGTAGGCAACCTTCGTGTTAGAGATAACCAAGGGAACCTTGCACTCAGCACTGAAGCGAAAGCAAAGGCTTGGAAAGACCATTATGAACATCTGCTGAATGTGGAGTTTCCTTGGTCGGTTGACAACCTGCCAATGGCAGAACCAGTACTTGGTTCCCCGATTCTCATTACTACTGGGATGGTGGCAGAGGCAATCAATGAGATGAAGCAGAGCAAAGCTCCGGGTCCCACTGGTATTGTGGCCGAAATGTTAAAAGCCTCGGTCGAAGTCAGTTGCCCACTCCTCTGCAACCTTGCAAATGGGACTGTCGCAGTGGGAGTAATTCCAGGTGACTTGTCAACTTGTATAAGGATAAAGGTGACGCTTTAGAAAGGGGAAGTTACCATCGGCTAAAACTAACGGAAAACTGTCTTAAGGACGTTCACGCTAATTGTTTGTGCGCAACATTACTGCACGGATAACACGACTGTAATGTGTCATGCATTACTTCTAGCATTAGTGAAGTTAAGGTTTCAAAACCTTTGCAAAAACAGTGGGTGATAAGTCTTGCTCAGCGTTGCATAAGAGAAGATCGTGATCAGTCAAGATTGATTAAAACATATTTATGAAAGTCAAGTAGACTACTGCACGACTGATATTCACATTGTTTTATCAGTCATGAACTAGTCTACTTGACTTTCATAAGTATTTTTCAGGCATTAGTGAAAATAACATGGCAACAAAAATGCCGTGCGAAAAAATTCCAGGCCGGCAAAAGAATGGCACATTTATTTCCAAATCATCATGAAACGTTAAAGAGAAAAGCTCTGGAAAAGGTAGCTGATCGACTAGTGGCTGAAAGTTTGAAAAACTTGAGGACAAGCCATTGCATAAATTTAATGGGGCTGTTTTTTTTTTCAAATCTTTCAAAATGAATGCATGAAATTCTTTTCCTTTACTTTTGTGAAAATAGAGCAGAATTGTACTTTGGTCCTCATCCGCTTAAATAGTGCGGACCTGCATGGAAACAGCCAACAATTAAATATTTTAAAATAAAAACCTTTCATCCCTTCAGCGAGTGATCCTGTCTTGGGGTTCAGTCCCTCCCCGACAGGTCATGCACAAACGTGACAATTGAAATTTTCCAAGAGCTTTGCAACATCACATCGATTTTACTTTTGTTTAGATCACCAGTGACCCCTATTTTTTTAATCATGAATCACTTACTTTACTTACTATCTAAAAAATATGATGAATTTCATTTTCTTGAGCCATCAAATTCCAGAAGTGATTGCAACAGGTAGAGCTTCCAGAAATGGTCGTTGAGGATGAACTCTACTGTTAATGACATGCCTAGCGCCATGCAATCATCTAAAAATCCCACTTCGAAAAACCTATCCACGGAAACCTGAACAGATGAGGCTACATCTTGTTATTATGACCGATTTATGGAAACTAAGGCATTTTTCCACTGCTATTTTCTCCGAAACATAGTCGATGACCCCCAAGTTGGTGTAAATTCTATCCTCTGCACTGGCTTCTCACACTGGATTCACAAGAAATGCTGCGGTATCCGTGAATCCCTCCTTCAAGTGCAGTAGATGTTTTGGAACAGCACATCCCATCGATGGAAGACCTGTGGACCTCTGCCATTTAGTAGCCAGCATTTCTGCAGGTGGTGGCTTGCGAGGCTGCCACTGTACAGTAACAAGGGTCAAGGCTGCGTGGGGCAAGTTCTGGGAGCTGCTGTCTTCACACACATGTTAGAGTCTACAGCAGCTGTGTCAGGGGGGCCATGCTTTATGTTTGTGAATGCTGACCTCTGAAACGAATGGACCTGGATCGGCTCCAGAGAGATGAGAGGACTATGCTCTGTTGGATGTGGGCCATAAAACCTTCAGATAACATTAGCACAAAGGAACTCCGTCTGAGGCTCTGCATTAATGACCTTGATGTTTGCCCTCAGGCGGAAGCATCTTAGACGATTTGGCCTTGTCCAGCGGAGCCAATCATGGATAGCAACAGCCCGCTCCCTGCATGTGGATGGGCGCAGGACCTAGGGAAGGCCGCAAAAAAGCTGGTGGGAGGTCCTGAGAGAGGACCTCCAGTTATCTGGACTAACACTAGAGGATGCAAACAATCGCGTTTTATGGAGAAAGGAAACGGCCATGCAGCATCAGACCCGTGGTTCAGTGGATAACTGACGTCAGAAACGATAGTGAGTGTGTGTTTCTAAATGTGTGAGCGGGAGGAATTCTGCGAATCCTGCAGTCTGATTGACTCTGGGAGTGGACAGAATCTTTCTTTCTTGCCCACCAACCTGGGCAGAGTCCTTAGCCCTGGTTGCCTGAACATTTTTTACATGCGGACGAAAGTAAGTGTTTCAAAGCAGAGTTTTATTAGACAAGAGGAGTGGAAACAGAATCAACTAAAATTGTTTCTCTTTGAAACGTTCAGTTTGTATGTTGCTTTCTGCATTTGCTATCAAGCGTGATGTGAGTCAGCAAATTTTAAAAAGTGACTTCAGAGAAAGAGAGAGAAAAAAAAATACCAGTAAGTTATTTACCAGGGGTCGGTCTGTAAAGTGGGGTGGCAGAGGGCAGCTTTTTCAAGATCAAGGTCACAATTTTTCGCTATACCGACCTCCCAGCTGGCAAATAACATAATTTATATATATAAATGCCATGATTGTGCTAAAAGGGAAAAGGATGCACATTGGGTAATTAGCGTCCATTTTTTTCTTTAACTGTGATCATGAGTACCAGTAGTCAAAAGTGAGGTGCATGTGTTTCCTCAAGTTATTGCTTTTATTGACAACAGCTTGGTTTAGGAAAGTTGTCTTTTTGCAAGTTGAATGATTAGAACAACCTTTTAATGTTAAAATAGCAGAGTGTTGTTTTCAGAGCTACACATTCATGCCTCACCTGTGCTGTGAGACAACCAAATAATATCACACATCCACTGACTAGTCAGATAAAAGACCAGAGTATTTATATGATCCACTGGAAATGCATTTTCATCTGATTCTAAGGTTGCTGCGACGTAAAGTAAATACACCAGCAACAGTCCTCTCTCAGATGATCAAACTTTATTGATTTACTTGTCATTATTGTATTATTCCAGTAGATAGCTAAGCCCGTGTCATTTTTGTTTTGACAGTGTGGCTTCATTTCCCTGTTGTTCAGCTACATTTGGAACAGCAGAGGTGAGTGTCTGTGTAGGATTCTGATGGTTCTTTGGTTACTGATCAAAATGATGTCTTAGTTTTTTGGGTAATTTTATGATTTGGTTTAATGCATAAATGGGACCTCTGCTCTGATTGAGAGATTCACAAACGCTTCCCTTCATGAGTATGGAAAGGATAATAATTTATCAAGGTGTAGGTAAGAATAATGATCATTGTGGGGTTCTGCTGTCAGACTATAAATTTCTCTTTATATTTCCACAATGGTTTTGAGCACTTTATCATGTTTTAACAGGGCTAAATAGGTACATAATGTTTTATGAAAAGTGTCCTAGATCATGAAAAAGAGTGTCATCTCCAAAGCAAGACGTCAAGATTGATTTTTTACCTGATTTTGTTGTACTTTCCTGCTCTTGTTGGTTTTAATTGTCCTAAGCTAGTTAATTTTTCGTAGGTTTACCCTCCGATTGATCCAAAAATTAGTGAGTTTTGGGTGGATTTCAACTTGAAAAGCAAGTCCATTTCTCTCTATGTTGAGGAACGAGACGATGAAGGAAACTGTAAGGTTTGTCTTCTTTTGTTGGTTCTTTGGGAGTAGACAATACTGGACCAAAGGTAAATTGCTCATAAATTTAGAATGATCAGTAGCATCTTGCTCTGGTGCTTATTTGAGAATCTTGAAATAGGTCGTAGGATTATTGGCATAAAGTTTTTTTGCCTTTAATCAGATGACCCTGTATGTTTGTTTCACAGTTATAAACTGTGTGGGATGCAAATTGTTTCCAAACAGTGTTTGTGGATAATGTTAGAGATAAGCCTGTTTTGTATTGCTTTCATTTGGTTTTTATTATATTATTTTCTATGTATGCATTGTATGCTATAAAATGTTTAATTAGCATTCAAGGTCACCTTCAAGAGTGACAATTAATGAGAAGGGAATAAAAAAGAACTGAAATATGGTAATAGGATGAGTACTCTATTACAAGTAAGTTATACTGCAACCTCTTCAACTTCCTTACCTTCCCTACCACTTTCTGTACTGCTACCCTAATTTTCTTGGCAAATTCTTCACTGGAATATCAAATTCTTGTTTCAAGCAAAATGGAATTTGAGAAGCTTTTCTTAGATGCCTGATGTAGTTGGAAGAGAGTTGCAAGTATGGGGATAGAGCAAATGAAATGATAGGGACCAACTACACTGTAATTGACAAGTGTTACTCTTGAGACCTTTAAGTATCAAAGATTCCCTCAAGGGACAAGACAACCTTGCAAATGCTCTTTCAGTCACAGGCACTATAGTTCCGTTTGGAACATTGATCAAATGGAAACGCAAGGTTCACTGATCAACTGGTTGAAACAGGAAAACTCTCGCAGCATCACTAAACCAATGAGTCGAACATCTGTTCTGGGAAGTTCAGTTTCCTTTGCACTGTCGCCCTGCAATAATCTTCTCTAGGGCTAGTATGACAATTCTCAATATTCACTCTTTCCAGTGATTTTGCAATACTATTCAAGAAATACTCCTGTATTTTCAGCTGTGATAGCATGTTAAAGAACTACCATTTCAGGATTCACACCAATCCAAATGTTATCCCAGTGGCACAACCTCTTTGACAAGCACCCTTTCAAATGCTTTATAATGTCCTCCATAGGCTTCAACTGAGTTTCAGCTACAGCTGTAACATACAACTGTAAATCTAACCCTCCACCCCAAATAGAACGTATAGGAAGCTATGGATTTAGCCCTGCAAGTTCAAAGTTGTGGTCATGTCAGGTAAGACTGACCCAGCAGATGTTCTCTTGTGATTTCCTTGGCATTAAGGCCCGCCCAAATGTGAACAGCAGAATAAACTTAGAATAGCTACTCCCAAAATGTAGTATTCACTGATACTGGGAGAGTTAATGTACAAAGGCCATGCAGTGGCTTTTTAAAGCCTGCACAGACACCTTGAGGGATCTACTGTCCATGTACATGTAATAGCAGGCAAGGCGAACTGCTTTAAAGGCAGGTAAATCTTAGCTGTGGGGCTAAGCTCTGGAATACTTGTAAAGAAGATTTAACATCAGCCCGTCGTTTTCGCTTTAAAAAGCTTTTAAAAGAATCTGACATCTCCAAATATTGATTGGTGTATTTTATATGCAGTTTAATCAATTGTGTGCACAGCGTTAGTTTGTCTTGCTTGTCTAGTTACTCATTCGCATGGCCCAGCCACTCAACGCGATTAATTTTTGCTATTTCTGAGTGGCTGTGCTTCTACACTTTTTGTATTAAGAGCACAATAGCGGTTGTTGTTGTTGTTGTTACTCAAAATAAAAGGTCGTGCAGTCATCCCAGACAACCAGAAAGTTTACCAGGCGACCAGATTTGGTGAAAGAAAAAGTCTGGTTGTCCATGGAAAAAAAACTATGGACAACCAAGCCAACAATAGAAGATTAATATTATTATACATAAGCAGCACCCGACTCACTTGTTGGTTTTCCCTTGTCAATGTGCAGTAGTAGTGTGAAGTTAACATCAAATAAAATCAAAGGTCAATAACGAATTAAATGTTAATCAACGAAACATTCTCCGCCCCGATAAGGGCGTTGTCCTTATCTCTAACAGCTTCTGGCTAGTCATCACCTTCTGCAGGGTGTATGACGGCGATCTTGGTTATGGGTCGGCTGTACATGCCTGTCGACGTCTTGACTTCAACATTTCGCACTCGACCGTCAGGTCCAGGGTGTACTTCTAGGACCCTTCCAATTGACCATTTCCCCCGGAGAGCATTGGGATCTGATACTACTACAATATCATCTGGTCTCACGTTCCGCTTTTCCACCTGCCATTTCTTCCTAGGTACGAGTGACGGGAACACATCCCTGTTCCAGCGCTTCCAAAATGAATCAATGATTTTCTGCACGAATTCCACCCCGTGGCGTGGGTTGTTTGTTCCCTTGAAAGGCCCTTGTGGAATTTCTGACGACGCACGTCCTAGAAGTATGTCGTTTGGGCATATGTAACTGCCGTCGTCCGGGTCATTTGGTATCCTACCGATTGGTCGCTGGTTCACCAGATTAGCCACTTCCAGTAGAATTGTGTACAGCTCCAATGGAGTTAGTACCTGACTGCCAACAGCTTTCTTCAAGGCACTCTTGCATGTTTTAACTAGTGCTTCTGCACAGCCATTTTGATGCGGGGCACCTGGCGTAATGAACTTCCACTGCATCCCCTTCTCTCCACAGAACTCTTTAACTTCTTCTTTGTTTATGTCGCTTACCATCTGACGTAGTTCTTTCTCGGCACCGACAAACTGAGAGCCGTTGTCACTCAGTATGACTGCTGGTCGACCTCGTACGGCCAAGAATCTTCTCAGGACTTGAAGAAACTCCATAGTTGTAAGGTCCACTGCCATTTCCAAATGGACAGTCCGTGTGTTTAGGCATGTGAATAAAACTCCGTAATGCTTTGCGGTTTTGTTTCTTGAGATCTTGACGTTATAAGGCCCGAAATAGTCGCACGCAGTCATGTAGAACGGTGGAGTATACGGAGCTAAGCGAAGGGCGGGTAAATTTGCCATTAATTGAGTCTCCGCCTTGTGTGCCATTTCTCGACAGAATGCACATTTGAACTTCACTGCCTTGCTTAGTTTGTTTCCTTTCAG
>NC_090886.1:21687432-21694932 GCF_036669925.1 Montipora capricornis
AAGTCATAGTCATTAAATAGCACAGAAAAAAAAACAGTGTTGTTTTCGGCGTAGTTTGGTAATGGTATTCTTTAAGGTTACGTATTTGAAATGGAGCGAAGCACCGTCCGTGTTTTCCATAGCAAGGCAAAGATGGGTCCTTTATCCTTGCTTTTCACGTCTTCAAAACGTAGTTCTTTATTCTCCTACAGCTTGTGTAGCAAGCAATTTACCTTTATCACAACTAAACGCAATACTACAATTGCTCGGCCTAGGCCCCCACACAACCACAATGCTCGTACCAGTCTCCGACCGAGATAAAATAAAAGGAGCGGCTCCTATACGGTTTCAGTAGCCTCTAGAATCTGAGGAACTTGGTTTCTTAACGTACTTTTCTACCGATATTTATCTCCATTTATTAATCACCTTGTGCAGTCAATTTTGCAGGTAATCGCTTTCTAACAGAGGGGACAATTTCTCCAACCCACTTTACGTTAAGGGTACAGGTAGCTTTTTGAAGGTTCCATGTAAATTTCAAACTCATTGTGCAATATCTAGGTTCATTATCAATGTGTTATCAATATCAAGCTAGTTCCGAGGAGGTCCTTAGGTAATATGGCTAAATCTACGTTTTAAGCATTCACAACTGACAATGGATTTAAATTTTCAATTAACCTTCTTGCCTAATCTTCGTCTTCCGTAACCGGCAAGAAGCACACGGTGTTTAAGTGCGCCCACGATCCCATGAAGCCGCTGAAACAATATGGCTCCTAGTAAACACGGTGATCGAATTTGTGCTGTTAATTAACAATGTGCTGAGAAACCGATTTTCTTGTAGTATTTATACATTATTTTAATGGGGAAAGAAAGGTGAGTCGTGTTCTAGCTACCAGCTCCGAACGATTTCATCTTATAAAGATTCAAATACAATAGTTGTCTAATGTTTATCCTGAGTTATCAGACAAAACGTGATTCGCCAGCTGGCGACCAGTTCTGAAAATCTAGTCGCCATCACTCAATTTTTGGTCGCATTGGCGACCAGTGAGTCGCAATTGCAAGCCCTGCCCTCACAAAAGGTTGGATAGCCTTAGCTGAGCTTATTTTATTTCAAACCCAATTTCCTTGACTTCTCTTAAATTCTTCTGGGTTGTCCATTGTTTTGCCAAAGATTTTAGGAAGACCCAAGTATCAGAATCAAAATAGTAGCGGTGAGTCGGATGTGAATTCAACTCCTTCCAAGGCTTCAGTAGCCATTAACCCTGTTCACATCAGAAGCAGAAATACAGAAAAGGCATATGTAATGCCCACTGCAAGTTTAATGCTTCAGGTAAGGTTGAATTTGAATTTGAATTTGAATTTCATTGCTGGTTAGTTACTCCCGAGTCTCCAGGAAAGATAATTAAAGTTGCATAGTTGAAAAGGAGTGCTCAAAATTGTGACATTTTTGGATAGAGGTTTACATAAACCTTGATCATTTCTTTTTGTATCGTATTGTGTTTTGTTGATGTTACCACTAATAAAAATATATAAGCGAACATTTACTCCTGAATACGCATCCAGGGTCACCTTAGGGAGGCCTCTTTGATGAGCCAGGTGGTTTCCTTAGGTTTCCTTAGGTTTCTTTAGGTTTCCTTATCAGTAACTGAAAGATGAAAAGGTGTGTAAATACTGAAAGAGGAGAACCAAAACTTGGAAACAGTGATTGATTGATTCATTCATTCATTCATTCATTCACTGACTGATTGGTTGGTTGATTTATTGATTACAAACAAGCCTGCAGCTTTTGTAGTTGCATGTGACCATATTGTTCTGAAAAAAGCTAACAAAGAAGGCCTAAAGAAGGCCTGTGAAAGCTAAGTAATGCGCATAAGTGTCAAAAGGCAAACTTCTGCTCTCTAATATTCATATTATGTGGATTCTAAAGGGTTTTTTCTTTCTTAGCAAGGAATAGGAACATGTTAGTTTCTCTGGCTTGTAATAACCAATGTAAATTTATTTCCTTCTCTATCCTGGGAATGTAGCCAGGCTCAGAACAACTGACCTTGTACACAAATCCTATAATTATTGGCTGTTAAACCGCAGGCCTGAGAATTAATAAATTCCTCACTCTTTTTCAGCTTTCGGATGGCACAACTGACCATGAGGAACAAGCAATAGAACAGCAGGAAAAAGCTTGCCAGTCTATTGGGACAGACATTAAGCGCAATAGAAACAGCAGCAAGAAGACCCAAAGAAAGGATTTACCCACAGAAAAGGATCAAACTGAGGATGAGAATGTATATGTTTTTAATGCCCATTTACTTACCTCTTTTTGCACATCTAAGACAAATCTATTTATCCAGCTATTGATGTTTGAAGGTGTGAATTGCCTGTGGGAGAGGGAAGGATGATAAACTAGTTGCTTGGCAACTGGCAAAAGGACGACTGAAAAATCAGAGTCCTGGACAGGATTCGAGATGCACTACATAAAAGCTACAAGAACTCCTTGGGAGCTGTTACGATATGAGTCACTTCCTGTTTATGTGTTAATTGGTCACCTGATCTATCTTGTATATATTGAATGACTAGCACGAATAAAAGCGCATATCTTACAGACCACAAGCGTGTAGAGTTTACTTCTTTAAACATGGTGTCAGGAGTCTAACGAAACCCTTGAAATACCCAAAATCTTTACGACAACTTAAAGATATGCCGGATACAGAAGCAAGTGGATCGCGATCTATCACATTTATGTCCAACGTTCCTATTTCTTCACTGATGAATACAAGAGGAGACATCGTGAACGACTGGGAATTCTTCAAACAGCAGTGGAACGACTACGAAGTCGCAACAGGGCTGGAAACACAAAGTGATTTCAATTCAATTCAATTCAATTCAGTTTATTTTCTCTTGATGTAGTTACTTAGTGTAATTACATACATTTGTAGTTGCTGACGATGTTACTATTGTATTAAGTAAAAGAGCTTGAGCATGGTGGCCAAATAAACCATTCGGTTTCCTAGTTGGCCTCCATGTTACCTATTGATGTTACACTTGATACAGGCGAGGAAATAGAAAGAGGTCGGAGACAAAAAAACACCATTAAAAATAATAATTGAAGTAAAGTAAGATATAGTAGAGGTACAGAGGACAAGTCAAGAGATAATACTTAAATTCAAGAGACAGGTTTCTTTGAATATTGCTCTGAGAGTAAGAAATTTTTGATATTTTTAGAAAAAGTGTACGCATTCAGATCTTTAAGTGATAAAGTCAGGTTGGCAATGTTTCGATCTCTGATGAGAAAGGACTGCCTTCAAATCTTTCTAAACCTCAAACTTACCGAAGAAGAGAGAAACAGTGTCAATTCCTGCTTAAATGCACTCGAAGCCTACTTCAAACCAAAAAGAAATGTCGTGTACAAGCGATATCTATTTAATACATGTACTCAGAATGTCGAGGAATCTGTGGATGGATATGTCAACCGCCTAAGACAACATGCTTCGACGTGTGAGTTCGGAACATTGACGGACGAGTTAATTTGCGATAGACATGTGCTTGGTTTACGCGAGGAAAGTACCAAACTACATCTCCTAAAAGAGGGAACGCTCAGCCTTGATAAAGCAATCAACATGTGCAGTTCGAGCAAAATCGCTACTCAGCAAATGAAATTTATCGAACAAGAAAGTAAACCTGAAGATGTTTATATCGTCAAGCAACAACGCCCTCAAAAGCCACGCGTCACACATTCTCACGCCAAGCCTAAAGAGTCAAAACCATAACAGAAGTCTACGACATGCAAATGCTATCACTGTGGAAGCAAGGACAGACATACATGTACATGTAAGCTAAAAGACTGTCGTGTAAAAAATTGAATCACTTCGCGTCCGTCTTTCAGTCAAATCGTAATCGCCCACGTGTGAATGCAGTGAAAGAGGAATGTAATCATGATATCGACTATTCAGATGACTCTATCTTCAAAATAGAGGAACTTTCTACTATCGAGTTCACAGATGCCACAAACAGCTACAAAAGTTCACTTGATTGCCAATTGTATACCGGAGCAACATGCAACATGATATCACACAAAGATCTGGCCATTATCAACCAAACTGGAAATCCAAAGGTCAACACAAGCAAATCAAAACTTAGACTTTTCGAGGGAACAATAATGAAGCCCTTAGGCAAAGTACAACTGGATGTGTCTAAAGGCCAGAAGCAATATTCGTTGAAATTTCAAGTCATTGAAGGTAACGCAAGACCTTTGTTATCAGCGGAAACATGTCAGAACTTGGGACTGTTAACGATAACAATAGACGGTCACGTATCAGAGAATGTTTACACAGTACAAGATACACTAGCGGAACTTGAGAAAAAAGGTATTGTCACCAAAGAAACAGACCCTACGGATTGGATTAGCAGCATGGTGGTTGTCGCAAAACCCGGCAAAAAGACTTTGTCTAGATCCCAAAGATCTTAATCAGGCAATTAAATGACCAAAGTATCAGATGCCCACGCTTGAAGAAGTACTGCCAAACCTAAGCAATGCCAAAGTTTTCTCGACACTCGACGCCAAGGACGGATTTTATCAAATTAGTCTTGACGAAGAGAGTAGCAAGTTAACAAGGTCCCGGACGCCCTTTAAACAGTATTGCTACCTACGCATGCCGTTCGGGATCAGCGCCGCCCCGGAGGAATTCGAATGCAAGCTACACGAGCGAATAGGCGATCTCAATGGCGTCGAAATACTACGCGATGATATCCTAGTTGTAGGACATGGCGACACATTGGATGAAGCTAATCGCAATCACGATGAAAGGCTACTAAAGGTGCTCGACCGAGCTAGGGACATTAACTTGAAGTTTAACAATAAAAAAATTCAACCTTCGAAAGAATGAAGTTAAATTCATGGGCCACATACTCACAAGTTCTGGTTCAAAGCCAGCCCTGGATAAAGTCAAAGCCATTGAGCTGATGCCGAGGCCTACAACAAAGCAAGAAACCCAAAGTCTTCTCGGGTTCGTCAATTTTCTCGCAAAGTTCTTACCAAGGCTCTCTGAAGTCGCAAAGCCTCTACGAGACCTGACAACGAAACAGATGCCATTCACTTGGTCACGGAAACACGACAAAGCCTTCAATGAAGTAAAGCAGCTGGTTTCAAAACATCCTGCTTTGAAGTATTACGATACGAAGAAAGAAGTCACTCTGCAGTGTGATGCAAGTGAGAAGGGAGTGGGTGCTGCGCTCCTACAAGACGGCCAACCAGTAGCCTTCGCGTCACGTACACTGTCAAAGACTGAACAACAATACGCTCAGATAGAGAAAGAATGTCTAGCTATTGTGTTCGGCTGTAATAAGTTCAGCCAATATATCACTCGGCGAGATAAAGTGACCCTAGAATCGGACCACAAGACACTACAACCAATATTCAAGAAGTCACTTCTGGCCACTCCAAGCAGACTTCAAAGGATGATTCTTCAGCTACAGAAGTACAACATCGAAGTAACCGACAAACCCGGATCGCAGATGTATTTCACTGATCATCTCTCTCGTGCGCATCTTCCAGAGGAACATAAAACCTGTGATGAGTTCCAAGTATTTGCACTCGAACTTGAACAGATCAACCCACTAAACTATATCAAGTCAAATGATGACAAGCTAGCTGTCCTGCAGAAAGCAACGGAACAAGATCCAATTATGCAAACTTTGAAAAGTGTGATTCTCATTGGATGGCCAGAGAAACGCGACTCTGTTCCTCTCTCTGTCAGAGTTACTGGAACTTCAAAGAGGACCTGTCATTACACAATGGAATACTCTTCAAAAGAGACTGAATCATTGTGCCGAAGTCCCTGAGGCATAAAATCATTACTCGCCTACATTCCAGCCATCAAGGTATTGAGTCCTGCTTACGCAAAGCTCGAGACAGCGTATACTGGCCTGCCATGAACACAGACATAAAGGAAGCAGTAACCAAATGTGAAGTGTGTGCCGAGTTCGAAGCCAGGAATGCAACCCTACCAATGCAGACTCACCCTATCGCTGATAGACCTTGGAGCAGACCTGTTCACGCTCAAATCCAAGCAACATATTGTCCTGGTCGATTACTACTCTGACTACATTGAGGTCAGTCCTGGTCTAAAAGACACCATATTATCAGCAATAATAAAGTTCATGAAGTAGTAATTCAGCAGACATGGAATACCTGATGTGCTCGTCACCGACAACGGCCCACAGTTTGTCAGCAAAAAGTTTGAAGAGTTCACACTCGCCTGAGAGTTTAAGCATGTGACGTCATCACCAACCCACCCCAAATCGAATGGAAAAGTCGAGTCAGCGGTTAAAGTTGCAAAGAAACTCTTCAACAAAGCCTTTAGAGACAACCGAGACCCATGGTTGGCACTGCTGGACTACCGAAACGCGCCTACAGCGCCTACAGCAGGTATACAGAGTAGCCCAGTACAACGATAGATGTCGAGACAAACAAAGACCTTAATACCCACAGCATCTAAACTCCTTCAACCCGAGATAGTCACAAATGTTGCTGACAAGATCCGACACAAGAGGCAGGTGGCAAAGAGCTATCACGACCGCAAAGCTCAGGAACTGCCTGAACTAGAAATAGGTCAGGAAGTACGTGTCACTCCCTATCAGAACCATCCAACATGGGCGGCTGACATCTGCGTTGACAAGTTGTCTGACCGGTCATACCTGCTAGAGTCAAACGGACAACTTATACGACGAAACAGAGAGGATGTCAAGCCCAAAGCACTGAACAGTACACCCGAAAGCTTGCCTGCAACCACTCCACCTGTGGATGATTTGGCCATCACCACCCCAGCCAAGCCTGTGCTTCGAAGGAGTCAAAGAACATCAAAGCCCCCAGCCAAGGTCACTGACTTTGTGATGCCTTAAATAATACTAGCCCTTTTGATTGCTGAACTACTCATAGAAGGACATTATGATACAAAGAGGAACATTTTGATCAATAGTTTTGTTTAAATAGTTTGATTTAGCTTAATAATTGATTATTTACGTATAGTTACACAGGCTACTTAATCTTGTATAGTTACGGTTCGATTTGTTACACATTTTATTGATTCGCTTTGATTCTAGAAAAAAAAGGAGGATGTTACGATATGAGTCGCTTCCTGTTTATGTGTTAATTGGTTACCTAATCTATCTTGTATATATTGAATGACTAGCACGAATAAAAGCGCATATCTTACAGACCACAAGCGTGTAGAGTTTAAACAGGAGCTACAGACTTGGACACTTTACAATATCTTGCCCTCCCATGATGTTGTTTTTACCAAATGAGCTGAGAAACTCGCGTGCAAACAACATTGTGAGGGGGTAAGCCGCGAAAGGTTCAGGTCTGTATGTTCGTATACTGTTCCAAGAAATTTTGTCGCAGACTGCAGGTCATTTATTAATGTAGGTTTTTCACGGATTGCATGTCTGCAGGCTCTACAAATTCATGCGCCTCAGATTTCAAATGCAACTATTGATGTTTGCATCTGACCGGTGTTATGGAGATGGTTTTTT
>NC_090886.1:21702432-21708586 GCF_036669925.1 Montipora capricornis
AGGGCTGAATGTTGATTGTACTCTTCATTTGTTTGTTGTTAGGTTGTATGTCTTACAGGTGTTTTGCGTAAGAGAATTAAAATAATACCAGTCAAGTACACTGGAGGATCAACTTCTTTAGAAGAAACTGTATATGAAAATCGTATATTTAAACATTCAACCTCTTAAGTTTGTAACTTCAGGTAATCCAGGCCTTTCTCCAATGAAAGCTTCTATAATTTCATTTCTGTACTCTTAGTGAACAGAAAATAATTATGCAAACTAGAGCAGGGTGATACAATCATTCCATGCTGCTTACTAAGGAAGCCATTGACAGCTTCTCCTTTTCCAAATGTAGCTAAACATACCTTTCCTTATATTTCTTTTGTAAATAAGTCAACCTTTTTTGGATTGGAAACTTGTTTTGGCTTGACCTTACAGGACATTGAAGAAATCTCTGAGCTGCATATGGTGACTCCAGCTAGGCGAAGAGAGCCCAGATCTGGTAAGAGAAGAAGTGGCAAATGCAAACCTTTACCAGTTAAGGGCAATAAAGAGAGGAAAGCAGAAAAGCCAAGATTGGCTTTCAGCTCATCCTCATCCAGTGTTTTTTCTGTGACAAGTGATGTTTCTTATTATAATGAAGGTGCCATTTCAAGTAGTAAGGCCAGGGATGGTGATGTCCGCAATAACGATGACCAAACTGTTATCATTCAAGACTCGTTACCACTTGCTGATAGCTTCAAGGTGTGTAGAAGGAACATTTTTTATTCCATAAAATCCGGTTCTAGCCAAATTTTTCATATGCCTGGATTTTTTGAGTGCATTGTACCCAGATGGTTCAGTGGTTATGTTTGGGAAAAATTCCAAGAACCAAAAAATATCAGTTTTGTCACTTCACTATTTATCTGACTAAATTTGTTATGTGTGGGTTCTATTTTGTGAATATGGTGATAGCTTAATAAGTGGGAAAATTCCTTGAACAAATTATAGTATACTACATGTAGCAAGACTCTTTTCTGTTCAAAGGACAGGGATGAAAGTGCCCAAAGACGAGAAAAGAAAAGTGATAAAAAGCATTCCGTTCCTGTCGAGAATCTGACCAAGGAAAGACAGAAAAAGAAAGCGAATAAGTTAAATTCAGGTGCTACAGACAAGAAGATGGAGTGGTCAAAAGCTTGGGCTGAAACATCTCCAGAAAGACCAAGCATGGGTATGCAATTGAATAAACATTTTAAGTCTTTGTTGTTTCTCTTTTCTGTTCGTGTCCTGAACTTTTGATTGATTGGTTTTTTTCCATCTTTGGGCGCCTGTCCCCTTAAAAAAAACACACATTTCCACAAAAATAGTGATCTTTTTATTTCCAGGGTTCTCGAGTGAATGTATGATCCTCGCATTTAGCAATTGCCTGAAGAGGCCTGAAAAATTCAGTACTTAATGGGATTTGAACCCATGACCGCGCGATGCCTGTGCGATGCTTTAACCAACTGAGCTTTGAAGCACTGAAATTTTCAGGCAATTGCTAAAATTGCGTTCATAACTGTGAGGATCACATCTTCACTTGATTTCATATCAATAGTTCAATATATGATTCATTTTGTATATTATTTGAACCCACAATTAACCAGCTCCCAACATGTGGCTTCATACATGAAAGTCGGTTGGTTGGAGCGTCGCACCGGCATCATGAGGTCACTGCTTCAAACCCCATTGAAGTCCTTACTTTTTCAGGCTTCTCTGCTAAATGCTAATTGCGTTCATGATTGCGAGGGTCATATATCATTTTGTTCTTTATCCAGGTTTCTGTTTATATACAAAATACTTTGAGATTAATGCAGCATAGGACTCATTACTGCCCATTCTAGCTTTGTCAAGGACCAAACGATATGATTAGTTTTCCCTCCTTCAACACATCTAAGCGAGGTTTGGCTGTCTAGCCACAATTTGTTGTGCCGTGAATCATGCACCTTATTCCAAAATGGCTGCCATTTCAGTATTCTTTTGTTTCCATGCAAATTAGCCCTTATGGCTTTGCTTTCAAAACGTAAAATTCAAAAGAATATTTAACCTTCAACGAGGCCATAGGGGCCAATTTGCATGGAATCAAAAGAATACTAAAATGGCGGCCACTTTGGAATAAGGTGTATTTAAGTTAAGTCATTTTGGAGGTTTTCCCTGCCATGCTGCTGTGAAATTAATGCACCCTTTAATTGTCTAATTGAGTTTACAGGGAAAGGTAACATGTTATTTTGATTTTGATTCTGTTTTTCTATTGATTGTTCTCTCCAGAAATAAGGAAGAGTTCTTTAAACAGGGACTCCTCAAAAATGGTTCATTTAGCCAAGCAACAGGAACTTCAGGATACCTATAATTTGGATGTTCCTGAAGCCAGTAATGAATTTAACGACACACCTGACCAAATTTCAGAAGGTATGAATCCCTCTTGTATGGAAGAAAACCTTTTACCCATTCACCACTGAAGCAGCGCCAACTGTTGTGTGTAATCATCTGCAGTTAGACAGTAAAATCTACAAGTCTCGCTCTCACGAGGGAAAGGGTTGATTCTTTCAAGCCATCATTCAGTATCAGAATAGCTGCAATGAAAAAAATAATAATAATGGTTTATTATCAGCGTTTCCATGGGGTGGCTCTTCATCTGAAATGAACTGGCTACGACTAGGTAATAAATACTACAATAAGTCACATCACATACGGGGCAAAATTACGGAATGCTGATTGGCTGAGAACGGAGGGCATTTTTCCTTAATCAATAAAACATATTTTAAAAAATGCATGATTTAATTGTAGATTAAAATAACTTAATTAAAAAGAGCCAAAACCATTCTAAAAAATTAATTCACCTAATCACAGAATACAATTCCTTTAAGGTACAACAACATTTCTACACAGAATTTTTTTTAATGCAAACAGGAAGGCAATTGATTAGCTTGGTGGCACTGTTTCGAAAACTGCCTACCTTTAGCGGAGTAATTAAACGTTTTGCAATGTGTATAATTAGAATTTATGATTTAAAAATGCCAAGGTAGCCTGTGTTAATTTAGGAGGTGTGCAAAGAATGATATAATGCGAACATCTCATCATGCTTTACACTCAGAAATTCTAAACATTACTGAGGCCCTTCCGCTGGGACACTAGCCAAAGGTGGACTGCCATCATTGGTGTAAACCGTGAACTGAGTTTTTAGTTTCTTGAGCTTGTCTGTAAGAACATCTATTTATGCTTTAAGTTCTTCGTTTTTTTTTGTCCTTAAGGACGCGTTTGACTCGCACATGATAACATAATTCTCAAGTCGCACCACAAAAAAGTAACAAACAGCAACGAAAAGAAAGGAAACTGTTAAGTTAATGAAAATTTTTACAGAAATATTTATGGAGGTCGTTCTCATATTTTTCCCTCTTGGCCTTAGAACTACAGGAACATGGCAGACATAAGGCCCTTATGATTAAGAGCCGAGAGAGATAGTGAACTATTGTCTGTGATTTCCCAGGTCCTCCCTGTAGACATTTTAATTGAGTTTAGTTGTGAACTGAATCGATGGCTCGAATGAATTTAAATACTCTTTTCGGCTGTTGTCAAGTATTAATTTTAGAACGTCAGATTTCAGATTTATTTTTTGCCATACATATACATATACATATATACATATATATGTATATATATAAGATATATAATATATATATATAAAGCAAACCTATGTATATAATCATTAAAGGAATAATATTACATTCATTATGCAAAAACGTATTCGGGCAAGGAAGCTCAAAACGAAACCTTAGGAGGTTTATTACTATGAGCTCCCTTCCTAACTTACGACTCTACACATTAAATACATGAGCGGCAAAATCGGATTAAAATATAAATTAAGATAACAAAGCAAGAGGAAAAAGACACACTAAACATAACGAAACATTAAAAAGCAGAAAAATAAATAACAAGTAATGTCTATATAGACGAGAATCAACTAAGGAGAAATACTTTCAATCTAGATTTTAAAGAGAAATTAGGCAGCACTTTGAATACTAGGATGCTGGGAATTGAAGAATCTTGGGCTTTGAAATCTTAAAGGAAAACGTCTAATATTCGTTCTGGCGGGAAATAAGTAGAATGTATTGGAATTTCTAGTATTATATGAATGAACTTGATTAGTCATTGAAAACGTTTCGTTAAATACACCAGGAAGAAAGCCTTTTTATAAAAATTCATGATTTTCCGATTTGAAACAAATAAATATCAGCAAACTTAAGTATTTGGAATTTTTTTAAATACAGGATCAGTGTGCGCATCAAACGGCTTTTTAATTGTAAAACGAATAACTTTTTTTCTGAAGTATAACAATGCGATTCAAGTTTGTAGGATAAGTTGATGCCCAAACTGAAACACATTATATGAGATAAGGTAACCTAGCTATAATAAAGGGTACGTAATGAGAAACAGGAAGACAAAAGCTTGATTTATAAATTAGTCCGATTGCTTTGGAAATTTTCCGTGCAACGTTAGCAATAAGTTGTTTCTACATGAGGTTCTCATCAAGGATGACACCCAAAAACATCATTCCTTTACTTGTTCATATCATAATTACTTATCCTCTAGTTTAAGATCAAGATTTGCCTTTTTCAACCTTGGCTTGAAAACCATAAATTTAAACTTTGAATAATTTATTGACACATGTAACTTATTGGCCTTGCGAACAAAGTGTTTCAATAGTTCCTCATTCAGGGTTCTTTCAAGAAAATGAACATTATTGTGGGAAAAGAATATGTTGGTATCGTCAGCAAAATCCAAAACCCTTGATACGTTACATAAATCATTGATGTAAAGGGAAACAACCAGGAAAACAAAAGAAAGTAGTTGTAAAGGATCTTTTCATTTCTTAATATGACATATGGTTTATTGAATATTACGTTGATTTGTTGTTCTTTATATGTTACTCTTTTCTGAAAGGTTATGGTCACACTGATGATGAACTTACAGACTGCTATGTTGAAGAAGCTAGTCCAGCTATAACTTCCCCTATAGTGACAACAAACTCGACTCAGACTTAGAGGCAAAGTCCAATGAGAAAATTTAAGCATCCAAGGCATCTAAACCTAGGTCTCGCCTTTTGGAGAAGCACCAGTGGAGGAAAGTCCAATTAGAAAAGAACGCAAAAATAACAATAAAGTAGGAAGCCGCAGAGCGCATCAACCTGAACATGCAGTGGAATGAACATAGAAAATACCTCTCATGTAAGTGAATTGAAGTGCATTAAAAAATCACTGGATATTATGCATTCACAAATTTGACAGTTGCTAATTACCACCAAAGCTTATTGGAGTGCGGGATTGTTTCCTTCTTTTCTGTACCACCTTATCTGTGATTCGAGAATTTCATTTTAAAACGTTTTATTTTAATAATACCTACAACTTAGTTAGAAATTTCTCATTTTAGTTCTTAATCCCTTGTGTATAGTTTTATTCAGTTATTAATTGCATGTTAAACTAAAAAGTTATGATTGTGAGTCAGACCCATCGTACTGTCGATTTGCCATTCATCATGCCTTGTTACTTGGCTAAAACGTTTTTTAGAATATTAGTGCTTTAAACTTTCTTCAAAAGTTTATGAGAACCCTGCCAATGCTAACTACACATCTGGACATGTTCATTGGAGAAAGAATGTCCATCATTCTGATATATCAAATGACAATATTATTCTGCATTGTAAAATTGAAACAAGAACTCATAGACATCAAAAGGTTATTCCTATATATTCTTTTTATTTTAACCTCATCGCTTGGTTATATCTTGCTTTATTACTTATATTTTATGTGTTAGACATTTTGTTGAAGAGGTCCAAACTTTGACTACCTTTTGTCACTAAATACGCTTTCCAAACAACACAACACGTGCAGACATCAAGTGATGGAGTATCAAACCTGGCAAATGGCGTATACCTAATTAGCCAAGTAAAGACGTGCATGTTAAAAGGTGTGTTATTGAGTGTGAAAATGGGTGCATGTATTTTGCTACAATATGATTCCTTTGAGACCATTTTAATCACATGGATTCTTTCATTCTATTTTTGCTACCCGTGTTCGTCCTATGCTTCCTTTTGTTTCTTTCTTTTTTTTTTTTTCTATTGCAGACCAGGCTAGTGGCTAAAAATCAAGAAATGATCA
>NC_090886.1:21713086-21715586 GCF_036669925.1 Montipora capricornis
TGGCCAGAGAAACGCGACTCTGTTCCTCTCTCTGTCGCCGTTACTGGACTTCAAAGAGGACCTGTCATTACACAATGGAATACTATTCAAAAAGAGACTGAATCATTTGTGCCGAAGTCCCTGAGGCATAAAAATCCTTACTCGCCTACATGCCAGCATCAAGGTATTGAGTCTGCTTACGCAAAGTTCGAGACAGCGTATCACTGGCCTGCCATGAACACAGGACATAAAAGGAAGCCGTAACCAAATGTGAAGTGTGTGACAGAGTTCGAAGCAGGAATTCAACCCTACAATGCAGACTCACCCTACCCGGTGAATGATAGACTTGGAGCAGACTGTTCACGCTCAAGCCAAGCAACATATTGTTCCTGGTCGATTTATACGCTGACTACATTGAGGTCAGTCCTGTTACAAAAGACCCCATAGATCAGCAATAATAACGTTCATGAAGTAGTTAATTCAGCAGACATGGAATACCTGATGTGCTCGTCACCGACAACGGCCCACAGTTTGTTCCAGCTTCAAAGGAGTTGTGAAGTTCCACACTCGCCTGAGAGTTTATGCGCGTGACGTCATCACCAACCACCCCAAATCGAATGGAAAAGTCGCGTCAGCGGTTACAAGTTGCAACGAAACTCTTCAACAAAGCTCCTTTAGAGACAACCGAGACCCGCATGGTTGGCACTGCTGGACTACCGAAACGCGCCTCCAGGCAGGTATACAGCGTAGCTCCAGTACAACGCTAGATGTCGAGACAACAAAAGACCTTAATACCCACGTATCTAAAGCCTTTCAACCCGAGATAGTCACAAATGTTGCTGACAAGATCCGACACAAGAGGCAGGTGGCCAAGAGCTATCCCGACCGCAAAAGCTCAGGAACTGCCTTGAAAATAGACTAGGTCAGGAAGTACGTGTCATCTCCTATCAGAACCAACAACATGGGCGGCTGACATCTGCGTTGACAAGTTGTAGACCGGTCATACGTGCTTTGAGTCAAAGCGCGCAACTTATACGACGAAACAGAGCAGGTGCAAGCCAAAGCACTGATAACAGTACACCGAAAGCTTGCCTGCACCACTCCACCTGTGGATGATGTGGCCATCACCAACCCAGCCAAGCCTGTGCTTTCGAGGGAGTCAAAGAACATCAAAGCCCCCAGCCAAGGTCACCTGACTTTGTGATGCCTAAATAATACTAGCCCTTTGATTGCTGAACTACTCATAGAAGGACATTATGATACAAAGAGGAAATTTTTGATCAATAGTTTTGTTTAAATAGTTTGATTTAGCTTAATAATTGATTATTACGTATAGTTACACAGGCTACTTAATCGTGTATAGTTTACGGTTCGATTGTGTTTTACACAAATTTTATTGATTCCGCTTGGAGTCTAGAAGTATCACAAAAAGGAGGATGTTCCGGATATGAGTCGCTTCCTGGTATGTGTTAGATTGGTTTACATAATTCTATCTTCGTATATATTGAATGACTAGCACGAAATAACAGCGCATATATTATCAGACCACAAGCGTGTAGTGTTAAACAGGAGCTACAGAATTTGGACACTTTACAATATCTTGCCCTCCCATGATGTTGTTTTACCAAATGAGCTGAGAAAACTCGCGTGCAAACAACATTCGTGAGGGGGTAAGCAGCGTAAAGGTTCAGGTCTGTATGTTCGTATACGTGTTTCCAAGAAATTTGGTCGCAGACGCCGGGTCATTATTAAAGTAGGTTTTTCACGGATTGCATGATCTGCAGGCTCGACAAATTCATGCGCCTCAGATTTCAAATGCAACTATTGATGTTTGCATCTTGCCCGGTGTTCGGGAGATGGTTTTTTATGTTGGAATCCTTCCTATGATTCTAACTTTTAACGTCGTCCTTTTTGCCATTGCCAAGCACTAGGTTCTCACTTATTACATTCAAATCCAGTGTTTTGTATTTAAGTGAAACATGGTGGAGTTGATTTATGTCAGGAGTGGAAGCTGTTGATGCGTATGGGTTCAAAGCCTGATCACATCAAAATCAGTTGGCACACCCATTAACCTTTTTTAATGGAATGATGCTTGATTTATATTTGGAAATTGAATTATTATGGATGTAAACGTTTTGATGCAGGCAAAAAAGCTAGCCTTAAAGCCACCAAGTTTATACCTTGGAATTCTGACCACATTTGACCTTTTACTAGGGACTTCTATCTTTGGTTTGTTGCGGGAACGTACGCTACAGCTGTGAGTGCTTCGGAGTACATAGTTACAATCTTTAAACATTTACAAAAAATATTTGTTAATTCTTTGCCTTCAGGCTGACAATGGTCATGGCAGTCATTTCGATGATGCACATAACCAAGAAAAACAAACGAATGACCTGAGGGGAATCTGTGTCGCAAGGGGAAGATGCTGGGGTGTATGCAACGCAAACAAAACAGGGGACTGAAGTAAAATCACAGAAAGCAGGCCTCAAAACACGTAACATACAAAGGAAGACTCACGGCA